>NC_090653.1:193520858-193820858 GCF_040937935.1 Hyperolius riggenbachi | reverse complement strand
ATTTCAGATTGTCACAGGTTTAAATCCTAAGTTTGCTTCCCTATCCTGTACGTCTTCTGGGTTTCCAGTGTTGGAGGATTGGCTGTCACATATGGTTTCGTTATGGGACCAGGTTAAAAGAAATTTAGAGGTGGCAGTCAAACAGCAGAAAAAATTTGCTGATAAACATCGTTCTCAGGAATTTTCCTTTTCACCTGGTGATTTAGTCTGGGTCTCCACCCGTAACCTTTCTTTACGGCAGCCTTCTTCCAAACTGGGTCCCAGATATATAGGTCCTTAATTACCCTGTAACAGAGAAAATCAATAACGTCACCTACAGGATTTCCTTGCCTCAATCCATGCGGGGAGTCAATTCATTTCATGTTTCTCTGCTGAAACCGGCAGTTAATACCATGATATCTGACTCTCCACCACCTCCGGTTATTGTTGATGGAGAACCAGAAAACGAAATAGAAAAAATTCTGGGTTCTCGTAAAGTACGTAATTCTTTACAATACCGCGTTGACTGGAAGGGCTATGGCCCAGAAGAAAGATGTTGGGTCCTGGCACGTCAGGTACAGGCTAAAGAATTAATCCATCAATTTCATTTGAAATTGCCAGATAAACCAAGGTTGGAGTGCTCGGAGACCACTCCTCAGGGGAGGGGTACTGTAAAGGATCCGCTCCTCTCGGCCGCAGTATGGTCTGAGGCGACGATTGAGGTAGAGGCAGCTGACACTTAGCAGGGGTTTATTTTAATAATATGAAATAATAGTTTCTGACCCTGCCTAGGACTGAACCCTGGTCTCCCACATCAGAGGTGGTGAGCTTGACCACTGTGCTATGGCTAATACTCTCAGAAAGCTTTGCAGGTCAGCATTGGGTGGGTCAGCTGACCTGTTGTGGTCATCTGTTTCAGCTGATCTCACTGTCAGCTGATTTATGCCTGCGTGTGATTGGCTGTTGTGTGCATGTGGCCGGCCACTGATTGGTTGCATGTAGTATATAAGTCTGCTGAGTGCTTCCTGTCATTGCCTGTGATAGCGTTAGCTAGTTTAGCTGCTGGGTGTGTGTATCCTGGTTAGAAAAATATTCTTTATTGGATTACTCGGATTTTTGACCTCTGCCTGATTTTGGACCTTCCTTGCTCGCTGCCTGAACTGACCCCGGAAACTCTCGACTACTCTCTTGCCTGCTCCTTCTGTACTGCGAATCTCGGATACCTGTGTATGACCCCGGACCGTTATTGGACTCTACTTTTGTTTATCGTGTTTGGTGTTGGTGATCTATCTATACCCACCCTGCATTCTGCCTCAATATCTTGCGCCCTAAAGGCCTGGGTGTAACCGAAGTCGGGTAGGTGTTGTCTCTCACCTCCCGTTCAAGCGGGGACGCGCCACACAAGGCGAAGACGGCGGAGGTAGATTGGGACATTGAGGCTGATTAGTGGGTGGATAGGTTGCCAGACCTTACACCGAGCCTATTGATTGATTGATTGCGTCTGACCATGTGTGACCGATTGTAATTGTCACCGACTGTCTGCCGCATGACTTACTTATAGTGTAGTACGCTAGGTATTTCTTAGTTACCTGCGTGCGTACTACTACTACTACTACTACTGTCTACTAGTACTACTAGTCACCACCAAGTCACCACCAACACAGACTTGATTAAAGTTTACACCCTTTCCTGCCCTCTTCTACTTCTGCAGGCTGTGGTGGAAATGATGGCGGAGCAGGAAGCCACCGTTTCCAGCCAGGCCTCCAGCACCAGCGAGATCAGTGCCACCACCACCAGCACTCTGGTCCGCAGCAGTGTTGAGCGAAAATGCAAATATTCTTTTCGCCTCATTTTCGCCGAAATAAGCACAATTTTCGCTTCGAGAAGCGAAAAATTCGGCGAATATTTTCGTGTTAATTTTCGCATTACGATGGGTATCGCGAATGTACGTTCGCCTTGCATGCAAATATATGTGCGCGTAGTTACGTACTTAATATCGCGATAGTTGCCCTTGAAGTGTAATTATTGCGAAAAAGCTTGCAGTATGCGTAGAAATATTCTTGTTAATACACCATTGAACTGCGCATGATTAGTTTCTTACATTATTTAACGCGAAAACGTTCGTATGCGAAAAATCGTTAGCGTTCGTCTGCCTAACGCGAATCTAGCTTCTGATTGGCTAATGCGAACAATAACAACAGGAAGTTGAGCAATCTCAAAGGGAAGAGGCTCCACGTGCCCCAGCAGCATTGAAGACAGTCAGGCTGGTGTGGTGACACCAACAACTGACAGAGAGATGCCTCCCAGGATCCCTCCAGCAATGAAGCGGATGCTAATTGAGGTAAGCAATCAAACACATTGTATATCATTTTTTAAACTGTTTTTGTGAATGTCTTTACCATCTAACAGGTTTTGCAGAGGGTTGTATTTGTTGTAGCATTGTTACCATCAGGCTAGCTTCACATATAACATAGCGTTTTCTTTTGGAGTTTTCCGCAGGTGCGTTTGTGTTAGGGTAATGTGTTTTTACTGTGTTTTTGGTGTGTTTGGGTTTTGCGTTTTTTTTTTATACACAGGTGCATTTTTCATGCTTACTGCGTGTGTTTGTATGCATTTGCGGTTCGCGTATGTGTTTGCGGTTTTTTTTTAAGTATATGCAAATCGTTTGTAAGACAGCAGAAAGCAGAAACATCAGAGATCTTTAATTCTTATTTGAAAATGCTGCATAAAAAGCATGAAAAACGCAACGCATATGCTTTACCGTAGTAGGCAACAGGTTTTGCAGAGGGTTGTATTTGTTGTAGCATTGTTACCTTCAGGCTAGCTTCACATATAACATAGCGTTTTCTTTTGGAGTTTTCCGCAGGTGCGTTTGCGTTAGGGTAATGCATTTTTACTGTGTTTTTGGTGTGTTTGGGTTTAGCGTTTTTTTTATATGCAGGTGCGTTTTTCATGCTTACTGCGTGTGCTTGTATGCATTTGCGGTTCGCGTATGTGTTTGCGTTTTTTTTTTTAAGTATATGCAAATTGTTTGGAAGACAGCAGAAAGCGGAAACACATCAGAGATCTTTAATTTTTATTTGAAAATGCTGCATAAAAAGCATGAAAAACGCAACGCATATGCTTTACCATACTAGGCAACACTGCACTTTGCAGAATGCTTACTGTAAATACGCATTAAAAATGCATATGCGTCGTTTACATGCGTTTTTTCCTGCAAGCGTTTTTGCCATGTGTGCATCCGGCCTCAGTGGTGTAGCAATAGGGGGTGCAGAGGTTGCGACTGGCCGACCGCATCGCGGTCCTTGGTCCAGATGAGCCCCGAGCGGCCCTCCATCAAGCACAATATTAGGTCTCTTTTGGTCCTGTGCTGTTAATAATCACTTCTATAGAGGCTTTAAATAGTAGTAATTATTAACAAACCATCCCCTACTTGCTCCTCTGACACTGCGGTTATCTTTGGCATGTTTTGGTGCACCACATCAATTGTTATGTATATAGTGCTTGGGGGGGGGGCCCCATATAAAATTTGCCCCGGAGCCCATAGCTCCTTAGCTACGCCACTGGTTACCTTGATTGATATACAGTATTGTTAACCTCCCTGGCGTTTAATATTGTGCCAATTTTTTTTTTTTCACCAAAAGTTTTTTTTTTCCTTCTAACGGAATACTTCAGGGGGTCGGGGAAAATGAGTTGAACTTACCCGGGTCTTCTAATGGTCCCCCGCAGACATCCTGTGCCAGCACAACCACTCACCGATGCTCCGGAATTTCAGACTGAAAACCACTGCGCCTGCATTGCCGTGTGTCGCTCCCGCTGATGTCGCCAGGTGCGTACTGCGCAGGCACAGACCATACTGGTCCCGTGCAGTACGCTCCTGGTGACATCAGCTGGAGCGAGGACACGGCAACGTAGGCGCAGTGGTTTTCAGTCTGAAATTGCAGAAGTGAACCGGAGGTGGGGCCGAAGCATCGGTGAGTGGCTGGAAGCCCCGGGTAAGTTCAACTCATTTCCCCCCGACCCCCTTACAGTATTCCTTCAAGTGTTTCTTTATATTGTAAGCATTTTTGTAGACCACTTGCAAGTTGCAGCCCTGCAAACTGTCCATCAGCATGCGTACAATATGAAAAAAAAAATTGTAAGTAATTTCCATAGATTTTGTTATTATTGACTATGAGCTTTGCATGAAAATGAAATTTGGACTAACTTGGTGTTTCCTCCTGCCGCCCCCCCCCCCCCCCCCCCCCCCATAGCCTGCGAGGTTCGCCAGTATCCTCCTGGTCCCTTCCGTGGTCCTGTCCCCGGCAACTTCGCCCATGCGAGTGCAGTTCTCTATGTTGCGCATGCGCAGTTCTGTAAGACTGAACCATGCATGTGTGGGACTCTTACGCTGCCCAGTATGATGAAACACGCGGGAGACTTCAGCTGAAGTTGCCGGGAACAGGACCACAGAAGGTACCAGGAGGGTGCAGGGGGACCTCGCAGGCTATAGGGGGTGAAGGAAACTGCTCATGGTCCC
Source organism: Hyperolius riggenbachi (assembly GCF_040937935.1). NCBI lineage: Eukaryota > Metazoa > Chordata > Amphibia > Anura > Hyperoliidae > Hyperolius > Hyperolius riggenbachi. Next base: position 193,816,360 of record NC_090653.1, on the reverse strand, counting down.
TTTAACTGCGATCAGGGCGATCAGCTATCAGGGGACAGTGGTGGTGGAGGAGGGGCTGCCTGACTCCAGAAGGTAAAGGAGAGGTGGATGGGAAGGGAGGGGGGACAGGTTGCTCACTTAGGGCCTGAGCCCACTAACGCAGTTGAGCGCAGTTGTACGCAGTTGTGTCCGCTTTTCAGCATCTGTAACATTGATGTGTTTCAGAAAAGTGGACACAACTGCGTTAGTGGGCTCAGTCCCCTAAGCCCAATCTACATGATATGATTCTTTGTGCGATTCGATTACGGTTCTATTTACGATCCGATTTAATCCGACATGTCCAATTGGGATTCGATTCAATTCAATTTGCCACTGCAAAACAATGGCAAATCGAATTGAATCTAATTCCAATCGGATACAATTTTTAAACCCTGTAATTAGTAATAATATCATATTTTACATGTGTAGTTCATTAAGTTGTGAGTAAGAAAAATACTAATTAACTATTGTATAATAAATATAGTTGGTATTAATACTGTTATATTTCTTTTACAGACCTTCCACAGAGGTCATTATGATCTCTGCACCAGGCAGGCAAAGCACGCTCTGATTCAGAGTGTGCAGCAAATCATGCGGACACAATATAACCGTGTCCTCAGTGCCCAGAAGGTCCAGATCCTCTGGTCCGACCTCAAGAGGAGGGACCACGATTTTGTGGCGAGAGTCATCGCGGACATGCAATGTAAGTCATCATAGTATTACTATATGTATGTCTATTTTGGGTGTTATGCACTGTATCTATTAGTCCCATACAAAATGCCATTGGCTGTGATTATTATAATAGAGGTGTGTGTATATAATACAGTGCATCTGTAAAGTATTCACAACCTATCGCGTTTTCAACATTTTGTTTTGTTACGCACGTATTTCCAAAATGACTATTTTTTTCCCTTGTGAATTCTACACACAACGCTCCATAAGGACAATATTGATAAATTTTACTTGAGCTGTTTAAAAAGTTATTAAAAAAATATACTTTGAAAAAAAAAATAAGACATAACTTGTACTTATGTATTACCAGTCTTTGCTCAAAACTTTGTTGATGTACCTTTGGCAGCAATTAAAGCCTCAAGTCTTTTTGCATATGATGCCACAAGCTTGGCAGACCTATCGTTGTCAAATTTTGCCCATTCTTCTGTGCAGCACCTCTCATGCTCCTATAGGCTTGGATGGTAAGCGTCAGTTGACAGCATAAAAGGATTATGATGAAATTGTCCCATAGGCAAGATATCAGGTTTTGTTAACTGCTGTTAAACACCTTACTTTTTCAGAAACAGTTAATGGTTGCTAGTGTCCGCCAGGTCCCTAGATTCAGTCCATTCCCTGGGCAACTTCCTAGGTTTTCCTTGTTGATAAACCAACTCTGGTACCAGAGGCGTTACTAGGGTTGGTGGCACCCGGTGCGGAAACTTGTGGTGTCACCCCACTCTCACCTTATGAACCTCCAACCTCACTAGGTAGTAACATTGCTTGTAATGTAAATATGATCACCATGTGGCCCTAGTGGCCTCTGAACTCCATTATCAGCTCAGAACAGGGCAGCCTGAAGGCAGAATAGCAGGAGGGGGAAGTACATCAGGCACTAGCCTACTCTATATTTACATAGCCTACTTCACTCTCCCTTAGCCTGGAGCTTGGTGTCACCCCCTCTGCTGTTGCGGTCCGCACCCACCGCACCCCCCAAGTGACGCCACTGTCTGGCACAGCCATTTTAAGATCTATCCTGAGATGTTATATGAGTTTGAAGTCTGACTTCTGGCTGGGCCACTCAGGGACATTCACAAACTTGTCCTGAAGCCACTCCTTTGTCATCTTGGCTGTATGTTTAGGGTTGCTGCCCTGCTGATAGTTGAAACGTCGCCCCAGTCTGAGTTCAAGAGCTTTCTTTTTAGTCAAGCTTTATGTCACTGCATTGAAGAGTCTTATTATATAATGTCCAATAAAGAATTAATAATATAGTAAAACTTTTGATATAGTAAACTCAGTCCTCATGTCCCAGAAAATGCCTCTATATTGAATGTATGTCAAAGTAAGATACAGTACATTTCTGATATAGCAAACTATTTGTCCTGGTTTCTTGTAGTTTACTATAAAGGGATTATACTGTATAATCTTTTTTTTTTCTGTGCTTATGCTTAAAGTGAACCTCCAGACTAAAAAGGTACTCAACAGCACTGAAAAGGCTTGGTGTTTATTTAACAGTTTCACTGTATCAGAACTTTGTATTTGTTATTCAAGCCTCATTTTAGGCTGCACAGAAGCTAAGCTCCGCCCCAACAAAGAAAACTGCCCGGGCATTTTTCCCCTGATACTGTGCAAAGCATGATTGGATTTCTGAAGTTGTTGTTCTCGTTGCCTAGCAACTGGGAGGGGTGATCAGCACACAGGACAGTTGGAACTGTGTCTCATGCTCCCTGTCACCTCCTTTCAATCAGAAAGATTGTTGCCCTCATGAAATCAAACATTTGCCGGTTATTTTAAAACCGGGTGGGTAAGAGATTATGTTGCATATCTATTATTATTTATTGCATTTATAAAGTGCCAACATATTACGCAGTGCTGCACACTAAAGAAATGGGTTAACATACAAGGTAGGACATACAGAAAACTCACAACAAAACAAGATCATGCAAATGATATGATAACAGTGCAGTGTCATAGGTCAAAATAGAGACTGTTCTAGTCCACAAGAGGAGTGATTGACAGTAAGATTGCATAATCAAGCTGGATACATTAGGGAGGAGGGCCCTGCCATAGGCTTACAATCTAAAGGGTGGGGTGGAGACAATAGGTACATCTGTTGAGAGGGTGTCTAACAGAACATATTATGGTGCTGGTGTGGGGGGGGGGGGTATGCGAGCATGAAAAGGTGAGTCTTGAGAGCTTGTTTGAAGGTATTAAAGGTGGGGGCGAGTCTGATGGCTGGTGGGAGCAAGTTCCAGAGAGTGGGGGCAGCCATAGTGAAGTCCTGCAATCATGCATGGGACTGAGATATGTGTGGTGCGACTAGGTGCAGGTCGTTGGAAGATCGGAGGGGTGGGCTGGTATGTGCCTATGGACCAGATCAGAGAATTAAGTTGGGCAGGTCTTGTGCACTGATTTGCAGGCCAAGCACAGGATTTTGAAATTGATCCTAAAGCTGATGTGGAGCCAGTGTACTGTAAGGCTTTACAGAGCAGAGTTGTATAGGCAATGAGACTGTTTGTTTAGGATGAAGTTCCTCTTTAACTCTGAACCCCCCCCCCCCCCATTCCCCCCTAAAAAAAATATATAATAATTCACTTAACTGGTGCTTCTACCGACCTCCTGAAGACGTTCTGTGCCCGCACCAGTACTTAAAGGGGCACTATGGCGGAAAATTGTAAAATTTAATATATGTGCAAACAGACAAATAAGAAGTGCGTTTTTTCCAGAATAAAATGAGCCATAAATTACTTTTCTCCTATGTTGCTGTCACTTACAGTAGGTAGTAGAAATCTGACAGAAGTGACAGGTTTTGGACTAGTCCATCTCATCATAGGGGATTCTCAGTGAGGCTTTTATTCTTTATAAAGATATTCCCTAAAAATATTTAAACAATGATGCTGGCCAGCTTCCCTGCTCCCTACACAGTTTTTTGGCAGTTGGACAGAGCAACTGCCATTCACTAAGTGCTTCTGAAAATAAATAAATCCCTGAGAATCCCCTATGAAGAGATGGACTAATTCCAAAGCCTGTCACTTCTGTCAGATTTCTACTACCTACTGTAAGTGACAGCAACATAGGAGAAAAGTAATTTACGGCTCATTTTACTCAGGAAAAAACGTACTTCTTATTTGCTTATGTTTGCATATATTTTAAATTTTAAAATTTTTCGCCGTAGTGCCCCTTTAATGATCATTTGGTCAACTGCTATGGCTGAGTTTTGTTTTTCGAGCCACCGCGCGTCCTTGCTCCCGTCTCTCTTCTGCACAGGCACAGGATGTTTTCAGGGGGCTGGTAAAAGCCCCAGGTAAGTGACTCTTTTTTTTTGGGGGGGGGGGTCACATTTAATGTTCACTTTAAATAAAGTAGTGTCTTTTCTAATCATTTTTGAAAATACTAATAAAAATAATTGTATTTTGACTAAAAAGTTAATCCTTTTTATCCATTTTATGACATATATGTTTCACAATATATTATGTATTATTTTTAATTACAGCTGGAAATGCTCCACCACCCCCTGCACAGCCCCATGGCCAGCGACGACGCCGCAGAGTGGCCAGGCCCAGTTCCTCCCGGGCTTCCTCACCAGGGCCTTCCCACCACAGCCAACGGCGAGTGGCACGGAGAACAGCCCAATATGGTAAAAATCTTAAACTTTATAATTAATATCCCATATTAGGTTAACTCAAGTCAGGGCCTGCTTCCATTACGTGCGATGTGGCTACATAGCCACATACCGCCGCGGCTGTCCTGAAACCAATGCATGGTAATGGAACAGTTTTCATTGCATGCGGGTTATGCGGAGTGGTGCAGTGATCCAAGAATGTGCAGCATGCTACAGATTCTCGCATAGCTGCATCTGCCTGCGCCCGTGTCCCATCTCCTCTATTCACTTCCACATCAGGAGATGCAGAAGTGATGCGAAGGCAAGCAGAAGTGATTTCATTCAACAAGGTAGCTGTATCAGCATCACTTCTTTAGTGGAAACGGGCCCTAAATGTTATTGTGTAAGACAAGTGTAATGATCAGTGATATCTCTGCTAATCAGAATCAGCTCTATCAGAACAAAAGTCAGTATTTTATTTCATGTGTGATCACACGTGATTTTGGTGCACAGTAATACAGGAGTACTCCTAAGTGATAGTCCTTGGTGGCTGGGACTATCACTTACATAAAGAATGGTCGTACAGGCAAAGCCGGTAACAGGTCGGTCAGGCAGCGGTACAGAAACGTCAGACAATATCGTAGTGAGAAACAGGCCGAGGTCGGCAGCAGTTCAGATTGGCAAAGGTACAGAATTAGGAGGCTAAATCAGAGTCAGAGGTCGGGCCGAAGTCGGCAACAGATCAGATTGGCGAAGGTACAGAATCAGAAGGCAGAGAGTAATCAGAGGTTCAGGCAAAAGGTCATACACAGTAAATCAATATATATATAATAGTAATTACAATAAAGATACAAATATCTCCTAAGCTAAGTGTGAATTCCCGGGGTCCTGCCGGATCAAGCACACACGGATCTGACTAAGGTCTGAGAGCTTTCACTGCGAAGTTTCAGCAACAGCAGACAACGAGCCACTGACAACACAGGGTTTAAATACAGACAGGCAATTCCAAACTACCCGCCCAGTGAAACGCAGCCAATCAGCAGCAAGAGTCAGACCACCTCTGTCAGCTGACCGGCAGTTCAGCTGACCCGCCTCCTCAGTGCATAAAGTTCCTGTCTCCTGGTGCGCACGTGCTACCCTGCTCTGATTTAACCTGGAGAGACCTGTTCTGCCGGAAGGAGATGTCTGAGAGGACGCGGCGAGATCCGCAGTGACGTCAGAGGCGGGAGCGGCGGCCGCACCACTCCCCACTGCAAAGGTAGCTATATCACTCCTAACAGTAAGCTATGCATTACAGGTTATTTTTTTTCCCCCCAAAGAAACCATACCAAACACATTATGTCAATCACATGATTAACTAAATTTATTAGTGTAATGGTGGCATTGTTTCATATAAAAAGTAAAATCATTGTATATCAACTGGGTAACCTATTTCCCGCATTTTTTCAACAGTTTCTCTATCCTCTCACCTCTGGATGAGAGGACAACTGCGGAGGCTGCAGAGGAAGGTGCGGGTCCAGGGGCGGGCAATTCGGGACATTCCCATCCTGAAGCAGCAGGTCCTGGAACTGAGAGAACGATCGGCCAGACAGGAGGAGCTGATCGCACGGCTGATGGGCATCGGGGGGAGACCGGACGCCTAATTTTTTTTTAAATTTTTTTATTGTAAATAGTTTTTTTTTAATTGTAAATAGTTTTGTTCAGTAGCTGACACCGCCGTTTACATGAGAAAGCTATACCTTTTCACAAACAGAACATCAGGGGGCTCTGTATGGCTGATATTGTGGTAAAACCCTTCCCACAAAGAAATTCTGAGTACGTACTCTTGGCAGTTTCCTGTCTTTCAACCTTGCTGCATTGTGGGAAATAGCTGTTTACAGCTGTTTCCAACTGCTAAAACAGCAAGCAGCAGCTACATCACCTGCCAGCAATAAAAATACCATGTGATAGATGTCAGAATGTAATTCAGGGATTTAAAAGATTTTACAATGGGCAAACACTGACTATATCATTTATACATAATTATTGTAAAAATGAAGCACTTTTTTTATTACATTGTTTTCACTGGAGTTCCTCGTTAAAGAGAAACTCCGACCAAGAATTTAACTTTATCCCAATCAGTAGCTGATACCCCCTTTTACATGAGAAAGCTATTCTTTTTTCACAAACAGAGCATCAGGGGAGCTCTGTATGGCTGATATTGTGGTAAAACCCTTCCGACAAAGAAATTCTGAGTACGTACTCTTGGCAGTTTCCTGTCTGTCAGCCTTGCTGCATTGTGGGAAATAGCTGTTTCCAGCTGCCAAAAAAAAAATTCAGCAGCTACATCACCTGCCAACAGTAAAATGTTCACTGGAGTTCCTCGTTAAACTATATGTCTGTTTTCATGATTCAGTAGAAGCTGTGCAGATTTATTTTAGAATTTGTATCAGCTGTAACAAATAAATGTTTTTTGTTTAAAGGTTATTATGCTGTTGTGTATCTTTTAGAGCAGAGAGGACGTTCTCACTTCTCAGTATACATTTAACTAAAGGATTATTAGGAGCACCATAGTAATATGATGATTGAAACCCTTTCGGCTTCAGAACTGATTTAATTGTACGTGGCATTGATTGAACAAGGTGCTGAAAGCATTCTTTAGAAATATTGGCCCATATTGATAGGATAGCATCTTGCAGTGGGTGGAGATTTGTGGGATGCACATCCAGGGTACGAAGCTCCCATTTCATCACATCCCAAATGTGCTCTATTGGGTTGAGATCTGGTGACTGTGGGGGCCATTTTAGTACAATAAACTCATTGTCATGTTCAATAAAAGTATTTCAAATGATTCAAGCTTTGGGACATGGTGCATTATCGTTATCCTGCTGGAAGTAGCCATCAGAGGATAGCTACATGGTGGTCATGAAGGGATGAACATGGTAAGAAACAATGCTCATGTAGCCCGTGACATTTAAACTATGCCCAACTGGCACTAAGGGGCCTAAAGTGTGCCAAGAAAACATCCCCCACACCATTACCCCACCACCACCAGCCTGCACAGTGGTAACAAGGCATGATGGATCCATGTTCTCATTCTGTTTACACCACATGGAGACTCATCAGACCAGGCAACATTTTTCAAGTCTTCAACTGTCCAATTTTGGTGAGCTTGTGCAAATTTTAGCCTCTTTTTGTCATTTGAAGTGGAGATGAGGCAGTGTACACATATCCCATACACTGACAGTGGTGGGGGGAGCAGCGTCTCAGTCAGAGTGGCCATCACCCCCAAAGGTCCAGGAGAAGCAGGCAGTGGTACATATCACATAAACTGACAGTGGTGGGGGGAGCAGCGTCTCAGTCAGAGTGACCATCACCCCCATAGGTCCAGGAGAAGCAGGCAGTGGCACATATCGCATAAACTGACAGTGGTGGGGGGAGCAGCGGCTCAGTCAGAGTGACCATCACCCCCATAGGTCCAGGAGAAGCAGGGCAGGCAGTGGCACATATCGCAAAAACTGACAGTGGTGGGGGGAGCAGCGGCTCAGTCAGAGTGACCATCACCCCCATAGGTCCAGGAGAAGCAGGCAGTGGTACATATCGCATAAACTGACAGTGGTGGGGGGAGCAGCGGCTCAGTCAGAGTGACCATCATCCCCATAGGTCCAGGAGAAGCAGGGCAGGCCGTGGCACATATCGCATAAACTGACAGTGGTGGGGGGAGCAGCGTCTCAGTCAGAGTGACCATCACCCCCATAGGTCCAGGAGAAGCAGGCAGTGGTACATATCACATAAACTGACAGTGGTGGAGGGAGCAGTGGCTCGGTCAGAGTGACCATCACCCCCATAGGTCCAGGAGAAGCAGGCAGTGGTACATATTGCATAAACTGACAGTGGTGGGGGGAGCAGTGGCTCGGTCAGAGTGACCATCACCCCCATAGGTCCAGGAGAAGAAGGCAGTGGTACATATCACATAAACTGACAGTGGTGGGGGGAGCAGCGGCTCAGTCAGAGTGACCATCACCCCCATAGGTTCAGGAGAAGTAGGGCAGGCAGTGGCACATATCGCATAAACTGACAGTGGTGGGGGGAGCAGCGGCTCAGTCAGAGTGACCATCACTCCCATAGGTCCAGGAGAAGCAGGCAGTGGTACATATCGCATAAACTGACAGTGGTGTGGGGAGCAGCGGCTCAGTCAGAGTGACCATCACCCCCATAGGTCCAGGAGAAGCAGGGCAGGCAGTGGCACATATCGCAAAAACTGACAGTGGTGGGGGAGCAGCGGCTCAGTCAGAGTGACCATCACCCCCATAGGTCCAGGAGAAGCAGGGCAGGCAGTGGCACATATCGCAAAAACTGACAGTGGTGGAGGGAGCAGTGTCTCAGTCAGAGTGACCATCACCCCCATAGGTCCAGGAGAAGCAGGCAGTGGCACATATCGCATAAACTGACAGTGGTGGGGGAGCAGCGGCTAAGTCAGAGTGACCATCACCCCATAGGTCCAGGAGAAGCAGGCAGTGGTACATATCGCATAAACTGACGGTGGTGGGGGGAGCAGCGGCTCAGTCAGAGTGACCATCATCCCCATAGGTCCAGGAGAAGCAGAGCAGGCAGTGGCACATATCGCATAAACTGACAGTGGTGGGGGGAGCAGCGTCTCAGTCAGAGTGACCATCACCCCCATAGGTCCAGGAGAAGCAGGCAGTGGTACATATCGCATAAACTGATAGTGGTGGGGGGAGCAGTGGCTCGGTCAGAGTGACCATCACCCCCATAGGTCCAGGAGAAGCAGGCAGTGGTACATATCGCATAAACTGACAGTGGTGGGGGGGAGCAGCGGCTCAGTCAGAGTGACCATCACCCCCATAGGTCCAGGAGAAGCAGGGCAGGCAGTGGCACATATCGCATAAAATGACAGTGGTGGGGGGAGCAGCGGCTCAGTCAGAGTGACCATCACCCCCATAGGTCCAGGAGAAGCAGGCAGTGGTACATATCACATAAACTGACAGTGGTGGGGGGAGCAGCGGCTCAGTCAGAGTTACCATCACCCCCATAGGTCCAGGAGAAGCAGGGCAGGCAGTGGCACATATCGCATAAACTGACAGTGGTGGGGGGAGCAGCGTCTCAGTCAGAGTGACCATCACCCCCATAGGTCCAGGAGAAGCAGGCAGTGGTACATATCACATAAACTGACAGTGGTGGAGGGAGCAGTGGCTCGGTCAGAGTGACCATCACCCCCATAGGTCCAGGAGAAGCAGGCAGTGGTACATATCTCATAAACTGATAGTGGTGGGGGGAGCAGTGGCTCGGTCAGAGTGACCATCACCCCCATAGGTCCAGGAGAAGCAGGCAGTGGTACATATCGCATAAACTGACAGTGGTGGGGGGAGCAGTGGCTCGGTCAGAGTGACCATCACCCCCATAGGTCCAGGAGAAGCAGGCAGTGGTACATATCGCATAAACTGACAGTGGTGGGGGGAGCAGCGGCTCAGTCAGAGTGACCATCACCCCCATAGGTCCAGGAGAAGCAGGGCAGGCAGTGGCACATATCGCAAAAACTGACAGTGGTGGGGGGAGCAGCGGCTCAGTCAGAGTGACCATCACCCCCATAGGTCCAGGAGAAGCAGGCAGTGGTACATATCGCATAAACTGACAGTGGTGGGGGGAGCAGCGGCTCAGTCAGAGTGACCATCATCCCCATAGGTCCAGGAGAAGCAGGGCAGGCAGTGGCACATATCGCAAAAACTGACAGTGGTGGGGGGAGCAGCGGCTCAGTCAGAGTGACCATCACCCCCATAGGTCCAGGAGAAGCAGGCAGTGGTACATATCGCATAAACTGACAGTGGTGGGGGGAGCAGCGTCTCAGTCAGAGTGACCATCACCCCCATAGGTCCAGGAGAAGCAGGCAGTGGTACATATCACATAAACTGACAGTGGTGGAGGGAGCAGTGGCTCGGTCAGAGTGACCATCACCCCCATAGGTCCAGGAGAAGCAGGCAGTGGTACATATCACATAAACTGACAGTGGTGGGGGGAGCAGCGGCTCAGTCAGAGTGACCATCACCCCCATAGGTTCAGGAGAAGTAGGGCAGGCAGTGGCACATATCGCATAAACTGACAGTGGTGGGGGGAGCAGCGGCTCAGTCAGAGTGACCATCACTCCCATAGGTCCAGGAGAAGCAGGCAGTGGTACATATCGCATAAACTGACAGTGGTGTGGGGAGCAGCGGCTCAGTCAGAGTGACCATCACCCCCATAGGTCCAGGAGAAGCAGGGCAGGCAGTGGCACATATCGCAAAAACTGACAGTATTGGAGGGAGCAGCGTCTCAGTCAGAGTGACCATCACCCCCATAGGTCCAGGAGAAGCAGGGCAGGCAGTGGCACATATCGCATAAACTGACAGTGGTTGGGGGAGCAGCGGCTCAGTCAGAGTGACCATCACCCCCATAGGTCCAGGAGAAGCGGGGCAGGCAGTGGCACATATCGCAAAAACTGACAGTGGTGGGGGGAGCAGCGTCTCAGTCAGAGTGACCATCACCCCCATAGGTCCAGGAGAAGCAGGCAGTGGCACATATCGCATAAACTGACAGTGGTGGAGGGAGCAGCGGCTCAGTCAGAGTGACCATCACCCCCATAGGTCCAGGAGAAGCAGGGCAGGCAGTGGCACATATCGCAAAAACTGACAGTGGTGGGGGGAGCAGCGGCTCAGTCAGAGTGACCATCACCCCCATAGGTCCAGGAGAAGCAGGGCAGGCAGTGGCACATATCGCAAAAACTGACAGTGGTGGAGGGAGCAGTGTCTCAGTCAGAGTGACCATCACCCCCATAGGTCCAGGAGAAGCAGGCAGTGGCACATATCGCATAAACTGACAGTGGTGGGGGAGCAGCGGCTCAGTCAGAGTGACCATCACCCCCATAGGTCCAGGAGAAGCAGAGCAGGCAGTGGCACATATCGCATAAACTGACAGTGGTGGGGGGAGCAGCGTCTCAGTCAGAGTGACCATCACCCCCATAGGTCCAGGAGAAGCAGGCAGTGGTACATATTGCATAAACTGATAGTGGTGGGGGGAGCAGTGGCTCGGTCAGAGTGACCATCACCCCCATAGGTCCAGGAGAAGCAGGCAGTGGTACATATCGCATAAACTGACAGTGGTGGGGGGGAGCAGCAGCTCAGTCAGATTGACCATCACCCCCATAGGTCCAGGAGAAGCAGGGCAGGCAGTGGCACATATCGCATAAAATGACAGTGGTGGGGGGAGCAGCGGCTCAGTCAGAGTGACCATCACCCCCATAGGTCCAGGAAAAGCAGGCAGTGGTACATATCACATAAACTGACAGTGGTGGGGGGAGCAGTGGCTCAGTCAGAGTGACCATCACCCCCATAGGTCCAGGAGAAGCAGGGCAGGCAGTGGCACATATCGCATAAACTGACAGTGGTGGGGGGAGCAGCGTCTCAGTCAGAGTGACCATCACCCCCATAGGTCCAGGAGAAGCAGGCAGTGGTACATATCGCATAAACTGACAGTGGTGGGGGGAGCAGCGGCTCGGTCAGAGTGACCATCACCCCCATAGGTCCAGGAGAAGCAGGCAGTGGTACATATCGCATAAACTGACAGTGGTGGGGGGAGCAGCGGCTCAGTCAGAGTGACCATCACCCCCATAGGTCCAGGAGAAGCAGGCAGTGGTACATATCAAATAAACTGACAGTGGTGGGGGGAGCAGTGGCTCGGTCAGAGTGACCATCACCCCCATAGGTCCAGGAGATGCAGGCAGTGGTACATATCGCATAAACTGACAGTGGTGGGGGGAGCAGCGGCTCAGTCAGAGTGACCATCACCCCCATAGGTCCAGGAGAAGCAGGGCAGGCAGTGGCACATATCGCATAAACTGACAGTGGTGGGGAGAGCAGTGGCTCGGTCAAAGTAACCATCACCCCTATAAGGCAAGAGAAGCAGGCAGTGTACAAATAAAAAAAAATTCCAGAGGCAGATAGGAACATCGGCTTGGACACAGTGGCCATGCTTAAAGGACAACTGTAGTGAGGCATATGGAGGCTGACAAATGTATTTCTTTAAAACAAAACCAGTTGCCTGGCAGCCCTGCTGGTCTATTTGACTGCAGTAGTATCAGAATCAAAACAGAAACAAGCATGCAGCTAATCTTGTAAAAAATCTGACACAAATATCAGAAACACCTGGGGCTTGATTCACAAAGCGGTGCTAACTGTTAGCACGCCTGTGAAAACACCCTTAGCACGTCTAAACAAGCTTTTCGCGCATAAAACTTTACGCGCGCAAAACTTTATGCGCGTAAAACTTTACGCGCGTACTGCACAGAGCGCAGGGCGCACCGCGCGAAGTGCCCATTAAAGCCTATGGTACTTAGCGCGCGTAAAACTTTGCGCGCGTAAAACTTTACGCGCGCAAAGTTAGCGCGCGATCTGATTGAGAAATCCGGTGCTAACCTACTTAGCACCCTGGTTAGAGCATCGGTGAGTGGCTGCGCCAACACAGGATGTCTGCGGGGGACCATTAGAAGCCCCGGGTAAGTTCAACTCATTTCCCCCCGACCCCCCTACAGTATCCCTTTAAGGCAACATCACAAATTGATTGATTGTCTTCAACTTGACATGCCACTTCCTCCTCACTGGCTACCAGTGGCCTACACAATTGGTTTGCTCTACTACTTGTGGGACCCTGTACTGCTGGGTGTCTGCCAGTAGTATGAGATACATCCATTTCTACTTCACTTACATGTTCTGTATCCTTCCCTAAAAAGTACTCCTCCTGACTGTCTGGACTCACATCACAATTTTCAGTATTTGATGTTTCATTAACTTCACCCCTGTCTTTGCAAAGGGCAGGTGATTCCAATGAGGGAATTTTGAGGTGTCTGTTGTAATTGTCAGAGCACTCTGCATCTGCACTGTCTGCGGTAACATTTGCTGACAAGTTGCTTTCTTCCTCTATGCATCCAGCTTGTGACTGTGATTGTGAAGATGTAGTGGCCTCACTGGCCTGGGTGGGTGAGCCAGTCTGTCAGTATTTCAGCCCGAGTTTCATTAATAGTCTGGCCAAGCCTAAACATTTCACGCACAGAGCGGGTTTGGTTGTCTCTCCTTCCCTGAGTACTTTTACCAAGGTTTGCTGCACCTGCTCCTGCCAAGGTTCTCCCCCTGCCACTTCCACATGCAACTTTTTCATTTTTGCCTCTGCCTCTCATTTTATACAATTATATGTAGTACACTATTCTCTGTATTATAACTGCAAATACTTTAATTGTTTACACAGAATGATGTATAGAATATGTCACGCTTGCAGTATGTTGTGGTGTGCCACTTGGTCACAAGCTTGGCCACTCACAGTCACAAGGCAGCTTCAATACACAGTAACAGTATGCACTGCTGCTTTAAAAAGAAAAAAAAAGAAAAAAAAGAAAAAATAGTCTTTAAAAAGACTTTTGTTTAGGATGGACTATTCAGTTTGCAGCCTGCTAAAGCTGCTTGTATTTTTGGAGAATGGAGATCTCAAATCCGCCAAAAAATCAGCAAAAGATAAATGCAGAATACTGTGAGCTTTGTCTTTGCACAGATGTACAACTACTAATATATGATCAAGTATGTAGCTTGCACTGTGCCACAGACACACAACAGTACACAGTGACCAGTGACAGTAACACTTTATCACTCCTGCTTCTACAAAAAATCCACTGAGCACAGAAAAATAGTCTTAAAAAAGACTTTTGTTTTAGAGTACAAGTACAATCTAGCCTGCTGTAGCTTGTATTTGTGCAGATTAAACCACAAACACACAGTACACTGCAAACAAATGAGCACTAATAGCTGGCTAATCTAGAGTGACCAGACGTCCGGATTGCCCGGGACACGTCCCGGATTCGGGGTCCGCTGTCCCAGGCTTAATGAGGTCCCGGGAAACGTCCCGCTTTCAGCAGCGGGACGTCCCGGCCTCGGGACTCTGGCCACTCTCTCCTCAATGAACTGGCAGCGGCGTCTATAGACGCCGTGCCAGTTCATTGCCCGCAGCCCCGCTCCAGCCTCCTCTTCCGGTGTCTGTTTCCGACACCGGCAGGCGAGCAGGGCTACGGCAAGATGGCTGCCGAAGCCCTGTACTGGAGACCTATTTGTGTCACTAGTACAGGGCTTCGGGCGCCATCTTGCCATAGCCCTGTCAGCGCGGGAGAGAAGAGCAGGAGGAGGAAGACGGTCCCGGGACGGAGCAGCGCGCCAGAGGCCGGACACTTCTGCCAGGTGAGTAAATGCTTTCTTTTCCAGGTGAAATGTTTGCCCGCATTGTTTCTTTTCTGGGGTGAAATGTTTGCCCGCATTGTTTCTTTTCCAGGTGAAATGTTTGCCCGCATTGTTTCTTTTCCAGGTGAAATGTTTGCCCGCATTGTTTCTTTTCCAGGTGAAATGTTTGCCCGCATTGTTTCTTTTCCAGGTGAAATGTTTGCCCGCATTGTTTCTTTTCCAGGTGAAATGTTTGCCCGCATTGTTTCTTTTCCAGGTGAAATGTTTGCCCGCATTGTTTCTTTTCCAGGTGAAATGTTTGCCCGCATTGTTTCTTTTCTGGCGAAATGTTTGCCGCAGTGCGTTTCTTTTCTGGCGAAATGTTTGCCGCATTGCGTTTCTTTTCTGGTGAAATGTTTGCCCGCAGTGCGTTTCTTTTCTGGCAAAATGTTTGCCCGCAGTGCGTTTCTTTTCTGGCGAAATGTTTGCCCGCAGTGCGTTTCTTTTCTGGCGAAATGTTTGCCCGCATTGCGTTTCTTTTCTGGCGAAATGTTTGCCCGCAGTGCGTTTCTTTTCTGGCGAAATGTTTGCCCGCATTGCGTTTCTTTTCTGGTGAAATGTTTGGCCGCAGTGCGTTTCTTTTCTGGTGAAATGTTTGCCCGCAGTGCGTTTCTTTTCTGGTGAAATGTTTGGCCACAGTGCGTTTCTTTTCTGGTGAAATGTTTGCCCGCAGTGCGTTTATTTTGTACTGACATGTTGCCCGCATTGCGTTTATTTTGTACTGACATGTTTGCCCGCATTGCATTTATTTTATACTGACATGTTGCCTATTGCGTTTATTTTCTGGTGTCCGGGGTAACTGTTACTGCATTTATTATTTAATGGTCATAGATGGCTATGTTTGCTGCTTTGTGGTTACGGTATACTATTAGCATCACACAGTTTCTGCACACCCATGATACAAAGTCTCGTTTGTCCACATCATGGCGTAAACACTGCTTTCTTATGCCTCGCTGTTACATCATTACGTTAGCTCCGCCCATACAATGTCATGGCCACGCCCATTTTTTCGGCGCGGCGCGCTGCGCGCGCCGCAGCCCCCCTCCCCCAGTCTTCGCCGCTGCGTGCTCCTCACTCCTTCCCACTTTTCGCCGCGGCGCGCTACGCGCGCCGCCCCCCCCCCCCACGCCCCCCCCCGTCCCAGGTTGGACCCACAAAAATATGGTCACTCTAGCTAATCTCTCTTTACACCTCACACATCCACTAACTCTTCCCAACAGAGGCTGGGTTTTTCAGAGAGCTATTCTTATACTCAGGGGGCTGTCTTTTGTTTGATTGGTTGCAGTTCTCTGGTTCCTGGGTCAGTTGTGCTGCTAAGAATCATGGGAGGCCTAATATGGGAAGAGGAGAAATTACTTCCTATCAATTTTCGCCTTATCATGCAAAGCACATTTCGAATATAGCAGTTAATTTCGAAATGTGGCCTTGTACTGTCTAAATGTGATATTTCGCATAAAAATTCGCCATGCAGTGATATTTCGCATCAAAATTCGCCATAGTCGAAAACACGAAAAATCAAGCTAAATTTCGCGAAAATCAGGCGAACCCGAAAATGGAATTTTCGCATCGAAAATGCCTTTGGCGAAAATTCGCGAGCAACCCTGGTCCGCAGCAGGCCTCCACCACCGCTTGAGGCCATGGTCATGGTGACCCCATCGACTAGCCTGCCCTCAATGAGCACGCTCTTCTCCCCTGAGACTGTGACCATGTACAGGGATGTTTTGGAGAAGTATGAGTTGGAGATGATGGGGCCATCCAAGGAGGTGGAGGAGTTTGAGGTGCAGAAGTTTGTAGTTGCCGCTGAGGAGGAGGGGCGTGATGCAGGCGATGTTGGGGTAGAGGAGTTGGTTGAGGCGGGCTCACAGGATATGTTTCGGGTTGATGATGATGACTTGCTGGATCCTTCCTATGTGCCACCAGTACCCACCAGCACAGTTGGTTGAAGGCAGCTCGTCATCGGAGGAGCAGGCGTCTCTGGTACAGAGGTGCGGCAGCAGCAAGGCGGCCAGCACAGTGTGTGGAAGGCAGGAGCCACAGCCTTCTGCTTCAGTTGCTACCACCACCCGCAAAAACCTTTGTAGGGACAAAAGATTTTATTGGTAGCACAGTGCCTGTGCTACCAATAAAATCTTTTGTCCCTACAAAGATTTGTCGTCCTTGAGGTAAGCAACCTCAAACCTTTCTCGGTTTTAAACTACTTTTAAACGCTTTTATATACCACCAGGGCGCCTCTTTAAACCATTTAGTACTTCACCAAGTGCCCAATGGACGCGACACGTGCAATTTGCAACAGTTGCAGTGTCAGAGGTCGCGATCTGCTCAAGTTGGTTACCTCGTGCCTGCAGACCCACTTACAGAGCAGACATTTTGAGGACTTTAGTGAGTTGGAGAAGCTGATGCAAAGTGGTGCAGGCAGTGGTCAGAGCCAGACAGCCACTGCACAGATTTCAGCAGCAGCAGCCGACCCTCCTGCCCATCCAGCAGCAGCAGCAGGAGCACAGCAGAAACTCACCCCCACCCACACCCCCCGGGCAGCAGGTCCTCAGTGGCCTCATCAGCTCCCTCCACAGTGGCCTCCTCAACCTCCCGTGCCGCCAGACCCTGCTCAGCGAAGCATTCCCCGGTGTGACCAAGGTGCTGCCTCCCGCCCACAGGCGCATCCGGTTGCTGAACGGGTTGCTTGCCCGGGCCATGTGCTCCCAGCTCCTGCCATATTCCTTTGTGCAGGAGGGGAGTGACATCAGAGCGCTGGTGCAGGTTAGGATCCCGGAGTGGCAAGTCCCCAGCCGCCACTATTTCTCCCGCAGGGCGATCCCAGCACTGCACTGCTCTGCCATGGCGAACGTGGGCCGCGTGCTCGATCTCGCTGTGAGTGCGCGGATTCACATAACCATGGATTCATGGAGCAGCCGGTTTTGGACAGAGCACTGTCTGTCCTTTACGGCCCACTGGGTCAACCTGGTGGAAAGCCTGAGCAAGGAAGCAGCAGGTCCACCCTCGGGCGCAGCAGCAGCAGAAGCACCAGTCGCCCACTATGTGGTGCCACCGTGGGGGGGGGTCAGGGGAGAAGCAGCAGCTCCCGCCGTAAAGCGATCCCGTCTCTCCAGCAGCGTGAAGGCACGCCACTGCCAAGCGCTGCTGGAGATGAAAAGCCTGGGGAAAACCTCCTTGACGTCATTGAACGTGCTCCGGTACCTCAGGGAGCAGGAGAGGACGTGGCTGACCCCCCAGAGGCCTCACTGTGGGATTGGTGGTGTCCGACAATGCCGCCAACCTGCTGGCTACCATCAGCAGGGGAGACTTGCTCCACGTCCCTTGCTTGGCCCACGTCCTGAACCTGGTGGTGCAAAAGTTCATACGCACCTACCAGGGGATGCAGGAGCTGTTAGAAGTGGCGCGGAAGATTGTACGTGGTTTCCGCAAATCAGCAGCTGCCGCAGCCAAACTGGCAGACATCCAGCAGCTGGAGGGCCTGCCACGACACCGCCTCATCATAGCTTTGCCAACTCGCTGGAACTCCACCCTGGTGATGTTGGAGCAGCTGATTGAGCAGAGGAGGGCTGTCAACCGGTACATCTATGATGCCACTGTCGCTGGCACCAGCAGCACCACCACCAAATTCCAGCTCCTCACCAACGCACAATGGGGGCAGATGAAGCAGATCTGCTTGGTGTTGGCTCCCTTCCTGCAGGGAACGAACCTGGTGAGTAAACAACAGGCATCCCTCTGCCAGTGGGTGCCCTTTGTTTGTCTGCTGGACAGGGCACTTGGCGATTTGGTGGATTTGGGAGAGGAGGCCCTGAAGCAGCTGGAACAGCAGCCACCTGTGCAGTCCACTGCTCCACAGGTATTTGAGTCCCTGGAGGAGGATGAGGAGGAGTTGGAGGTGCTGGACATTGCTGCTGGGGGGGAACATCGGAGCGCAGCAGCAGTGGTGCGAGGGTGGAGAGAGGAGGAAGAGGCTCAGGGGCAAGAGGAGGAGGAGGCTGCAGACCCTGATGTCTGTGTTAGACGGTCAGACCTGTTCCCCATGGCAGCACACATGCTGCGCTGCCTGCGCACAGACCCCAGGGTCAAGCGGATGCAAGCGAGGGAGGGAGGATGCCTGCATCAGCATGATCCTGGACCCACGGCTGAGGGGGGAGGTGGGATCAGTTTCTGCCTGCCAGAGACCGTGAGCAGCGAGCAAGGGAGTTGCAGGAGATCCTTGTTCGGCGACTGGAGAAAGCCTTCCCCCCCCGCCTTCCACCCCCTCTGTCCCTTTCCAGCAGCCAGCACAGCAGCCGGTGCCTGCGGCCAGCAGCAGCATCAGGCGCCCAGGAGACCTGCTGTCATTGACGCAGGCATTCTTTTTGAAGGTACAGCAGCCGAAAGAGGAGGTGCGTGCAGCAGCCACCTTCGCTGAGAATCACAGCCAGCGCATGATCCGGATGGTGGCTGACTACATGGGGTCCTTCAGCGGGCTTGACACCGGCAGCGAGGAGCCTATGGACCCCATGGAGTACTGGGTGGTGCACTTGCACATCTGGAGGGAGCTTGCGCAGTACGCCCTGGAGGTATTGTCTTGCCCCCCTTCCAGCGTGCTGTCTGAGAGGTGCTTCAGTGCGGCCGGTGGCGTGGTCACCGAGAAGAGTTCTCGTCTGTCCACAGAGGGCATGGACAGACTGACATTTTTGAAGACTAACCAGGCCTGGCACCTGTTGTCGGCGAGAGGAGGACATGAGGTGCCTGCCTGGGAAATACAATACATTGCCTGCTGCTATACGTGACGACGACTCCTCCTCCTGCTGGCCTGCTGCATTTATTTATTTATGAATTGATTTATGTATATATTGTATTTCTACGTGACTCCGCCTGCTGCTGCTGGCCTGCTGCATTTATTTATTTATGAATTTATGTATATATTGTATTTATACGTGATTCCTCCTGCTGCTGCTGGCCTGCTGCATTTATTTATTTATGAATTTATGAATTGATTTATGTATTTATTCTATTTATAAAGTGGCAACATATTACGCCATGATCATTTTCATCCTCCTGCTGTCAGTGGTCCCACCGCCAGGGTCCACACAATGCATTGCCTGCTGTCAGTGCCACACGTCACTCCTCCTACTGCTGCTGTATTTATCCTCCTGCTGCTGTATTTATCCTCCTGCTGTCAGTGGTCCCACCACCAGGGTCCACACAATGCATTGCCTGATGTCAGTGCCACACGTCACTCCTCCTACTGCTGCTGCTGTATTTATCCTCCTGCTGTCAGTGGTCCCACCGCCAGGGTCCACACAATGCATTGCCTGCTGCAAGTGCCACACGTCACTCCTCCTACTGCTGCTGTATTTATCCTCCTGCTGTCAGTGGTCCCACCGCCAGGGTCCACACAATACATTGCCTGCTGCCAGTGCCACACGTCACTCCTCCTACTTCTGCTGCTGTATTTATCCTCCTGCTGTCAGTGGTCCCACCGCCAGGGTCCACACAATGCATTGCCTGCTGTCAGTGCCACACGTCACTCCTCCTACTGCTGCTGTATTTATTCTCCTGCTGCTGTATTTATCCTCCTGCTGACAGTGGTCCCACCTCCAGGGTACACACAATACATTAATGGACCGCCACTCACTTACTATATAAATCTTTATTATATCAAAGGTGATTTTACACAACAATACTTTCCCTCAGACCCCCACCCCTTAAAACTCCCATCCCACACAATGCATTGCCTGCTGCAAGTGCCACACGTCACTCCTCCTACTGCTGCTGTATTTATCCTCCTGCTGTCAGTGGTCCCACCGCCAGGGTCCACACAATACATTGCCTGCTGCCAGTGCCACACGTCACTCCGCCTCCTACTGCCTTCTGTACTTATCCTCCTGCTTTCAGTGGTCCCACCGCCAGGGTCCACACAATACTTTCCCTCTTGCCAGTGCCATACGTCACTCCTCCTGCTGCTGCTGTATTTATCCACCTGCTGCTGTATTTATCCTCCTGCCTGCTGCAAGTGCCACACGTCACTCCTCCTACTGCTGCTGTATTTATCCTCCTGCTGTCAGTGGTCCCACCGCCAGGGTCCACACAATGCATTGCCTGCTGTCAGTGCCACACGTCACTCCTCCTACTGCTGCTGTATTTATCCTCCTGCTGACAGTGGTACCACCGCCAGGGTCCACACAATGCATAGCCTACTGCCCGTGCCAAACGTCACTCCTCCTACTGCTGCTGTATTTATCCTCCTGCAGCTGTATTTATCCTCCTGCTGTCAGTGGTCCCACCGCCAGGGTCCACACAATGCATTGCCTGCTGCCAGTGCCACACGTCACTCCTCCTACTGCTGCTGTATTTATCCTCCTGCTGTCAGTGGTCCCACCACCAGGGTCCACACAATGCATTGCCTGCTGCCAGTGCCACACGTCACTCCTCCTACTGCTGCTGTATTTATCCTCCTGCTGTCAGTGGTCCCACCACCAGGGTCCACACAATGCATTGCCTGCTGTCAGTGCCACACGTCACTCCTCCTACTGCTGCTGTATTTATTCTCCTGCTGCTGTATTTATCCTCCTGCTGACAGTGGTCCCACCTCCAGGGTACACACAATACATTAATGGACCGCCACTCACTTACTATATAAATCTTTATTATATCAAAGGTGATTTTACACAACAATACTTTCCCTCAGACCCCCACCCCTTAAAACTCCCATCCCACGCCGGACTAACAGGAGCGCTCCTGGTCACACCATACACATCCAACCTTCATTCATCAACCATAGAATTTTCCAATCCCTACTGGCTAAACAAATGGAGGTGATTGCATGACAACAGTTCCGCCAAGGCACGTCCGCCTATCTGTATTCACTCCGGAATATACAATGTAATGATTCCTCATGCAGCACTTTGTCACAGTTCAGAGTATGTCTTCAGCAACTGCGCCCAACCTCTGCAAATCACATATCTTTCAACGCTTCCTTATGAAGTTAATCATAGGCTTCCCTCGACACACCATACCATCATGAGCCCTCTGGCTCTCCACACGGCTGTATGGCCTCTAGTGTTTCCCTCAGCATAAAGGTATTACCTTCTCGCTGCCTCAGTTGATGGTCGTCAAGGCTTCTGACTGCGGCGTCCCGCAGTATACAGGTACCTGTGTGTGTATGATGTTTAGCCGGCTTGTACCCTGTCATGCATCCCCTTCGTGCAGACGCCTGGAGCAGCCCTCCATCACCAGCGTATTGGCCACGCCCACATACGCGTTACACCCACCAATGTGAGCTTCGTCAGTGTGATGACGCTGTGACCTGTGATGGTATGGTGTGTCGAGGGAAGCCTATGATTAACTCCATAAGGAAGCATTAAAAGATATGTGATTTGCAGAGGTTGGGCGCAGTTGCTGAAGACATACTCTGAACTGTGACAAAGTGCTGCATGAGGAATCATTACATTGTATATTCCGGAGTGAATACAGATAGGCGGACGTGCCTTGGCGGAACTGTTGTCATGCAATCACCTCCATTTGTTTAGCCAGTAGGGATTGGAAAATTCTATGGTTGATGAATGAAGGTTGGATGTGTATGGTGTGACCAGGAGCGCTCCTGTTAGTCCAGCGTGGGATGGGAGTTTTAAGGGGTGGGGGTCTGAGGGAAAGTATTGTTGTGTAAAATCACCTTTGATATAATAAAGATTTATATAGTAAGTGAGTGGCGGTCCATTAGTGCATATGATGTTCGGAAGAGTTTAGTCCGGCCTTCCCCCACAGCTGTGAGGTTTTACTAAATAAGTAATTGATCTGTGCTCCAGATTGGAGTTGTCTGTACACACAATACATTGCCTGCTGCCAGTGCCACACGTCACTCCTCCTCCTACTGCTGCTGTATTTATCCTC
Organism: Hyperolius riggenbachi; assembly: GCF_040937935.1. NCBI lineage: Eukaryota > Metazoa > Chordata > Amphibia > Anura > Hyperoliidae > Hyperolius > Hyperolius riggenbachi. The sequence continues at coordinate 193,793,875 of NC_090653.1, read as the reverse complement.
CTGCTTTCAGTGGTCCCACTGCCAGGGTCCACACAATACATTGCCTGCTGCCAGTGTCACTCGTCACTCCTCCTGCTGCTGCTGTATGTATCCTCCTGCTGTCAGTGTTCCCACCGCCAGGGTCCAAACACTGCATTGCCTGCTGCCAGTGCCAAACGTCACTCCTCCTACTGCTGCTGTATTTATCCTCCTGCTGTCAGTGGTCCCACCGCCGGGGTCCACACAATACATTGCCTGCTGCCAGTGACACACGTCACTCCTCCTACTGCTGCTGTACTTATCCTCCTGCTGTCTGTGGTCCCACCGCCAGGGTCCACACAATACATTGCCTGCTGCCAGTGCCACACGTCACTCCTCCTACTGCTGCTGCTGTATTTATCCTCTTGCTTTCAGTGGTCCCACCACCAGGGTCCACACAATGCATTGCCTGCTGTCAGTGCCACACGTCACTCATACGCCTACTGCTGCTGTATTTATCCTCCTGCTGTCAGTGGTCCCACCGCCAGGGTCCACACAATATATTGCCTGCTGCCAGTGCCACACGTTCACTCCTCCTACTGCTGCTGTATTTATCCTCCTGCTGTCAGTGGTCCCACCGCCAGGGTCCACACAATACATTGCCTGCTGCCAGTGCCACATGTCACTCCTACTACTGCTGCTGTATTTATCCTCCTGCTGTCTGTGGTCCCACCGCCAGGGTCCACACAATACATTGCCTGCTGCCAGTGCCAAACGTCACTCCTCCTACTGCTGCTGCTGTATTTATCCTCCTGCTTTCAGTGGCCCCACCACCAGGGTCCACACAATGCATTGCCTGCTGCCAGTGCCACATGTCACTCCTCCTACAGCTGCTGTATTTATTCTCCTGCTGTCAGTGGTCCCACCGCCAGGGTCCACACAATACATTGCCTGCTGCCAGTGCCACATGTTGACTCCTCCTACTGCTGCTGTATTTATCCTCCTGCTGTCAGTGGTCCCACCGCCAGGGTCCACACAATGCATTGCCTGCTGCCAGTGCCACATATCACTCCTCCTACTGCTGCTGTATTTATCCTCCAGCTGTCAGTGGTCCAACCGCCAGGGTACACACAATACATTGCCTGCTGCCAGTGCCACACGTCACTCCTCCTCCTACTGCTGCTGTACTTATCCTCCTGCTTTCAGTGGTCCCACCGCCAGGGTCCACACAATACATTGCCTGCTGCCAGTGCCATACATCACTCCTCCTACTGCTGCTGCATTTATCCTCCTGCTGTCAGTGGTCCCACCGCCAGGGTCCACACAATGCATTGCCTACTGCCAGTGCCACACGTCACTCCTCCTACTGCTGCTGTATTTATCCTCCTGCTATCAGTGGTCCCACCGGCAGGGTCCACACAATGCATTGCCTGCTGCCAGTGCCACACATCACTCCTCCTACTGCTGCTGTATTTATCCTTCTGCTGTCAGTGGTCCCACCGCCAGGGTCCACACAATGCATTGCCTGCTGCCAGTGCCAAACGTTCACTCCTCCTACTGCTGCTGTATTTATCCTCCTGCTGTCAGTGGTCCCACCGCCAGGGTCCACACAATGCATTGCCTGCTGCCAGTGCCACACGTCACTCCTCCTACTGCTGCTGTATTTAATCTCCTGCTGCTGTATTTATCCTCCTGCTGTCAGTGGTCCCACCGCCAAAGTACACACAATACATTGCCTGCTGTCAGTGCCACACGTCACTCCTCCTCCTACTGCCTTCTGTACTTGACCTCCTGCTTTCAGTGGTCCCACCGCCAGGGTCCACACAATACTTTCCCTCTTGCCAGTGCCATACGTCACTCCTCCTGCTGCTGCTGTATTTATCCTCCTGCTGCTGTATTTATCCTCCTGCTGTCAGTGGTCCCACCGCCAGGGTCCACACAATACATTGCCTGCTGCCAGTGCCATACGTCACTCCTCCTACTGCTGCTGCATTTATCCTCCTATTGTCAGTGGTCCCACCGCCAGGGTCCACACAATGCATTGCCTACTGCCAGTGCCACACGTCACTCCTCCTACTGCTGCTGTATTTAATCTCCTGCTGCTGTATTTATCCTCCTGCTGTCAGTGGTCCCACCGCCAAAGTACACACAATACATTGCCTGCTGTCAGTGCCACACGTCACTCCTCCTCCTACCTCCTTCTGTACTTATCCTCCTGCTTTCAGTGGTCCCACCGCCAGGGTCCACACAATACTTTCCCTCTTGCCAGTGCCATACGTCACTCCTCCTGCTGCTGCTGTATTTATCCTCCTGCTGCTGTATTTATCCTCCTGCTGTCGGTGGTCCCACCGCCAGGGTCCACACAATGCATTGCCTGCTGTCAGTGCCACACGTCACTCCTCCTACTGCTGCTGTATTTATCCTCCTGCTGTCAGTGGTCCCACCGCCAGGGTCCACACAATGCATTGCCTGCTGCCAGTGGCACACGTCACTCCTCCTACTGCTGCTGTATTTATCCTCCTGCTGACAGTGGTACCACCGCCAGGGTCCACACAATACATTGCCTGTTGCCAGTGCCACATGTCACTCCTCCTACTGCTGCTGTATTTATTCTCCTGCTGTCAGTGGTCCCACCGCCAGGGTCAACACAATACATTGCCTGCTGCCAGTGCCACACGTTCACTCCTCCTACTGCTGCTGTATTTATGCTCCTGCTGTCAGTGGTGCCACCGCCAGGGTCCACACAATGCATTGCCTGCTGCCAGTGCCACGCCACTCCTCCTACTGCTGCTGTATTTATCCTCCTGCTGCTGTATTTATTCTCCTGCTGTCAGTGGTACCACCGCCAGGGTCCATACAATACATTGCCTGCTCTCAGTGCCACACGTCACTCCTCCTCCTACTGCTGCTGTATTTATCCTCCTGCTGTCAGTGGTCCCACCGCCAGGGTCCACACAATACATTGCCTGCTGCCAGTGCCACACGTCACTCCTCCTCCAGCTGTTGTATTTATCCTCCTGCTGTCAGTGGTCCCACCGCCAGGGTGCACACAATGCATTGCCTGCTGCCAGTGCCAAGTCACTCCTCCTACTGCTGCTGTATTTATCCTTCTGCTGCTGTATTTATCCTCCTGCTGTCAGTGGTCCCACCGCCAGGGTACACACAATACATTTCCTGCTGCCAGTGCCACACGTCACTCCTCTTCCTACTGCTGCTGTACTTATCCTCCTGCTTTCAGTGGTCCCACCGCCAGGGTCCACACAATACATTGCCTGCTGCCAGTGCCATACGTCACTCCTCCTACTGCTGCTGCATTTATCCTCCTGTTGTCAGTGGTCCCACCGCCAGGGTCCACACAATGCATTGCCTGCTGCCAGTGCCACACGTCACTCCTCCTACTGCTGCTGCATTTATCCTCCTGCTGTCAGTGGTCCCACCGCCAGGGTCCACACAATGCATTGCCTGCTGCCAGTGCCACACGTCACTCCTCCTACTGCTGCTGTATTTATCCTCCTGCTGTCAGTGGTCCCACCGCCAGGGTCCACACAATGCATTGCCTGCTGCCAGTGCCACACGTCACTTCTCCTACTGCTGCTGTATTTAATCTCCTGCTGCTGTATTTATCCTCCTGCTGTCGGTGATCCCACACCCAAATTACACCTAATACATTGCCTGCTGCCAGTGCCACACGTCACTCCTCCTCCTACTGCCTTCTGTATTTATCCTCCTGCTTTCAGTGGTCCCACCGCCAGGGTCCACACAATACTTTCCCTCTTGCCAGTGCCATACGTCACTCCTCTTGCTGCTGCTGTATTTATCCTCCTGCTGTCAGTGATCCCACCGCCAGGGTCCACACAATGCATTGCCTGCTGTCAGTACCACACGTCACTCCTCCTACTGCTGCTGTATTTATCCTCCTGCTGCTGTATTTATCCTCCTGCTGTCAGTGATCCCTCCGCCAGGGTCCACACAATGCATTGCCTGCTGCCAGTGCCACACGTCACTCCTCCTACTGCTGCTGTATTTATCCTCCTGCTGCTGTATTTATCCTCCTGCTGTCAGTGGTCTCACTGCCAGGGTACACACAATACATTGCCTGCTGCCAGTGCCACACGTCACTCCTCCTCCTACTGCTGCTGTACTTATCCTCCTGCTGTCAGTGGTCCCACCGCCAGGGTCCACACAATACATTGCCTGCTGCCAGTGCCACACGTCACTCCTCCTACTGCTGCTGTATTTATCCTCCTGCTGTCTGTGATCCCACCGCCAGGGTCCACACAATACATTAAATCTAGTTCAAGAAGCAGATAATAGTGTGGCACTCCCGATAATGGTACAGATGATGTGAGGGAGAAAACAATTGAAGCTGTAGGGTAGTCTTCGCCTCCACAAACCCTGCAATGGGATCAGAGGAATGCTGGGACTTGTGCTCCGCTGAATGTCACGGAAGAAAGAGAACAACAGAAATGTATACAAAGAAGCAGAGGCGTGCACCAATGTCCCATAAGTATATCTTGCCTTTTAATCCTCCAGATCAATTCCATACATTAGGGTAAACATCAGTGTATACTTGAATATATATCATACATACTGATTGTGGTGGCGGTGATCCGGTGGGTGCTCAGGGTGTGAAAAGGTCGGCGACGGCCGTTTCGCGTCCAACAGGACGCTTGGTCACGCTGCGTTCCAGCGTGGAACGCAGCGTGACCAAGCGTCCTGTTGGACGCGAAACGGCCGTCGCCGACCTTTTCACACCCTGAGCACCCACCGGATCACCGCCACCACAATCAGTATGTATGATATATATTCAAGTATACACTGATGTTTACCCTAATGTATGGAATTGATCTGGAGGATTAAAAGGCAAGATATACTTATGGGACATTGGTGCACGCCTCTGCTTCTTTGTATACATTCCACACAATACATTGCCTGCTGCCAGTGCCACACGTCACTCCTCCTACTGCTGCTGCTGTATTTATCCTCCTTCTTTCTGTGGTCCCACCGCCAGGATTTACACAATGCATTGCCTGCTGCCAGTGCCACATGTCACTCCTCCTACTGCTGCTGTATTTATCCTCCTGCTGTCAGTGGTCCCACCGCCAGGGTCCACACAATACATTGCCTGCTGCCAGTGCCACACGTTCACTGCTCTTACTGCTGCTGTATTTATCCTCCTGCTGTCAGTGGTCCCACCGCCAGGGTCCACACAATGCATTGCCTGCTGCCAGTGCCACATGTAACTCCTCCTACTGCTGCTGTATTTATCCTCCTGCTGCTGTATTTATCCTCCTGCTGTCAGTGGTCTCACTGCCAGGGTACACACAATACATTGCCTGCTGCCAGTGCCACACGTCACTCCTCCTCCTACTGCTGCTGTACTTATCCTCCTGCTTTCAGTGGTCCCACCGCCAGGGTCCACACAATGCATTGCCTGCTGCCAGTGCCACACGGCACTCCTCCTACTGCTGCTGCATTTATCCTCCTGCTGTCAGTGGTCCCACCGCCAGGGTCCACACAATGCATTGCCTGCTGCCAGTGCCACACGTCACCCCTCTTACTGCTGCTGTATTTATCCTCCTGCTGTCAGTGGTCCCACCGCCAGGGTCCACACAATGCATTGCCTGCTGCCAGTGCCACACGTCACTTCTCCTACTGCTGCTGTATTTAATCTCCTGCTGCAGTATTTATCCTCCTGCTGTCGGTGATCCCACCCCCAAATTACACCTAATACATTGCCTGCTGCCAGTGCCACACGTCACTCCTCCTCCTACTGCCTTCTGTACTTATCCTCCTGCTTTCAGTGGTCCCACCGCCAGGGTCCACACAATACTTTCCCTCTTGCCAGTGCCATACGTCACTCCTCTTGCTGCTGCTGTATTTATCCTCCTGCTGTCAGTGATTCCACCGCCAGGGTCCACACAATGCATTGCCTGCTGTCAGTACCACACGTCACTCCTCCTACTGCTGCTGTATTTATCCTCCTGCTGCTGTATTTATCCTCCTGCTGTCAGTGGTCCCACCGCCAGAGTCCACACAATGCATTGCCTGCTGCCAGTGCCACACGTCACTCCTCCTACTGCTACACAGGGAGGAAGTCCGCACACTCGCTGGTGTATTCCAAGGGTTTTTATTTCAATCCAAATCGCATATACAGAAATTGGCTGACATGTTTCGGAAAGAATCCTTACTCATAGCCTCAAACACTGACATCTTGGTGGAACATATATACTACCAGGACCGCCCTGAAAGGCGTGTACTCGTCTGGCATGGGAAAAAACCTTTAATTCAAATTTAAAGGCACAGACCTAATATATAGACAACATGTCCACCATAGAATTGTACATAAAATAACAAAGTACAATAACACAATAAAATGTTGCAAAAATACAAAAATACAAAAATACAAAAATACAAAAATGCAAAATGGTTAAAAAGATATCAGTATATAAAATTAATATCCCACCTGGCATTTAAGCCATTAGGTTCCCTAGTACCCATCTGCAGGATCCAAAAGGCCTCTCTTGTTCGTAATTTTTTGTAAACATCACCTCGTCTAAACGAGACCGTGACCCTCTCAATCCCTTGAAAAGTAAAGCCCCTCATAATACCATCATGTTTCTCCCTAAAATGTCTCGCCACATTGCTAATGTTTTCCGTCTTCCAAGAAGCCCCATTAAAATGTTCAGAAATCCTTTGCCTTAAACAACGTGTAGTGCAGCCCACATACTGTAGGCTGCAAACTGTACACGTAACTACATAAATAACGGATTTCGTGTTACAGTTTATGAACTGTCGTAGGGGGAAAGTCTTGTGATTAGAAACGGACGAGACAGTACGGGAGGAATGGTGGTGAATGCAAAAATTACAAGTGGAGAAGCCACACCTGTACGACCCAACAGTGGATAACCATGTGGGCCGCACTGGGGCAATGTGGGACTGAAAAAGACTGGGAGAAAGGGTGGATCCCAAAGATGGAGCCTTTTTATAGGCAAACCTACAGCCTGACTGAAGCACCTGATGCAGCTTGTCATCCGCATATAGCACAGGAATATATTTCTTAATAACTCCTATGACCTTATTATATTGCTGGCTATATGTGGTTATAAAATTGACAGAACTAGCATTGTAATTTTGTGCCAATACACCAATAGATTTATCTCTCAAAAGTTGATCTCTGTCCCTAGAGACAGCAATTTTCTGAGCCCTATCTAAATCTGAATCGGGATAACCCCTAGCTCTAAAACGAGATCTAAGAGTGGAAAACTCCTGTGAAGTGAACTCGTCAGTGGAGCAATTCCTTCTTGCTCTAATGTACTCCCCTATAGGGACACCCCTAAGAGTGTATTTCGGATGGCAACTAGTGGCCTGCAATAACGAGTTCCCAGCACAGGGCTTTCTATAGGTCCTAGTATCTATCCTTCCAGAATCCCCGGAGCCACAAAGGGTAATGTCAAGAAAGTCTATCTGTATGTCATCCGAGGTGTATGTGAAGGACAAATTGAAGTTATTGCCATTAAGATATGTCAGGAACTGTTGTAAAGCCTCATCTGTCCCCTGCCATATCAAGAGAAGGTCGTCAATAAAGCGGCCATACCAAACAATGCAATCAAGAAAGGGGTTCATCTCCCCAAAAATGCGGAGCTCCTCCCACCAACCCATGTAGAGGTTTGCGAGGGAGGGCGAAAACTTCGCCCCCATCGAAGCTCCGCATTTCTGGAGATAGAACCCCCCATCAAAAGAAAAGTAATTATGTGAAAGAAGAAACTCAGTCACCACTAAAATATAAGCTTGTAGAGAGGCCGAGAATGAGCTGTACCTAGAGAGATGAAATTCAAGAGCTACAATGGCCAGATTGTGAGGAATAGAGGAATATAGAGCTCTTACGTCAAGGGTAACCCACTTATAATGTGACCTCCATTGTATGTCAACCAGGGAGGCAAGAACATGTTTGGTATCTTTGATGAGGCCGGGGAGCCTCAAGACCAATGGCTGTAGGTGGGAGTCCAGCCATTCCCCCAATCTCTCACCAAGAGAGCCGATACCGGACACAATCGGCCGGCCCTCAGGGGGAGAGGCAGGTTTGTGTATCTTAGGAAGATGATGAAAGATGGGAATGACTGGACTCCGAACTCTAAGAAAATCAGCCATGTTCTTCTTGAACAGCCCCATGGATTCCCCCATATATACAAGCTGATCAAATTCCAGCTTGAAATCGAAGGTGGGGTCCGTGGGAAGACGTGTATACGTATTCAGATCCTGAAGCTGCCGCAAGGCCTCAGCCCTGTAGTCCGCAGCATTAAGAACCACAACCGCCCCCCCTTTATCAGCGTTTCTAATAACAATGTCAGATCTAGATTTTAGCTTATCGAGTGCCTGTCGCTCCAAAGGGGTTAGGTTGTGTCTAATCCTGCTGGTTTCAGCCAAAGATTTCAAATCTCTTTCCACCAGATCTTGGAAAGTTTCCACTGGTGAAGATCTGCAATAGACTGGATAATATTCACGGTTGAGGGGGATAGGTAAAGCTACATCATCTAAACCAATTTGACCCATACTTTCGGATGCCAGCTGTTGTGCTGTGAGAGATGTGCAAGTGTCATGAAACGAGGGAATGGGTGGAAGTAAATTGGGAGTATGGGAAGAAAGTGTGTTGGAAGTAGGTTGTGAAAGAAAATGTTTTTTCAATAGAAGTGTTCTGATAAACCTAATCACATCCATAAGTGTATCAAAAAGATTAAATTTACAGGCTGGGACAAAGTTCAAGCCTTTAGACAAAAGTGAAATCTCATCCTGTGACAAAGTGGCATCAGAAATATTGATCACATTAAGCAAATGGGTCACCATCTTCCTACTATGTTTCCTCCCCCCTCTCCGTGTCTTCTTCCTGACCCTCCCATTGGTGGCTGTTGGGGCCTGTACCATCTCCGTTTGGATTTCTTGGAATGTTTGGGACGGGTTACCTGATCTAAAGGGAGGGAATTCAGATCCGGTTGGGATCTTGAGAAGCCATCATTATTAGAACCTGAGTATTCTGGGACATCTGACAGATCTGACTGGACATCTGAATCATCTGGGGAACTAAAACTGACTCGTTTAGTGGGGGTCTTAGGAGAACGCTTTAAAATTGGTTTAGGATTGCGTGGTCCAACTGGACGTCCCCTCCCCAGGGAACCCCACCTGCCCCACTCGTACACAAGGCCATCACGATAATCAGCCACATCTCTTAAATATTTCGACCTTTTGAGGTTCATGATAGTGGTTTCTAATTTAGCTACATTATCTTTCAACTGGCTATTCAAGTCATCATATAATTCTGTGTCAAAGAACTTGTCGATCTCCGCCCGCGTACGAGATATCTCCAGGTTGAGGTCGACAAGTCTCTGTTCTTCATAAACAACAATCAATTTCATCAACCTCAACGAGCAATGAGACAAGATCTCATTCCATTCTGTCAAAAATCTATCACAATAAACATTAGTGGGAATTTTTTTGATTCTAAGACCACGAGGTATAATCCCCTCTGCCACATACTGTTTAAGGGCGGTAAGATCCCACCAAAGTTTAGTCTCTTTAGTGAGCTGATGTTCTAAATGATTAAATACAGATTTCAAAGATAAGTCCATTTCGTCCTCAAGGACTTTAGGTGTCCTAGAGAAAACTGTTGCGAACTTATTGGCCCTCCTCGAATCACAGCCCAGATCTGACTGTGACAAAAGTCTCTGATTAGAAATGTCGCTTTTCAATGGCTGGTTAGAGCAACCCGGAACAGCGGGAGTCCCCACAGTCTGTGTGGGTACATGCTCCACCACCCTCGAGGTATGTCCACTTGAAGAAACTCCAGAGGGATCTACAAAATTCACTGCAGCGTTATTGATAACGTGATCCAACACATCAGACAGCAAAGGGGGCAAATTGGAAGGATGTGAGGTAATATAATGAGTCCCAGGAAAATATGGAGAAGGGGCTGTCCATGTTAAGGGGGCTGATGTGGATCTGTATAGGGGCACAAAACCAGAGGCAGCAGAGGAAGTAATGGGTGTCAAGGTACTCACATGTCGATGTACATCATACGAAAGTCCGCCTCCACTGCCAATACTATCCGTGCAGGAGGAAACACAGGGAATCACAGTTCCAGTAGAGGACATACGTGTATCTGCCATAGTAAGCTGTTTAAGTGAAGCCGCCTGTAATCGGCGCAAGACATCCGGTGTGAACAGTTCGGTCATCAACATGTTCGGCGTCATCTGGGCAGGCAGAACGCGTTGCGCGCTGGGATCCAATCCGAAGCCAGCGCTCTCCGCACCAGGTCCAATCATGGGCTTCTCAGTGGGCTGGGCAAGATCAGACAGTCGCTCCGATTGGTTGCCACACGTTAGCTCCGCCAATCCCGGTGCACTCTGGCGTATCTGCTGTACAGCCACCTCAGCCGGGGAGCCCCGAGCAGCATCCACCGCTACAAGCACAGGCGCAGCTGTCAAACCACCCGCAGGGCACAAGGAGGGGTCCCCGGAAGACGCCACCGGCAAGGGCCGAATCTCCAGAGCTCCAACAGGCACAGGTGGGACAGTTAAAACTTCATCACAGGCTTGCAGTATTTCTTGCGTGCAAGATTCCACAGTTGTGGGCAGTAAAGTTACTTGGCTACGCGTTATTCTCTGTGCCATAGTGATGAGACTGTATTGCGAAAAGCTGGTACATAGATTTTGGTCGGCCAAGGCAACCCAAAGAAACCAAAGGGAGCAGTCAAAAGGCCACAACAAGGAAATATAGTAGAAAAAGACCGCTCAACCTCTGATACCTTGTGCAAGGTGCTGGAAACCAGACAGCAGAACAGGAACACAGGGAGGAAGTCCGCACACTCGCTGGTGTATTCCAAGGGTTTTTATTTCAATCCAAATCGCATATACAGAAATTGGCTGACATGTTTCGGAAAGAATCCTTACTCATAGCCTCAAACACTGACATCTTGGTGGAACATATATACTACCAGGACCGCCCTGAAAGGTGTGTACTCGTCTGGCATGGGAAAAAACCTTTAATTCAAATTTAAAGGCACAGACCTAATATATAGACAACATGTCCACCATAGAATTGTACATAAAATAACAAAGTACAATAACACAATAAAATGTTGCAAAAATACAAAAATACAAAAATACAAAAATGTAAAATGGTTAAAAAGATATCAGTATATAAAATTAATATCCCACCTGGCATTTAAGCCATTAGGTTCCCTAGTACCCATCTGCAGGATCCAAAAGGCCTCTCTTGTTCGTAATTTTTTGTAAACATCACCTCGTCTAAACGAGACCGTGACCCTCTCAATCCCTTGAAAAGTAAAGCCCCTCATAATACCATCATGTTTCTCCCTAAAATGTCTCGCCACATTGCTAATGTTTTCCGTCTTCCAAGAAGCCCCATTAAAATGTTCAGAAATCCTTTGCCTCCTCCTACTGCTGCTGTATTTATCCTCCTGCTGACAGTGGTACCACCGCCAGAGTCCACACAATGCATTGGCCACACCCCTAGGAGGCCAGTGTGTGTGAGACTGTGGAGGAGAGAGGACCTCTCCAGCGGAGCTCCTGAGTTTCCAGCAGTAGGAGCAGCTGTTGGACTTTTTTCATCCAAGGACTGGGTCCCTGTCAAGGCGGTGAGTGAGAGAAGGGAAGCAGGACTTTCGTTGTGTGGTTTGGGCTCCCCTGGGCTAGTTGCCTCTGGGGGGCCTGAGTCAGGAAGAACTTCCCTGTCCTCCAGAAATGGAGGCTCATAGTGCTAGTGGCAGTGGATTTTCAGTGGGAAAAACTGTTAATGATGTGGTTGCATGGCAGTTGGAGGTCAAAAAGACCCAAGAAGCTCTTAAGAACTCACAATTTGAATTGAAAAAGAGGATAAATAAATATGGTCAATCATGGAAACCAGGGTTTTTAAACTCTAATCCACAATTGGTAAAGCTGAAGTGTCAGATTAATGATCAGACTGAAGCTTTGAAGAAGTTGGAAGCGAATGGTGGAATGTTTTCAGAAAGTTTAAGGAATCAGCAGAGATTTGCTCAAATGAGTGAAGAAGTGTCCCAAAGTGTGGGAAGGAAAGACAGTGTCTTGTTGCAGAATGTCAAGAGCTCAGAGTCGTTTAAGAGTGATCTTGCAGGTCAAGGCAAAGTGGAAATGTGCAATACAGGAGGCAAGAAAGACTTTCCGGTATCCCCTGGAATAGACAGTAGTCAAATTCCAAGCATGCAGAATATGCAGAAATCTATGATTAACTTTTTTCCTTCACAGTATGGTTTGCAGTTTCCTGGACAGTTTCAGAACTTTACTGAAAATCAATTGAGAGCATATCATAATATGCATATAATGTCAAATGGTGGTATGCAAGGCATGCAGAATTTCCCTTATTCCCCAACTTCTCCCCTTTTTCCTTTTGTCAACAAAGGTTTATCCCCTCATGTGCAAGAACCTAATGTGGTTAACCCCTTTCCTAGTTTTGTCTACCCTGTATGTGCAAACCCTGTGAGTCCCCAAAAGATTTTTCAAACTGTACCTATGAATAGTGGTAGTGGAGCGATGTGTGGTGGTGCTGAGAGAGTTTCCCCAGCAGGGGGTACTAGGAAGGACCAAGACTGGAGATTTACCTTCCAAGGACAGACCCCTAGCGGCGTGAATTGCTTCAGGATGGCGTCTGAAGCGGCGGCAGGCGTTTTTGGGAAAAGCCCTGTGGGTGCTGTGCAGTATTCGCAGGGTTTGCCCACTTCCAAGATGGCGCCGGGTGTTGTGTTCGGCATGGGGGATTACGGAAAAGAAGTTGCCAGAGAATGCAGCGCTTCTGTCCAGAGAGGACGGAAGCGGAGACGCTGCAGGGCGAGTAGAGGCGGAAGCAGTGGTCACGACAGCAGGCAATGGGCCTGATGGAGATGGCACAAAAAACGAAGGGGACATCCTTGGAAGGTCTAATAAAAGCGCTACAGAGGGCAGGATTGACCAGGTAAAAAAAAAATATGGGACATGGAAACCAAGGTGAGAAGAGAAGGGGGGAGAATATAAATACTTCTATTGGAGCAGAGGGGAAAAGGAGGTTAGTGAAAAAGCAGGATGATATGAACCAAACAGGGGAAATGGAAGTGGGTGGGGGAGAGGCTGTGGAAAAAAAAAATCTGGGCCAAGTTCAGAAAGCAAGCAGCATGATTAAAAAAGGAGGTGGCAGATCTTATGCTCAGATGTTGCAGCATAACAGTACAAATGCAAAATTGGTGGGAGTTCATGATGAGGCTGGTCAATCATCCAGGAATGGGAGGAATTTGGTGAGAATCTGTTTTGGAAATGAGGATGGTATTGCCTATACAAGGAAAACCTTTATTCAATTATTATTGAAGATGGGTTTCAGGGCGGTGGATTTTTATGCCATCTTAGCTCCTGAAAGCCCCCCTTCATTTTTCGATGTCAGCTTTTTGTCCCCGACAGGTCTGGACGCTTTCTGGGAGAAATATGAAAGCATATGGAAAAGCAGTGAGGAATGGAGGGGATTGTCTCCCCAGATTGTGTCCAGACAGTCGTTGGACAAAAAGGTGACAATCGTGGTCCCGAATGAGTCCATCCCTGTACATGATCTTTTAGTTTGGATAAAGAATTATGGAGTACCCTTAAGTGCCCCAAAAAAGGTGATGGATGAATTCGGGATCTGGGGGGGGCGGTTGGGAGCTGATGGTAAGACTGAATAAAGTTGGGAATGTGGTCAAGCATATTCCTACATCGGTCTTCATAGGAAGGGATCGGGTGGTGGTTTTCTACCAGGGGCAGCCTCGGGTATGTCACAAATGTAACTCGAAAAGTCATTTCAGTATCTCCTGTCCAGAGCAAAAATGTTCAAGGTGTCATGAGTTAGGGCATTTAGCGAAAGACTGTAAATTAATTAGATGCAGCATTTGCCTGAAGTTAGGGCACCCATATTCGCAATGCCCTGAATCATGGTCAAATCTGGATGAGGAGATACATAGTGAAATGGGAAAAATCATGGAAGAAGAAGCTGCTGAGGTTGTCTCTGGTGGGGGCCTATCAAAGGCAGAATCCACCGTCCTGAAACCTCAGTCTATGGTTCCTCAGTTTTTATCAGTATTGAAAGAGTTACCACCTCCGTCTCCACCTCCATCTTTGAGGGTTGTGGTAAAAAAGCTTGATGATGTTGCTACTTTTAAAATAGCAGATCCTAATGAACAAGAGAACATTTTTTCCATTCCTAGCAAAGAAGTTTCGTCAAAAAAAGAAGGTGAATCTTTGGTGGTTGAAGGAAAGAAGGAGGTGGAACTGGTGAGAGGAAAAAAAGAGGAAGGGAGTAAAGTATCAGTTGAGAAGAAGTGTCTGGTGAAAGAGAAAGTAAGAAAAGAATCAGTAAGGGAAAAAAATGTTGAAATAAAGGCAAAAAAAGGGGAAGAACCAGAGCCTTTGAGAAATGTAAAATCTGCAAAACTGAGGAGGCTAGAAAGGAGGAAAGAATTAGCTGAGAAAAAGGCAGCAGAAAAATTAGAAGAATATAAGAAAAAAGGCAATATTATATTGAAAAATAAATATGATGTGCTGAGTGACTTGTCAGATAATGTAAATAGTGATGCAGAAATTGATCTATTTGGTGATGATGCGGATGGTGGTTTAGTAAAAGAGAGACCAGTAGATATGGATGTGTCTTCTTCTAAGGAAGAAGATAATGCAGTTTAAGGAAGGTTAAGCAACTCCTTTTTCATTTATCTTAATGGAGGTTCCCCCCCCCCCTTTAAAGCTGGCAACCATTAAAGAGAACCCGAGGTGGGTTTGAAGATTATTATCTGCATACAGAGGCTGGATCAGCCTATACAGCCCAGCCTCTGTTGCTATCCCAAACCCCCCTAAGGTCCCCCTGCACTCTGCAATCCCACATAAATCACAGCCACGCTGCTGACAAACAGCTTGTCAGAGCTGGCTGTGTTTATCTCTATAGTGTCAGTCTGCTGCTCTCCCCGCCTCCTGCAGAACTCCGGTCCCCGCCTGCATCCCTTCCCTCTCTGCTGATTGGTGGGAAGGGACGGGGGCAGGGACCGGAGCTATGCAGGAGGCGGGGGAGCAGCCGAGACTGACACTACAGATGTAAACACAGCCTCACAGCACGGCTGTGATTTATGAGGGATTGCAGATTGCAGGGGGACCTTAGTAAGGTTTGGGATAGCAACAGAGGCTGGGCTGTATAGGCAGATCCAGCCTCTGTATGCAGATAACATTCTTTAAACACACCTCGGGTTCTCTTTAATGTTGCTAGTATGAGATCTGTAAGTGCTCGTAAGGAAGCCATATTTTTTCTCGGACAGTTTGATGCCGACATTTTATTTTTGCAAGAGACCAGGCTTCAAACGTTAGCTGACATTCAGGAAGTCAAGATGGATTGGCACTTTGGTCCCTCTTATTGGTCTCTTGCGGCTGAGCCTTATACTGGGGTGGCGGTCCTTTTTAAGACCGATATGGTAACTTTCCGGTGGGTAAGTGAGATTGAGATGGGGCGATGTTTGGTCATGGACGTCTCTGTGAGGGGGCAGGATTTGAGACTAATATCTATGGTCCTCAGTCTGAGAGAGAGAGGAAGCGCCTCTTCACAGAGATCAAGCCATTCCTATTTACAGCCCAGGAGGTGGTCTTTGGTGGTGATTTTAATACCGTAGTTAGGCTTAAGGACAGGAGAGGTGCCAAGACCCGCCTGGGCTATGATAGTAATTTTTTGAATAGTATGGTTAGGGATGCTGGTCTGGTGGATGTGCATATAAAGCACATCCCAGATGACACGGGTTTTCACTTATTTCTGTGGAGAGCGTAAGAGTAGGATAGATAGGTTTTTTGTTAAAGAGAGCTCTGCTACTTCATCTCCAGGGGTGCGGGTGGTGGAGTTCTCTGATCACTGTATTCTGTCTATGGTATTGAATGTTTCAGATGTTCCTCCTAAAGGAAGGGGTATCTGGAGATTAAATTCGTTGCTATTGAAAGAGGAGAGTGTAAGACAATCTTTCAGGGATTTTTTTCAGGCACAGGTTACTTTGCTGGACTGTTGTGACAGTAGGTCTGAGTGGTGGGAGATGGTTAAAAAGCGGGCAGTAGGTCTTTTCAAGAACCTAGCAAAAAGAAGAGCTTTTGGTAAATATATTGCCTACCAACGTCTGAGACGGAAACTTGAAATCGCTGTTTCGGGGGATGGTGATCCTATAGAGATCAAAAGGATCAAGGATTTGTTGCGCAAAAGTCAGTACGATCGGCATACTTCTTTGCTTCTGGAAAGGGATTATGGGAAAAATCACTCACCAGACCCTTACCAGAATTGTAAACAAAGTGTAGCAGTTAAGATCATCTATGGTCTCAAAGATAGTACGGGATCTCTGGTGAAGTCCAGAGCAGGGATTCTGGAAATCGTGAGATCCTTTTATGCAGATCTTTTGGGTAGCAAATCCCTTGATGAAACAGTGATGGAATCTTTTCTGTGTGATATTCCAGGACTGGTAAATTTGGATGTTCCTCTTGCGTTTTTGACAGAGAGAATATCTGCTGAAGAAGTGGTGAAAGCCATAGAGCAACTTGCTATTAAAAAGACTCCAGGACCAGATGGCTTGACGGCCGAATTTTATAAGGTTTTCAAAGACATCTTGGCCCCCGAATTGGCAGAGGTTTACAATCGCAGCCTTGCAGAGGATGAGCTTTCTCCCTCTATGAGAGAATCAGCAGTCATTCTTTTGTCAAAGGGTAAAGATTCTTCAATGATTGAGAATTGGCGGCCCATCAGCCTTCTCAACGTTGATCGAAAGATTCTGGCTAAAATAATTTTTTGGCGACTGAGTCAGGTGGCAAATTTGGTACTTTCTCGCCAGCAGCATTGTTCTGTCCAGGGGAGAAGTACTCTTTCAGCCGTAGTAACGGTCCGGGAGATTCTGGAGAGATGCAGGGCTGCTGGTTGGGGGAAGTATTTACTGGCGTTGGATCAGGCTAAGGCTTTTGATGGTGTCAATCATGAGTACCTGTGGATGCTCCTTAATAAGTATGGTCTGCCGGGGAGGTTCATTAATTGGCTTAAGGTTTTATATAAAGGTGCGGAAAGTTTCCCGCTTGTCAACGGTTGGGTTGGACAATCCTTTGAGGTTAGATCTGGGGTGCGACAGGGGTGCCCTTTGAGCCCTCTGCTATATGCTTTCGCCGTTGATCCCTTCATAAGAAGGGTTGAGGGTGGAGCGTTGTGTGGGGTGCCGTCGGGCATTTCTGGGGTGCCTCCTCTCAAGGTTGTAGCCTATGCTGACGATGTGACTGTGGTGGTCTCTGGACAGGAGGAGGCGGAAGGTGTTTGTGCGGAGGTTGCTCGTTACTCGTTAGCATCAGGCTCCAAGATCAACCAGGATAAGTGTGAGGCTTTCTGGATGGGTAAGGAAAATGAGAACTTCTTGCTTCCGGTCTCTTTTCCAGCACCAAAGGAAAAGATTAAAATACTCGGCATAGAATTTGGCCCAGGTGACTATGGTCACCAAAATTGGGAAAGCAGACTAAGATGTGCTGAGGTTAAGGTGGTCCGATGGAAAGGTTGGCGATTGACTTTCAGGGAAAGGATTGACATAGTCAAAACCTACTTGATTCCAATTATGTTATATGTCAAAAAATTATCACGTACACTTGTGTGCTTAGCACACCTAAACATATAGAAAATAGCTGCTCAAACCCATTTTAGCAAATAACAAAGGAATTTATTGTGCATTAAATATAATAAATACGGTGCTGTGCCTGTCCCACATATGCTATTCCCCAATAAATAACACGGACGCTGCCCACGCGTCACCACCCGCACATGTTGCCCCCAGCAATAGAGAAGAACCACTTCAGGTAAGTCTCACTGCCTTGCCCTAAGTGCACTATTGGTCAGATCTGTGATGACAAAGCCACTTGACATGAGCTGTGTTTAAACCAACAAAGGGAGTATCCCTTCTCACGGCGTCACCCTAATAAGTAGCAAAGTTTCCATATGCAGTCTTAGCAAAGCAAGACTGCATGCTTTGCTAAGACTGCATATGGAAACTTTGCTACTTATTAGGGTGACGCCGTGAGAAGGGATACTCCCTTTGTTGGTTTAAACACAGCTCATGTCAAGTGGCTTTGTCATCACAGATCTGACCAATAGTGCACTTAGGGCAAGGCAGTGAGACTTACCTGAAGTGGTTCTTCTCTATTGCTGGGGGCAACATGTGCGGGTGGTGACGCGTGGGCAGCGTCCATGTTATTTATTGGGGAATAGCATATGTGGGACAGGCACAGCACCGTATTTATTATATTTAATGCACAATAAATTCCTTTGTAATTTGCTAAAATGGGTTTGAGCAGCTATTTTCTATATGTTATATGTCAGTTTTGTCTGTATTTTGCCAGTATCTCTTCACACAAGAATCTACAGCTTGTTTTTCCAAATGCTTTGGGGAAATAAGATGAACCACGTTAAGAGGAATATCACTTATCGATCAAGGCAGAAGGGTGGCTTAGGAATGGTCAACCCAGTGGTTTTTTTTCTCTGTTATTTATTAAAAACAACTTTGGTAGAATGTATGCGGAGGAACTGCCTGGATGGATGGGTATTTTCCAGTCCTGGTTTAAACCTTTTCTCAGGCGATGGGAAGAAGGTGGTTTGGTGAAAAGCAGGGGCGTAGGGCCTGTGGTCGCAACGGTCGCCTCGGCGACCGGGCCCGGCTCCTGAAGAGGCGGGGGAGGCCCATGTCCGTTTGGACTCGGAGATCCCTGCATGCGTTATTGGGAGGGGGGAGCTGCAGCCGTGGGGAGGGCAGCCCGACCTCTCCCCGGGCCCCCCCCTCCTCAGATGCAGAGTGCGCGGCGCACGGAAGCGCTGTAGGCAGAACTCACCTGCCTGCGTTCCAAGCGCCGCTGGTCTCCTCCCGCTCTGCATAGATCTGCTGTTACACACTGCTTCCGGCTAAACAGGAAGCAGTGTGTAACAACATCTATACAGAGCGGGAGGAGACCAGCGGCGCAGGGACGGAGGTGAGTTCCGCCTACAGCACTTCCGTGCGCTGCGCACTCTGCATCTGAGGGGGAGAGGAAGGGAGGGAGAGGGCAGCTAGCGACCTACCTACCTACCTAACCTACCCTGGGGGGCCAGCTACCTACCTAACCTATCCTGGGGGGCCAGCTACCTACCTAACCTATCCTGGGGGGCCAGCTACCTACCTAACCTATCCTGGGGGGCCAGCTACCTACCTAACCTATCCTGGGGGGCCAGCTACCTACCTAACCTATCCTGGGGGGCCAGCTACCTACCTAACCTATCCTGGGGGGCAGCTACCTACCTAACCTATCCTGGGGGGCCAGCTACCTACCTAACCTATCCTGGGGGGCCAGCTACCTACCTAACCTATCCTGGGGGGCCAGCTACCTACCTAACCTATCCTGGGGGGCCAGCTACCTACCTAACCTATCCTGGGGGGCCAGCTACCTACCTAACCTAGCCTGGGGGGCCAGCTACCTACCTAACCTATCCTGGGGGGCCAGCTACCTACCTAACCTATCCTGGGGGGCAGTTACCTACCTAAGCTATCCTGGGGGGGCAGCTACCTAACCTATCCTGGGGGGGCAGCTACCTAACCTATCCTGGGGGGGCAGCTACCTACTTAACCTATCCTGGGGGGCCAGCTACCTACCTAACCTATCCTGGGGGGCCAGCTACCTACCTAACCTATCCTGGGGGGCCAGCTACCTACCTAACCTATCCTGGGGGGCCAGCTACCTACCTAACCTATCCTGGGGGGCCAGCTACCTACCTAACCTATCCTGGGGGGCCAGCTACCTACCTAACCTATCCTGGGGGGCCAGCTACCTACCTAACCTACCCTGGGGGGCCAGCTACCTACCTAACCTATCCTGGGGGGCAGCTACCTACCTAAGCTATCCTGGGGGGGCAGCTACCTAACCTATCCTGGGGGGGCAGCTACCTAACCTATCCTGGGGGGGCAGCTACCTAACCTATCCTGGGGGGGCAGCTACCTACTTAACCTATCCTGGGGGGCCAGCTACCTACCTAACCTATCCTGGGGGGGGCAGCTACCTACCTAACCTATCCTGGGGGGGGGCAGCTACCTACCTAACCTATCCTGGGGGGCCAGCTACCTACCTAACCTATCCTGGGGGGCAGCTACCTACTCTAACCTATCCTGGGGGGCCAGCTACCTACCTAACCTACCCTGGGGGGCCAGCTACCTACCTAACCTATCCTGGGGGGCAGCTACCTACCTAAGCTATCCTGGGGGGGCAGCTACCTAACCTATCCTGGGGGGGCAGCTACCTAACCTATCCTGGGGGGGCAGCTACCTAACCTATCCTGGGGGGGCAGCTACCTACTTAACCTATCCTGGGGGGCCAGCTACCTACCTAACCTATCCTGGGGGGGGCAGCTACCTACCTAACCTATCCTGGGGGGGGGCAGCTACCTACCTAACCTATCCTGGGGGGCCAGCTACCTACCTAACCTATCCTGGGGGGCAGCTACCTACTCTAACCTATCCGGGGGGGCAGCTACCTACTCTAACCTATCCTGGGGGAAAGCTACCTAATCTATCCTGGGGGGCAGCTACCTAACCTATCCTGGGGGGCACCTACCTCATCTAACCTATACTGGGGGGCAGCTACCTAATCTAACCTATACTGGGGGGCACCTACCTATCTAACCTGGGGGCACTTAATTGTCTAACCTGTATTCGGGGCACCTAGCTAGCCTATACAGGTGGCAACTATACTGGCTACCTATATTGGAGGCACCTACCTAACTAACCTATACTGGGGGCACCTACCTATCTAACCTATGCTGGGGGCAACTATTCTGGCTACCTATATTAGAGGCACCCACCTAGCTAACCTGTACTGGCGGCGCCTGCCTATCTAACCTATACTGGGGGCAACTATACTGGCTACCTATGCTGGAGGCACCTACCTGGCTAACCTATACCGGGGGCAACTATACTGGCGTACCTATGCCTGGCTACCTATACTGGGGGGACCTATAGCTGGCTATAGGGATTCGGATATGTGTGTGCGTCGGGTGTTGCCGGGGGAGGGGGGGCTGTTGTTGCCGTGGGGGGGGGGGGGGGCCCACATCCAGATTCCGCATCGGGGCCCAGAGGTTTGTAGCTACGCCACTGGTGAAAAGACTGAGAGCCAGTGCTGACTATCTTCCGGCCTATGTTGCACCTTGTCTGAAGGTGATCCGGCAATGGGAATTGACGAAGGAGGATATTATTTCACTCCCTAGGAAAACCCTGGTGGAGAGAGTGGTTGAGACCTTTTTTCAAGATCCATTGGCTCTGAGAGATTGCCCAAGTCCAATTATGGAGGAGGGTTTGCGCTTGCTATGTTCTCCTAGGATTCCTAACAAATTCAGGGATTTGGCTTGGCTTTCCTTTCATGGCAGACTCTTTGTTAGAGGAAATTTAAAGTTCATAGGAGATCGGGATCGTGGTTGTCCTCATGAGGAGTGTGGAGGTGTGGAGGAGACCATGGACCATTTTCTGTTGAACTGTTCCTTTAAGAAAGAAGTATACAAACAGGTGGGTAGGGCTTTAGGTATTCCTTTCCTTGAGCGGCTCAGTTATGCGGAGTGGACATATGGTGCATTCAATAACCGGGGGTCATTTATTTTGGACACTTTGTTTTTAGTTAGTTTAGTGGTTCGGTATTACACTTGGAATGCACGGTGTCAAATTGCGATCCATCAGAAAGTCCTCCCTGTCCAGGTGGTGGTGCATGGCATTATTGGTGAGGTTGGGAAAATTCGGGGTCTTGAGGAGAAGAGGTTGAGTCGGGAGGAATGGTGTCTGTTTTGGCAGAACATCAAGCCTCCCTGATTTGGCCAAATCTCCTTGTGGTGAGCTTTTCTATTTCTTTTCACTTAGTTAGAAATTCAAATTTGTGGAATGGCTTGCAAACGTAGGAGGAGTGAGATTGCTTAGTCTTTCTTACTGATATGATATATGTAAATAGTATAAATAGTGTATAGTGTATATAGTGTGTTAAGATACTGAAGTCAAATGGCTGAGAATTAAGTTATTTGGTTTTTAAGTTTTTTTTCCTTTCAGGAAAATGGACTTGATATGGACTAAATATTAAGCTATTTGAGGCGAGAGGCCTAATGTTTGTCAGTATATTTAATTTGGTTACTTTCATATTTTTGTATAAAATGAGTTGCAGTATTCTTTAATAAAGAATTACAATGCATTTCCTGCTGCCAGTGCCACACGTCACTCCTCCTACTGCTGCTGTATTTATCCTCCTGCTGTCAGTGATCCCACCGCCAGGGTCCACACAATGCATTGCCTGCTGCTAGTGCCACACGTCACTCCTCCTACTGCTGCTGTATTTATTCTCCTGCTGCTGTATTTATCCTCCTGCTTTCTGTGGTCCCACCACCAGGGTCCACACAATACATTGCCTGCTGCCAGTGCCACACGTCACTCCTCCCACTGCTGCTGTATTTATCCTCCTGCTGTCAGTGGTCCCACCGCCAGGGTCCACACAATGCATTGCCTGCTGCCAGTGCCAAACATCATTCCTTCTACTGCTGCTGTATTTATCCTCCTGCTGTCAGTGGTCCCACCGCCAGGGTCCACACAATACATTGCCTGCTGCCAGTGCCACACGTCACTCCTCCTACTGCTGCTGTATTTATCCTCCTGCTGTCTGTGGTCCCACCGCCAGGGTCCACACAATACATTGCCTGCTGCCAGTGCCACACGTTCACTCCTCTTACTGCTGCTGTATTTATCCTCCTGCTGTCAGTGGTCCCACTGCCAGGGTCCACACAATGCATTGCCTGCTGCCAGTGCCACATGTAACTCCTCCTACTGCTGCTGTATTTATCCTCCTGCTGCTGTATTTATCCTCCTGCTGTCAGTAGTCCCACTGCCAGGGTACACACAATACATTGCCTGCTGCCAGTGCCACACGTCACTCCTCCTCCTACTGCTGCTGTACTTATCCTCCTGCTTTCAGTGGTCCCACCGCCAGGGTCCACACAATGCATTGCCTGCTGCCAGTGCCACACGGCACTCCTCCTACTGCTGATGTATTTATCCTCCTGCTGTCAGTGGTCCCACCACCAGGGTCCACACAATGCATTGCCTGCTGCCCGTGCCACACGTCACTCCTCCTACTGCTGCTGTATTTATCCTCCTGCTGTCAGTGATCCCACCGCCAGGGTCCACACAATGCATTGCCTGCTGCCAGTGCCACACGTCACTCCTCCTACTGCTGCTGTATTTATCCTCCTGCTGCTGTATTTATCCTCCTGCTTTCTGTGGTCCCACCACCAGGGTCCACACAATGCATTGCCTGCTGCCAGTGCCAAACATCATTCCTTCTACTGCTGCTGTATTTATCCTCCTGCTGTCAGTGGTCCCACCGCCACGGTCCACACAATACATTGCCTGCTGCCAGTGCCACACGTCACTCCTCCTACTGCTGCTGTATTTATCCTCCTGCTGTCTGTGGTCCCACCGCCAGGGTCCACACAATACATTGTCTGCTGCCAGTGCCACACGTCACTCCTCCTACTGCTGCATTTATCCTCCTGCTTTCAGTGGTCCCACCGCCAGGGTTTACACAATGCATTGCCTGCTGCCAGTGCCACATGTCACTCCTCCTGCTGCTGTACTTATTCTCCTGCTGTCAGTGGTCCCACTGCCAGGGTCCACACAATACATTGCCTGCTGCCAGTGCCACACGTCACTCCTCCTCCTACTGCTGCTGTATTTATCCTCCTGCTGTCAGTGGTCCCACCGCCAGGGTCCACAAAATACATTGCCTGCTGCCAGTGCCATACGTTCACTACTCCTACTGCTGCTGTATTTATCCTCCTGCTGTCAGTGTTCCCACCGCCAGGGTCCACACAATGCATTGCCTGCTGCCAGTGCCACATGTAACTCCTCCTACTGCTGCTGTATTTATCCTCCTGCTGCTGTATTTATCCTCCTGCTGTCAGTGGTCCCACCACCAGGGTACACACAATACAATGCCTGCTGCCAGTGCCACACGTCACTCCTCCTCCTACTGCACTTATCCTCCTGCTTTCAGTGGTCCCACCGCCAGGGTCCACACAATGCATTGCCTGCTGCCAGTGCCACACAGCACTCCTCCTACTGCTGATGTATTTATGTTCCTGCTGTCAGTGGTCCCACCACCAGGGTCCACACATTGCATTGCCTGCTGTCAGTGCCACACGTTACTCCTCCTACTGCTGCTGTATTTATCCTCCTGCTGCTGTATTTATCCTCCTGCTGACAGTGGTCCCACCACCAGGGTACACACAATACATTGCCTGCTGCCAGTGCCACACGTCACTCCTCCTCCTACTGCTGCTATATTTATCCTCTTGCTTTCAGTGGTCCCACTGCCAGGGTCAACACAATACATTGCCTGCTGCCAGTGCCACACGTCACTCCTCCTACTGCTGCTGTATTTATCCTCCTGCTGTCAGTGGTCCCACCGCAAGGGTCCACACAATGCATTGCCTGCTGCCAGTGCCACACGTCACTCCTCCTACTGCTGCTGTATTTAATCTCCTGCTGCTGTATTTATCCTCCTGCTGTCAGTGATCCCACCCCCAAAGTACACCTAATACATTGCCTGCTGCCAGTGCCACACGTCACTCCTCCTCCTACTGCCTTCTGTACTTATCCTCCTGCTTTCAGTGGTCCCACCGCCAGGGTCCACACAATACTTTCCCTCTTGCCAGTGCCATACGTCACTCCTCCTGCTGCTGCTGTATTTATCCTACTGCTGCTGTATTTATCCTCCTGCTGTCAGTAGTCCCACCGCCAGGGTCCACACAATGCATTGCCTGCTGCCAATGTCACACGTCACTCCTCCTACTGCTGCTGCTGTATTTATCCTCCTGCTGTCAGTGGTCCCACCGCCAGGGTCCACACAATGCATTGCCTGCTGCCAGTGCCACACGTCACTCCTCCTACTGCTGCTGTATTTATCCTCCTGCTGACAGTGCTTCCACCGCCAGGGTCCACACAATGCATTGCCTGCTGCCCGTGCCACACGTCACTCCTCCTACTGCTGCTGTATTTATCCTCCTGCTGACAGTGGTACCACCGCCAGGTTCCACACAATGCATTGCCTGCTGCCAGTGCCACACGTCACTCCTCCTACAGCTGCTGTATTTATCCTTCTGCTGTCAGTGGTCCCACCGCCAGGGTCCACACAATGCATTGCCTGCTGTCAGTGCCACACGTCACTCCTCCTACTGCTGCTGTATTTATCCTCCTGCTGCTGTATTTATCCTCCTGCTGACAGTGGTCCCACCACCAGGGTACACACAATACATTGCCTGCTGCCAGTGCCACACATCACTCCTCCTACTGCTGCTGTATTTATCCTCCTGCTGTCTGTGGTCCCACCACCAGGGCCCACACAATACATTGCCTGCTTCCAGTGCCACACGTCACTCCTCCTCCTCCTACTGCTGCTGTATTTATCCTCCTGCTGTCAATGGTCCCACCGCCAGGGTCCACACAATACATTGCCTGCTGCCAGTGCCGCACGTCAGTCCTCCTACTGCTGCTGTATTTATCCTCCTGCTGTCAGTGGTCCCACCGTCAGGGTCCACACATTACATTGTCTGCTGCCAGTGCCACACATCACTCCTCCTACTGCTGCTGTATTTATCCTCCTGCTGTCAGTGGTCCCACCATCAGGGTCCACACAATACATTCCCTGCTGCCAGTGCCACACGTCACTCCTCCTACTGCTGCTGTATTTATCCTCCTGCTGTCAGTGGTCCCACCGCCAGGGTCCACACAATGCATTGCCTGCTGCCATTGCCACACGTCACTCCTCCTACTGCTGCTGTATTTATCCCCTGCTGTCAGTGGTCCCACCGCCAGGGTCCACACAATGCATTGCCTGCTGCCATTGCCACACGTCACTCCTCCTACTGCTGCTGTATTTATCCTCCTGCTGTCAGTGGTCCCACCACCAGGGTCCACACAATGCATTGCCTGCTGCCATTGCCACACGTCACTCCTCCTACTGCTGCTGTATTTATCCCCCTGCTGTCAGTGGTCCCACCGCCAGGGTCCACACAATGCATTGCCTGCTGCCATTGCCACACGTCACTCCTCCTACTGCTGCTGTATTTATCCTCCTGCTGTCAGTGGTCCCACCGCCAGGGTCCACACAATGCATTGCCTGCTGCCAGTGCCACACGTCACTCCTCCTACTGCTGCTGTATTTATCCTCCTGCTGTCAGTGGTCCCACCGCCAGGGTCCACACAATGCATTGCCTGCTGCCATTGCCACACGTTACTTTTTTTTATTTTTTATTACACCTATTTCAATGTGATTTCCCTTTAAAAAAAAAACGCATCCGAGTTCCCGGCCACAATTTTTTTTACCAAATTTTGAGCCTGACACCCGAACCGAATCTGAATCCGAACCGAATTTCGTGGTCGAAGGAGAATTCGAATGTCATGCGGACCCGCATTCGAATGTACCCGAACCGAATTTTGGTACATCTGAGCATGCCTGCTATATACCTTTCACTGCACCTGTGTGATAGCACGCAGTTTTATATACCAGTCACTGCATACCTGTTCACTGCACCTGTGTGTGTGACAGCTGCACATTGTATTGTAATACCAGTCACTGTATACCTTTTTAACTGTACCTGTGTGTGTGTGACAGCTGCACATTGTATTGTAATAGCAGTCACTGTATACCTTTCACTGCACCTGTGTGACAGCACGCAGTTTTATATACCAGTCACTGCATGTGAGAAAACGCGGAAAAGCCACCGCCAATACTCAGAGTGAGGCGGCTGATTCCGCGTTTGACATGGCAGTTGGGGTGCAGTCGGAGCGCGGAGAAACCGCCGCATGCTCTAACTACAGGGCGGCGGATTCCATGTCCAATGCGGCTAGTTGCTCCCATAGGCCTGCTTCTCCCAGTAAGGCGGAATGCGGATTCCGCATCTAATACAGCAGCAACATTACAACACATGACTGGTGTGGCTGGGACTGATAGTCCACACTGGTTTAGGGGGATGCGCGTGCGCGCAGAGAGGCAGGGCCTTTATGGCAGTCAGAGGAGGGTCAGCTGACCAGGCCGGTCAGCTGACAATTGCAGCAACTTTCATTGGTCCAGCACTTAGGGGAGGCGCTGGAGAGCGCTGGTGTATATATACTGGGTGCTGGTCATTTCTCTGGTGTCTGGCGTTGCGATCACTAATTGGTAGCACTCAGACCTTGTCAGTATCTGTGTGTATTAGTCATTTTCCAAAGGTGTTGATGATCACGGAGCTCACACCTTAGCCTAGGAATTCTGTTACTATCTGTATTGTTATCCAGACCAGTTTCCAAGGTGTTGACGGCCACGGAACTCACACCTTAGTCTAGGAATTCTGTACCATCTGTATTATTTGCACTATCTAGTTTAGTTCCTGGAGTGTGAGAATCTTGGAGCTCACAGTCAAGCTTAGGCATTGTTTATTATCTGTTTTGACTTTCTGCATTCCTGACCATTCTCCTGATCTCTAATTTTGTACCTTGTCTTTCTGATTCTCTGTTGCCGAAACCTGGCTAGTCTCTGGATTCTGTATCTGT
This sequence comes from Hyperolius riggenbachi, assembly GCF_040937935.1. Taxonomy (NCBI): domain Eukaryota; kingdom Metazoa; phylum Chordata; class Amphibia; order Anura; family Hyperoliidae; genus Hyperolius; species Hyperolius riggenbachi. The sequence goes on along the minus strand of NC_090653.1, from coordinate 193,766,277 downwards.
CTACTGTCTCTGTACTTTATCTGTCCGTGTGTTTACGACCTGGCTTGTCCGACCTCGAGAACTATCTCCCCTGTTAGGAGATAGTTCACAGATCTGTCAGTGACACTCCACCACTGGTGTCACTCACGTTCTGTCCTTCCCACTGTCTCAGCCTGGCTCCGCCCCTTGAGAGCAACAGGCTTGTGGAAGGAAGCTTACCCTTTACAGTAGATCCTACTGTCTTGCTCCCATTCTCCGGGTGCTTTCCTCAAAGTATTACTGTTGCACCAAACACTCTCATCTCAGGTGTCCAGAGGTTAGTAGATATATCTGATTATCGGTGATACTGCAGATCATCAATAATCGGGTATATTCTGCATTCTCGGTGATACTGCAGATCACCGGTAATCAGACCCTCTCTGTGTTACACCGATCGTTACAGAACGCCAGACCAAACCCAAATGGACGCACTGTATAGCCATGTTGAAGGCCTGACCACCGCGGTAAACCAACTTTCCGCGGCAGTTCTGAACCAACAGACCCAGACATGTCAGATATTTGGGGCTATTCAGGAACTTCAATCAGTGCGATCTCCTCTTAGCACAGACATACGTATGCCTCTACCTGAAAAATTTTGTGGTCACAGATCTGACTTCCGAAATTTTAGGAGTAGAGTGTTATCATACTTTGAGTTGAGACCTAATTTTTCAGGAACTATGGCCCAAAGGGTTACATTTATTAAAACTTTGCTATCAGGTGATTCTCAGACCTGGGCGTACAATCTGCCTGACGGAGACTTGGCCCTGACCTCGGTAGAGGAATTTTTTAAAGCCATGTCTATAATTTACGATGATCCAGACATTGCCTCGACTTCTGAGCGGAAGCTCAAACAGTTACGTCAAGGCAAAAGTCCAGTGGAAGATTATGCTGCTGAATTTAGGAAGTGGTCAGTATCAGCTAGGTGGGAGACCTTTGCCCTTTTAGATTAGCTTCTTATCAGGGTTGTCAGATGAGGTTTCCGATCTTATGTTGAGTCAGCCTGAGCCTAAGTCCATTGATGAGGCCATTTCATCGGCCATCAGGATAGATCGCCGGCTGCGCTATCAGAGGCAGACCCGCGGTAGTATCCATGTGAGAATGGTATCTCACGCAGCGTCCCCTGTGACTCCACCTCCTTCCATCTCGCCTCCTCCTGAGCCAATACAGATTGGGGGTAGTACCCTAGGCGTGCAGTTTTCACCCCTAGAGGATAAGCGGTTACTCCTTCCTTGTATGATTACATGGGAGGATAAATCAGAGGTCTCTGAGGCCTTCATTGACTCAGGCTCAGCGGCTAATTTTATAGATTACGAATTTGCTAAAAAATTGGGTATCCCATTCACCCCGGTAAAACTACCTCTACAAGTTACAGCAGTGGATGATTCCCCACTACAGCGTAACCATCCTCTGTCTCAGACACCAGAGGTGGAAGTCACTATAGGGGTGCTGCATAGGGAAAGATTGCAGTTTTTTGTGTTGTGCATGACAACCTCCACAGTCATCCTTGGCATGCCGTGGTTACACCTTCACTCTCCTCAGATAAACTGGGCTACCGGTCAGCTAGCCAGCTGGTCAGCCCACTGTTTTGTCATTGTTTAGAGAAGGTGACCTTAGGCCAAACCAGGATTCATGTGGAGGGTGTTCCGGAACAATATGCGGAGTTTTCGGACGTGTTTTGTCCCAAAGCTGCTGATAAATTACCTCCACATCGCCCTTTTAATTGCCCGATTGATCTCCGATCGGGTTGTATGCCTCCTAGAGGTCATCTCTACAATCTGTCAGGACCAGAAAAGGTGGCCATGCAAGAATATATCCGTGAAAATTTAGCCAAAGGGTTCATCCGTCCTTCTCGGTCACCTGCTGGAGCGGGGTTTTTTTTGTGAAGAAAAAGGACGGAGGCCTACGGCCATGCATTGATTACCGGGGACTGAATAAAATTACAGTTAAAAATCGCTATCCGTTACCTTTGATAGACGATTTAGTCACCAAGGCTAAGATTTTTTCAAAATTGGATTTACGAGGTGCATACAACCTGGTGCGGATCAGGGAGGGTGATGAATGGAAGACGGCCTTTAACACACCCGACGGGGATTATGAGTATCTGGTGATGCCCTTCGGGTTGTGTAACACCCCGGCCATCTTCCAGGAACTCATTAATGAAGTTTTCAGGGAGGTGTTGGGTAAATTTGTCCTAGTTTACCTGGATGATATATTGATCTTCTCAGACAACCTCTCTGAGCACAGGGCTCATGTCAGATTTGTGTTACACAAGCTCAGACAAAACAGACTTTATGCTAAATTGGAGAAATGCATTTTTGCGGTAACATCTGTTGTTTTTCTGGGATACATAATTTCCACCTCAGGCCTTTCTATGGATCCCGCCAAAGTCTCTGCTGTTTTGGAATGGCCCCCAACAAGTAGGTCTCAAATCTCTTCAGAGATTTCTCGGGTTTGCAAATTACTATAGAAGGTTCATAAAGGGGTACTCCACTGTCATTGCACCCCTCACCAGTCTCACTAAGAAAGGGGCAGATACCAACCATTGGTCCCCCGAAGCTCTGACCGCTTTCTCCACTCTGAAAGAACTGTTTTGCTCTGCACCCATATTGAGACACGTGGACACCTCCTATCCATTCATTGTAGAGGTTGACGCCTCAGAAGTTGGGGTAGGGGCTGTGCTGTCTCAACGCTCTGGGCTGCAGGGAAGGTTACACCCGTGTGCCTATTTCTCTCGGAGGTTTTCACCAGCAGAGAAAAACTACGATATAGGTAACAGGGAGCTTCTAGCCATTAACCACTTGAGGACCTAGGGCTTTCTACCCCTTAAGGACCGGCCACTTTTTTTCCATTCAGACCACTGCAGCTTTCACGGTTTATTGCTCGCTCATACAACCTACCACCTAAATGAATTTTGGCTCCTTTTCTTGTCACTAATAAAGCTTTCTTTTGATGCTATTTGATTGCTCCTGCGATTTTTACTTTTTATTATATTCATCAAAAAAGACATGAATTTTGGCAAAAAAATGATTTTTTTAACTTTCTGTGCTGACATTTTTCAAATAAAGTAAAATTTCTGTATACATGCAGCGCGAAAAATGTGGACAAACATGTTTTTGATAAAAAAAAACCCATTCAGTGTATATTTATTGGTTTGGGTAAAAGTTATAGCGTTTACAAACTATGGTGCCAAAAGTGAATTTTCCCATTTTCAAGCATCTCTGACTTTTCTGACCCCCTGTCATGTTTCATGAGGGGCTAGAATTCCAGGATAGTATAAATACCCCCCAAATGACCCCATTTTGGAAAGAAGACATCCCAAAGTATTCACTGAGAGGCATAGTGAGTTCATAGAAGATATTATTTTTTGTCACAAGTAAGCGGAAAATGACACTTTGTGAGAAAAAAAAAAAAAAAAAAAAGTTTCCATTTCTTCTAACTTGCGACAAAAAAAAATGAAATCTGCCACGGACTCACCATGCCCCTCTCTGAATACCTTGAAGGGTCTACTTTCCAAAATGGGATCATTTGTGGGGTGTGTTTACTGTCCTGACATTTTGGGGGGTGCTAAATTGTAAGCACCCCTGTAAAGCCTAAAGGTGCTCATTGGACTTTGGACCCCTTAGCGCAGTTAGGCTGCAAAAAAGTGCCACACATGTGGTATTGCCGTACTCAGGAGAAGTAGTATAATGTGTTTTGGGGTGTATTTTTACACATACCCATGCTGGGTGGGAGAAATATCTCTGTAAATGACAATTTGTTAATTTTTTTTACACACAATTGTCCATTTACAGAGATATTTCTCCCACTCAGCATGGGTATGTGTAAAAATACACCACAAAACACATTATACTACTTCTCCTGAGTACGGCGATACCACATGTGTGGCACTTTTTTGCACCCTAACTGCGCTAAAGGGCCCAAAGTCCAATGAGTACCTTTAGGATTTCACAGGTCATTTTGAGAAATTTCGTTTCAAGACTACTCCTCATGGTTTAGGGCCCCTAAAATGCCAGGGCAGTATAGGAACCCCACAAATGACCCCATTTTAGAAAGAAGACACCCCAAGGTATTCCGTTAGTAGTATGGCGAGTTCATAGAAGATTTTATTTTTTGTCACAAGTTAGCGGAAAATGACACTTTGTGAAAAAACACAATTAAAATCAATTTCCGCTAACTTTTGACAAAAAATAAAATCTTCTATGAACTCACCATACTCCTAACGGAATACCTTGGGGTGTCTTCTTTCTAAAATGGGGTCATTTGTGGGGTTCCTATACTGCCCTGGCATTTTAGGGGCCCTAAACCGTGAGGAGTAGTCTTGAAACGAAATTTCTCAAAATGACCTGTGAAATCCTAAAGGTACTCATTGGACTTTGGGCCCTTTAGCGCAGTTAGGGTGCAAAAAAGTGCCACACATGTGGTATCGCCATACTCGGGAGAAGTAGTACAATGTGTTTTGGGGTGTATTTTTACACATACCCATGCTGGGTGGGAGAAATACCTCTGTAAATGGACAATTGTGTGTAAAAAAATCAAAAGATTGTCATTTACAGAGGTATTTCTCCCACCCAGCATGGGTATGTGTAAAAATACACCCCAAAACACATTGTACTACTTCTCCCGAGTACGGCGATACCACATGTGTGGCACTTTTTTGCACCCTAACTGCACTAAGGGGCCCAAAGTCCAATGAGTACCTTTAGGATTTCACAGGTCATTTTTGTTTCAAGACTACTCCTCACGGTTTAGGGCCCCTAAAATGCCAGGGCAGTATAGGAACCCCACTAATGACCCCATTTTAGAAAGAAGACACCCCAAGGTATTCCGTTAGGAGTATGGTGAGTTCATAGAAGTTTTTATTTTTTTGTCACAAGTTAGCGGAAATTGATTTTAATAGTTTTTTTTCACAAAGTGTCATTTTCCGCTAACTTGTGACAAAAAATAAAATCTTCTATGAACTCACCATACTCCGTACGGAATACCTTTGGGTGTCTTCTTTCTAGAATGGGGTCATTTGTGGGGTTCCTATACTGCCCTGGCATTTTAGGGGCCCTAAACCGTGAGGAGTAGTCTTGAAACCAAATGTCGCAAAATGACCTGTGAAATCCTAAAGGTACTCATTGGACTTTGGGCCCCTTAGCGTACTTAGGGTGTAAAAAAGTGCCACACATGTGGTACCGCTGTACTCAGGAGAAGTAGTATAATGCGTTTTGGGGTGTATTTTTACACATACCCATGCTAAGTGGGAGAAATATCTCTGTAAATGACAATTGTTTGATTTTTTTACACACAATTGTCCATTTACATAGAAATTTCTCCCACCCAGCATGGGTATGTGTAAAAATACATCCCAAAACACATTATACTACTTTTCCTGAGTACGGCGGTACCACATGTGTGACACTTTTTTGCAGCCTAGGTGCGCTAAGGGGCCCAACGTCCTATTCACAGGTCATTTTGAAGCATTTGTTTTCTAGACTACTCCTCGCGGTTTAGGGCCCCTAAAATACCAGGGCAGTATAGGAACTCCACAAGTGACCCCATTTTAGAAAGAAGACACCCCAAGGTATTCCGTTAGGTGTATGGCGAGTTCATAGAAGATTTTATTTTTTGTCACAAGTTAGTGAAAAATGACACTTTGTGAAAAAAAAACAATTAAAATTAATTTCCGCTAACTTTTGACAAAAAATTAAATCTTCTATGAACTCGTCATACACCTAACATAATACCTTGGGGTGTCTTTTTTTTCTAAAATGGGGTCACTTGTGGGGTTCCTATACCGCCCTGGCATTTTACAGGCCCAAAACCGTGAGTAGTCTGGAAACCAAATGTCTCAAAATGACTGTTCAGGGGTATAAGCATCTGCAAATTTTGATGACAGGTGGTCTATGAGGGGGCGAATTTTGTGGAACCGGTCATAAGCAGGGTGGCCTTTTAGATGACAGGTTGTATTGGGCCTGATCTGATGGATAGGAGTGCTAGGGGGGTGACAGGAGGTGATTGATGGGTGTCTCAGGGGGTGGTTAGAGGGGAAAATAGATGCAATCCATGCACTGGGGAGGTGATCGGAAGGGGGTCTGAGGGTTTGGCCGAGTGATCAGGAGCCCACACGGGGCAAATTGGGGCCTGATCTGATGGGTAGGTGTGCTAGGGGGTGACAGGAGGTGATTGATGGGTGTCTCAAGGTGTGATTAGAGGGGGGAATGGATGCAAGCAATGCACTGGCGAGGTGATCAGGGCTGGGGTCTGAGGGCATTCTGAGGGTGTGGGCGGGTGATTGAGTGCCCTAGGGGCAGATAGGGGTCTAATCTGATAGGTAGCAGTGACAGGGGGTGATTGATGGGTAATTAGTGGGTGTTTAGGGTAGAGAATAGATGGAAACACTGCGCTTGGGTGGTGATCTGATGTCGGATCTGCGGGCGATCTATTGGTGTGGGTGGGTGATCAGTTTGCCCGCAAGGGGCAGGTTAGGGGCTGATTGATGGGTGGCAGTGACAGCGGGTGATTGATGGGTGGCAGTGACAGGGGGTGATTGATGGGTGGCAGTGACAGGGGGTGATTGATGGGTGATTGATAGGTGATTGACAGGTAATCAGTGGGTTATTACAGGGGAGAACAGATGTAAATATTGCACTGGCGAATTGATAAGGGGGGGTCTGAGGGCAATCTGAGCGTGTAGGCGGTCGATTGGGTGCCCGCAAGGGGCAGATTAGGGTCTGATCTGATAGGTAACAGTGACAGGTGGTGATAGGGAGTGATTGATGGGTGATTGATGGGTAATTAGTGGGTGTTTAGAGGAGAGAATAGATGGAAACACTGCGCTTGGGTGGTGATCTGATGTCGGATCTGCGGGCGATCTATTGGTGTGGGTGGGTGATCAGATTGCCCGCAAGGGGCAGGTTAGGGGCTGATTGTTGGGTGGCAGTGACAGGGGGTGATTGATGGGTGATAGGTGATTGGCAGGTGATTGACAGGTGATCAGTGGGTTATTACAGGGAAGGACAGATGTAATTAATGCACTGGCGAATTGATAAGGGGGGGGGGGGTCTGAGGGCAATCTGAGCGTGTGGGCGGGTGATTGGGTGCCCGCAAGGGGCAGATTAGGGTCTGATCTGATAGGTAAAAGTGACAAGTGGTGATAGGGGGTGATTGATGGGTGATTGATGGGTAATTAGTGGGTGTTTAGAGGAAAGAATAGATGTAAACAATGGATTTGGGAGGTGATCTGATGTCGGATCTGTGGGCGATCTATTGGTGTGGGGGGGTGATCAGATTGCCCGCAAGGGGCAGGTTAGGGGCTGATTGATGGGTGGCAGTGACAGGGGGTGATTGACGGGTGATTGATGGGTGATTGACGGGTGATTGACAGGTGATTGACAGGTGATTGACAGGTGATCAGGGGGATAGATGCATACAGTAAACAGGGGGGGGTGGTCTGGGGGGGGGGGGGTCTGGGGAGAATCTGAGGGGTGGGGGGTGATCAGGAGGGGGCAGGGAGCAGGGGGGGGGATAAAAAAAAAAATAGCGTTGACAGATAGTGACAGGGAGTGATTGATGGGTGATTAGGGGGGTGATTGGGTGCAAACAGGGGTCTGGGGGGTGGGCAGGGGGGGGTCTGATGGGTGCTGTGGGCGATCTGGGGCAGGGGGGGGAGAAATCAGTGTGTTTGGGTGCAGACTAGGGTGGCTGCAGCCTGCCCTGGTGGTCCCTCGGACACTGGGACCACCAGGGCAGGAGGCAGCCTGTATAATACACTTTGTAAACATTACAAAGTGTATTATACACTTTGTATGCGGCGATCGCGGGGTTAACATCCCGCCGGCGCTTCCGTATAGCCGGCGGGATGTTGCGGCGAGCGAGCGGTGACAGGCGCCGGCGGAGGATCGCGTCACGGATGACGCGATCGCTCCGCCCATGCCCTTAAATGGACCGCCGCCTCTGTGGGTGAGGCCGTCCTGCAGGGCTCCACTTCCCCGCCGCCCCTGTGTAGTGGGCGGTCGGGAAGTGGTTAAGTTGGCCTTTGAGGAATGGCGTCATTGGCTAGAAGGAGCAGAACATACGATTACAGTCTACTTGGATCACAAAAATTTGGAATACATTGAGGGGGCTAAGAGATTGAGTCCCCGTCAGGCTCGGTGGTCACTGTTTTTCTCGAGGTTTAGATTTGTAATTACGTATACTCCTGGTAGTAAAAACATTAAGGCAGATGCTTTGTCCACATGTTTTGAGCCAGAGACAGCACAGCCCTCAGAACCTGAGCCCATTGTTCCACAGAAAGTAGTACTGGGAGCTACAGAGACTTGGGAAGACTGGACGGAGACCTTAGGTCCCTTCCAGCAGGATGTCCCTGAAGGAAAGCCTGAGGGGGTTATGTTTGTGCCACTGCCCTTTCGTCTCCAGGTGTTACAGATGTTTCACTCACACAAGAATGCTGGACATCCAGGGGCCTCCAGAACACAGGACTTGATTGCTAGATGTGCTTGGTGGCCTTCTTTGGCAACAGACTGCAAGGAGTATGTCAGAGAGTGTGCAGTGTGTGCTAAAAGTAAACCCTCCCGTCTGGCACCTGTGGGAACGTTGCAGCCTTTGCCCACCCCGATTGAACCATGGACCCATCTGTCCATGGATTTTGTAGGTGAGCTTCCTAGGTCTGAAGGCATGTCGGTCATTTGGGTGGTAGTCGACAGTTTCAGTAAAATGGCCCATTTTGTGCCCTTGAAGGGACTCCCCTCGGCCCAGGAGTTGGCCGATCTTTTCATCACTCACGTTTTCAGCCAGCACGGTTTATGTTGGCTCCGTTACATAGATGACATTTTTATGATCTGGACAGGTTCGGTTGATTTATTTAATGTATTTTTGTTTGAAATTCAGGAAGCCTCCCCATTTTTGAAATTTACGGCACACACTAGTCCTGTCTCGGTTCCGTTCTTGGATGTTAATGTTTATTGAACTTCAGAACTTCCCACCCCAAGCAACTGAGAGAGTCCCTTCCTAAATCTCAGTTTATGAGAGTAAAAAGAATTATTAGCAACCCCAATACTAGTTATTGTAGATTGCAATCTATGGCGGAAAAATTCATTGAACGTGACTATCCGGTTCAATCGGTTAATCGTTTGAAACATGAGGTATCCTCCATGAATAGAGGTGTGTTATTATCTCCAAAACTGAGGGATAGGACCCCTGCCAGAATGGTGTGTGTCACTTCTTATAATACGTTATCTAATCAGATTTCATCATTAATTAAGAAATACTGGTATGTTTTGTCAGCTTTGTCTCCGGAAATCCCTGCGTTTAGATCTCCTCCAATGATGGCTTATAAGCATGCTAGATCAATTAGGGATCATTTAGTAAAGGCTGATATTGGTCCGTCTAGCACGAGTCGACAGTCTAGACTGGCGCCATTGCGTTGTGGCACTTACCCTTGTTTGCAATGTGTAAATTGTAAACATATTTTAAGGGGAAAAGAATTTAATCATCCTATGAGTGGAACGATAAAGACCGAGAGCCCAATATAGTGTAGTATGTACTGGCAAAATATAGAAAGTATGAAAACAGTAAGTATTATACTCACAAACCAGGGTTGCCTCGAAAGCAACCACTGTCCAAGCAGGTGGGGAGAACAAGCCTGTCCCCACTCAGGAATAAAACGTCGCTCTCCGTGGATAGAGGAAACAGTAGGGTAAAAACACCCTTCCACCAAGGGTGGACTTCTGGATAGGTAAACGGTGTACAGAGGCGCCGATAGTATAAAAGTAGCTAAAAAGTTAAAAGTGTTTTGGTTGCGGTGGTGGACCAGCTAACCATAAACGGACGACAAAGCTGTCGAGTATCAAAAATATACAATTTATTCCAAAGCTCCCAATTAACATTCGCAACGCGTTTCACGGGCAATATCCCGCTTCTTCAGGCAATAAGGGTCAGGAGCAACAACACTGAAAATGACAGAGATACATGACATGCATCAGCACACTGTGTGTGGTACAAATGTATAGTCGGTTACAAACATCATGTATAATCATTTTGGTATGAAAAGTGTTAGTGCTTGCATGTCTTTAATGACAAGTTATACATCATCCTTCATCTTATGTTAAACATTGCACTAGTCCATGTGTGTTCTTGGATGATTATATTTACATATATAGCTAGAGAACCTATGTGCCTTGGGCTGTGTAGGTTAGGTAAGAAAAAGTATAGTGCAGTGGTGTGGATAGCGATGTATATGAAAAGAGCAAATCTACAAGCATTTAGTGAGAGGAGGGAGATAAAAATAAAAGACTTACCAGCGTTTCGTCTGGATGAATGCTTGGCACCTCTGTGCCGTTATGGCGTGTGCGCGGGGTATATGAATGAGTGGTGGGAGGTGCCATGTTCGTGAAGGGGGTGGGGCGGTGGAGGCAGCGTGATTGGGCCAATCTACATTCTTCGGCCAATGTGGGAGGGCTGGGCGGAGACCTATGCACAACGGTGATGCGCGCGCTGCTGGGTATAGGCATGGCAGCAGCGCGCAGGGGATTATGGGGCGAGTACGACGTGGCCTGATCGTGGTGCGCATGTGCGCATGTGGTTTATTTTGTGGAGAGTGTGGAACGCACCACACTTCCGCAAATCTAATGGGCAACTGATGAGAGGGAAAAAAGGAAGGGGGTAATGTGAGGGGCGAGTTGCCCCGACCTGTGATAAAAAAAGGCTCCATATTAAAATCTGCATATAGACAATTTCACACTTGTTTCGTAAACATCTCTTTTTCATATATATGATAGTATAGTTTTAGTCAGTGTGGAGCGCTGCTGCCCTCCAGTGGACAATACATACAATAGTCCATACATCATATGCAATTGTAAAGAATATCACATTGTGTCCATAAAAGATTGTTTATGTCGGTAGTGAGATTTGCTTCTAACATTGTATAACCAGTCTGCTGAAACAAAAAGGACTTAGAACCGCAAGTAGGTATATAGACATAACATCATATAAAAGTACTTAGATATATCTGCATCATGTCCATTGATATATACATGTCATAAAACCAGTGTTCTGACCTAAATGGCCATAATGACCAACTAGATATAGGTAATATTATCAAAGAAAAATTATAGTAGGAGAATATATTAAAAAACAGCCTAAATAAACAATAATCTAACTAAAACTACGATCTTGACATAAAATGGTGAATAATTTAAAATGGGTCATCAGGCGACTATTTTGTAAAAAGAGAGGACGGTTAAAAAGCGTAAGCTAAAGACTGTGACGGGATGATATGTTAATAAATTTTTTCCAGCTGCTCGTTAAGGCCGCCTGGAGTAAGAGATTTAAGAATTTGGATCCAGTACATCTCACGTGATTTCAGGAGCTCAAACGAGTTGAAACGGTTTTGTGGGATTGTGTCAATGAGTGTGATATGGAATAGTTCTGGGTTACTGTTGTGGTGGTTAGTGAAGTGTCGTGATACACTATGCAGGGGGTATTTATTGATAATATTCCTTTTATGTTGTCCTATTCTTGATCTCGCGGGTTGGGTGGTTCTCCCCACATATTGGAGCTGGCATGGGCAAGAGATAATGTAGATTACATATTTTGATTCACAGTTAAGATGGTGTCTGATCTGGTACTCTGTTTTGGTGATCTGGGATTGGAATGTCGTGGTTTGGTGGACGAAACTGCAGGCTAGACATTTTTTGTGGTTACATGGCCCCGATCCTGCGGGAAAACATGTTGGAGTCGGGGGGTTGGTTTCCTGGTGTGTGCGTAGTTTACTAGGAGCCAGTAGACCACGTAGGTTAGGGGCACGTCTGTAGGTAACTGCTGGTCTGGGGGTCAGGATGGGACGGAGGTGGGGATCCTGTAGTAGGATTTCCCACCTCTTGTCAAGTATGTTGCGGATGGCTGAGTGTTGGGCACTGTATTTTGTGATGAACCGGGGTGTGTCGTTGGTCGGGGCTTTGATGGTGGAGAGTGGAGGATTGTGTGTCTTGGCTTTCATTTGTGCGTCTTTTAGTAGTTTTTTGGGGTATCTACGATCTGAAAATTTTTTTGTTAAGATTTTAGATTGAGTATTGTACATTTGTATTTCTGTGCAGTTACGGTATATCCTTCTGTATTGGCTATATGGAGTGTTCCTCGTCCAGGGGCGATGGTGGAAGCTGTGGTAGTGTATGTAGTTGTTTGCATCAACCGGTTTAAAATACGTCTTGGTTAAAATACGGGACGAGTTGGTGTGTAGGACTAGATCCAGAAATTCTATGGAACTGGGGTCATGGTGGAAGGTGAACTGTAAGCCTGCTGGATTTGAGTTGAGGAAGTCAACAAAGGGCTGAATCTGACTGTTAGGGCCTTTCCATATAAACACTAGATCATCGATATATCTTTTGTAGAAAACGATGTTACTAATAAAAGGGTTTTCGTTGTACATTTTTAATTGTTCTAGGTATCCCATTGCCAGGTTTGCATAAGAGGGCGAGAAAGAGCTCCCCATCGAAACCCCATTTATTTGTTGGTATATGTTGTCACCAAATGTAAAGAAATTGTTTTGGAGGATGAATTCAACGCAATTTATCAGAAAGGTTTGTTGTATTAGGGGCATGTCGCTATTCGTTTTTAGGTAATATTGTAGGGCAGTGAGTCCGAAGTGATGTGGTATGTTGGTATACAGGGACGTGACGTCGCAGGTTAGCCATGTGTAGTCATCCTGCCAGGGTATATGCTGTAAAAAGCTGATGAGATGCTGTGAGTCTTTGATGTATGAAGGGAGAGCTTGAACATGAGTCTGTAAGTGTGCATCTATGAATCTGGACAGGTTGCTGGTAACTGAGTCCATTCCTGAAATGATGGGCCTTCCTGGGGGTTTATGGAGGTTTTTGTGTATTTTTGGGAGATAGTAAAAGAAGGGGGTTTTTGGGTGCTGGTTAATAATGAAATTCCTTTCATTTTTGGTGATGATTTTATTAAGTAGAGCATTATTTATGAATTCTTTTAGAGTTTTGTTGAGTTCTAATGTGGGGTCAGTCTTCAGTAGGGTATAGTGTCTGGAGTCGCTTAATAGTCTGGTGGATTCCTCTAAATAGTCTGTTGTGTTGAGGATGACTATCCCTCCCCCTTTGTCGGCGGGCTTGATAGTAATGTTGGTATTGTTACGTAGGGTTTTGAGGGCCACCTTTTCAAATGGTGTGAGGTTCGATTGAGGTAGAGAGTCGGGAGTGAATATTTCTTGTAAATCATTAAGGACCAGGGTGTAAAATGTATCGATGAAATTGCCCTTAGAGGCCGTGGGGTAGAATCTTGAACGACCTTTCAGGTTTGTACTAATAAATTTTTCTACGGCTAGGTCCGCAGGGGATGCTGTGACTAGTGGGATGGAGTCGTTATTGGTGATGATTAAGTTAGTTGGGTCTGGGTGTAATGAACCTTGGAGTTTTTTTATGGCAAAATGTCGTTTTAACGTTAGTTTGCGGATGTATGTGTTAAGGTCACTGTAGAGTTCGAATAGATCGGAATTGTTTGTGGGACAAAAAGACAAACCTTTTTGTAGAAGATTGGTCTCATATTTTGTCAAGATGTGGTTAGATAAATTGAAGATGCTTCTTTTACTGTTAGTTAAAGCGTTGGTGGATACGATGGGATTGGGTATTGCTAGCGTTTGTTTCTTTTTTCTTTTCCCTCGACATCCTCGTTTTCTGTGTCTGAAAATTGGCGTTTTGTTTTCCGAATTGGTTGCATCAATGTGCGAGTCGTGATGGGGCTGGGTAGTTGAGTGGCGAGAAGGTTCTGGGAGAGGGAGGTTGGTAGGTCCTACCAACCTCCCTCTCCCAGAACCTTCTCGCCACTCAACTACCCAGCCCCATCACGACTCGCACATTGATGCAACCAATTCGGAAAACAAAACGCCAATTTTCAGACACAGAAAACGAGGATGTCGAGGGAAAAGAAAAAAGAAACAAACGCTAGCAATACCCAATCCCATCGTATCCACCAACGCTTTAACTAACAGTAAAAGAAGCATCTTCAATTTATCTAACCACATCTTGACAAAATATGAGACCAATCTTCTACAAAAAGGTTTGTCTTTTTGTCCCACAAACAATTCCGATCTATTCGAACTCTACAGTGACCTTAACACATACATCCGCAAACTAACGTTAAAACGACATTTTGCCATAAAAAAACTCCAAGGTTCATTACACCCAGACCCAACTAACTTAATCATCACCAATAACGACTCCATCCCACTAGTCACAGCATCCCCTGCGGACCTAGCCGTAGAAAAATTTATTAGTACAAACCTGAAAGGTCGTTCAAGATTCTACCCCACGGCCTCTAAGGGCAATTTCATCGATACATTTTACACCCTGGTCCTTAATGATTTACAAGAAATATTCACTCCCGACTCTCTACCTCAATCGAACCTCACACCATTTGAAAAGGTGGCCCTCAAAACCCTACGTAACAATACCAACATTACTATCAAGCCCGCCGACAAAGGGGGAGGGATAGTCATCCTCAACACAACAGACTATTTAGAGGAATCCACCAGACTATTAAGCGACTCCAGACACTATACCCTACTGAAGACTGACCCCACATTAGAACTCAACAAAACTCTAAAAGAATTCATAAATAATGCTCTACTTAATAAAATCATCACCAAAAATGAAAGGAATTTCATTATTAACCAGCACCCAAAAACCCCCTTCTTTTACTATCTCCCAAAAATACACAAAAACCTCCATAAACCCCCAGGAAGGCCCATCATTTCAGGAATGGACTCAGTTACCAGCAACCTGTCCAGATTCATAGATGCACACTTACAGACTCATGTTCAAGCTCTCCCTTCATACATCAAAGACTCACAGCATCTCATCAGCTTTTTACAGCATATACCCTGGCAGGATGACTACACATGGCTAACCTGCGACGTCACGTCCCTGTATACCAACATACCACATCACTTCGGACTCACTGCCCTACAATATTACCTAAAAACGAATAGCGACATGCCCCTAATACAACAAACCTTTCTGATAAATTGCGTTGAATTCATCCTCCAAAACAATTTCTTTACATTTGGTGACAACATATACCAACAAATAAATGGGGTTTCGATGGGGAGCTCTTTCTCGCCCTCTTATGCAAACCTGGCAATGGGATACCTAGAACAATTAAAAATGTACAACGAAAACCCTTTTATTAGTAACATCGTTTTCTACAAAAGATATATCGATGATCTAGTGTTTATATGGAAAGGCCCTAGCAGTCAGATTCAGCCCTTTGTTGACTTCCTCAACTCAAATCCAGCAGGCTTACAGTTCACCTTCCACCATGACCCCAGTTCCATAGAATTTCTGGATCTAGTCCTACACACCAACTCGTCCCGTATTTTAACCAAGACGTATTTTAAACCGGTTGATGCAAACAACTACATACACTACCACAGCTTCCACCATCGCCCCTGGACGAGGAACACTCCATATAGCCAATACAGAAGGATATACCGTAACTGCACAGAAATACAAATGTACAATACTCAATCTAAAATCTTAACAAAAAAATTTTCAGATCGTAGATACCCCAAAAAACTACTAAAAGACGCACAAATGAAAGCCAAGACACACAATCCTCCACTCTCCACCATCAAAGCCCCGACCAACGACACACCCCGGTTCATCACAAAATACAGTGCCCAACACTCAGCCATCCGCAACATACTTGACAAGAGGTGGGAAATCCTACTACAGGATCCCCACCTCCGTCCCATCCTGACCCCCAGACCAGCAGTTACCTACAGACGTGCCCCTAACCTACGTGGTCTACTGGCTCCTAGTAAACTACGCACACACCAGGAAACCAACCCCCCGACTCCAACATGTTTTCCCGCAGGATCGGGGCCATGTAACCACAAAAAATGTCTAGCCTGCAGTTTCGTCCACCAAACCACGACATTCCAATCCCAGATCACCAAAACAGAGTACCAGATCAGACACCATCTTAACTGTGAATCAAAATATGTAATCTACATTATCTCTTGCCCATGCCAGCTCCAATATGTGGGGAGAACCACCCAACCCGCGAGATCAAGAATAGGACAACATAAAAGGAATATTATCAATAAATACCCCCTGCATAGTGTATCACGACACTTCACTAACCACCACAACAGTAACCCAGAACTATTCCATATCACACTCATTGACACAATCCCACAAAACCGTTTCAACTCGTTTGAGCTCCTGAAATCACGTGAGATGTACTGGATCCAAATTCTTAAATCTCTTACTCCAGGCGGCCTTAACGAGCAGCTGGAAAAAATTTATTAACATATCATCCCGTCACAGTCTTTAGCTTACGCTTTTTAACCGTCCTCTCTTTTTACAAAATAGTCGCCTGATGACCCATTTTAAATTATTTACCATTTTATGTCGAGATCGTAGTTTTAGTTAGATTATTGTTTATTTAGGCTGTTTTTTAATATATTCTCCTACTATAATTTTTCTTTGATAATATTACCTATATCTAGTTGGTCATTATGGCCATTTAGGTCAGAACACTGGTTTTATGACATGTATATATCAATGGACATGATGCAGATATATCTAAGTACTTTTATATGATGTTATGTCTATATACCTACTTGCGGTTCTAAGTCCTTTTTGTTTCAGCAGACTGGTTATACAATGTTAGAAGCAAATCTCACTACCGACATAAACAATCTTTTATGGACACAATGTGATATTCTTTACAATTGCATATGATGTATGGACTATTGTATGTATTGTCCACTGGAGGGCAGCAGCGCTCCACACTGACTAAAACTATACTATCATATATATGAAAAAGAGATGTTTACGAAACAAGTGTGAAATTGTCTATATGCAGATTTTAATATGGAGCCTTTTTTATCACAGGTCGGGGCAACTCGCCCCTCACATTACCCCCTTCCTTTTTTCCCTCTCATCAGTTGCCCATTAGATTTGCGGAAGTGTGGTGCGTTCCACACTCTCCGCAAAATAAACCACATGCGCACATGCGCACCACGATCAGGCCACGTCGTACTCGCCCCATAATCCCCTGCGCGCTGCTGCCATGCCTATACCCAGCAGCGCGCGCATCACCGTTGTGCATAGGTCTCCGCCCAGCCCTCCCACATTGGCCGAAGAATGTAGATTGGCCCAATCACGCTGCCTCCACCGCCCCACCCCCTTCACGAACATGGCACCTCCCACCACTCATTCATATACCCCGCGCACACGCCATAACGGCACAGAGGTGCCAAGCATTCATCCAGACGAAACGCTGGTAAGTCTTTTATTTTTATCTCCCTCCTCTCACTAAATGCTTGTAGATTTGCTCTTTTCATATACATCGCTATCCACACCACTGCACTATACTTTTTCTTACCTAACCTACACAGCCCAAGGCACATAGGTTCTCTAGCTATATATGTAAATATAATCATCCAAGAACACACATGGACTAGTGCAATGTTTAACATAAGATGAAGGATGATGTATAACTTGTCATTAAAGACATGCAAGCACTAACACTTTTCATACCAAAATGATTATACATGATGTTTGTAACCGACTATACATTTGTACCACACACAGTGTGCTGATGCATGTCATGTATCTCTGTCATTTTCAGTGTTGTTGCTCCTGACCCTTATTGCCTGAAGAAGCGGGATATTGCCCGTGAAACGCATTGCGAATGTTAATTGGGAGCTTTGGAATAAATTGTATATTTTTGATACTCGACAGCTTTGTCGTCCGTTTATGGTTAGCTGGTCCACCACCGCAACCAAAACACTTTTAACTTTTTAGCTACTTTTATACTATCGGCGCCTCTGTACACCGTTTACCTATCCTATGAGTGGAGTTCCCATTAAATTGCGAAATTTTGCCACTTGTGATTCAAAATATGTTGTTTATGCCATTAAATGCCCATGTGGCAAATTTTATGTAGGCGAAACCACACGGTCAGTTAAAGACCGTATAGGGGAACATCGCTCTAATATTAATTTAGCCTTTAAACGCAATGGTGACCCGTCTACACTGACTTCACCTGATGCCCAACATTTTTGGGAAGCAAAACATTCTGTTAGCCAATTGAAGTTTCTAGTTCTTGAAGTAGTTTATGCTTCACGCAGGGGAGGAGATCGCCAAGCGTATCTATTAAGAAGGGAGGCTTTCTGGATCAAATTTTTGAATACATTAGTTCCATATGGTATGAATTTGGACTACAGTCCTTGAAAATTATTCTGCGCTGGTCTTGTTCACTGTCAATTTTTTCTTCATCTTAGGTCCATGGCTTACCTGTGGGTGAAGGCCCACCTTTTGGTGTCTAATTTCATTCATTGTCTTGGGTGGCAAGTATCATACACTCTCTCTTTATATTCTACTCATTATACTATGCCTCTTATCTTTTGGAGGGTTTAATTGACCATTTTGGGGGAAGTCGGATACAATTGGGTTCTATACATAGTTTTCTATTTTTGATATGCATGCATATTTTTGTAAGCAATCATGCGTATTAGTTGGTAGCCTATGCGTATGGGTATGTGTTCCATGTGTATTTTTGTCTGTGTTCCATGCGTATTTTTGTATTAGTATGCGTCCCATACGTATTTCTATAGTATGTGTTACAGGCGTATTTTTTGGGGGTCATGCATATTTTTTTACGCATTGTTGCGCATTACGTCATTTCCGCCCAGCATGCTTTGTGGCCGGATTTCTGGTATTGTGACCCCCCTTTGATCTGTCTTTTCCTTATTTGGTCATGTTTGGTTGTGATTGGCTCTTGAAATTTTGGGTCTAGTCCTTTTTGGGTGGAGTTATGGGTATTTAAACCCATGTGCAGTTCATTTCAGTTGCCATTCCTCTCCAGCTCCTGCCTTGTGCGGTTCCTGTGTCTGAAAATTGGATGAGTAAGTAGTAACTTGTTGTTGCTTAGATAACTGCTGTATTGTAACTATGGATAGACTTGTGGAATTGTTTCTAGCCCATGATTTGTACTTAGTTTTATAGCCATCACAATGTTGCCCCTTTTTATGGCATAGTTATTTCCTTGTTATGGCATTGTAATTTTGGATGTTTCCTGTTCCATTGTTAAAGTATTAACGTTTGTAGTAATCTCCATGGGCATTGTTTGGTCGCTTTATGTGATCCGGTTGCTGGTCTCTGTGTATCAGTTTAGTGATAGATCACATTTATATTTATAATTCTATAGGTGGTTATACTTGGCTTGATGTTGTCCAGATGTTTATTAAGAACATGTGTTAACTATATAGGTACCTGTTTGATTTCTTTGGAGTTTACTATTTAATTGGTGGTTTTTGCTATCACTTTTCAGGGTTCCTAGCATTTTTCTCTTTGGGTTCTATCACTATAACAGTATGGCTCCATTGATCTTTCACTATGTCGGTGTTCTTTAATACTGTTTTCACTCACATTCGCTTCCTAATTCTGTTCACCAACCAGTATGTTTCACTTTTCAGTTGTATTTCATTACCATATGGTTTTAATGTCTTTATATTTATTGTTTTTAGATTCGTCTCTATTTGTGGAGGCCTGATGAAGGGTCTATCCCGAAACAAGTCGACGTTGTCGCCTCAATTTGCACAACTGCACTAATCTTGATGTTAACAACTGATGCATTTTTGCCATTCTCCGCTATGGAAAATATTTCCTGATGGATACTTTTTATAAATATTTTTGCACAAGTGTTGTCTTCAATAAAAATCTTTTGTATTTTTGCATATTAACTCTTCAAGTTTCTTCAGTTTTTTGCTACATATATCCTTTTTATTAGTATAAAGTCTATGTAGGTGTTGTGGCACACCTGAGAGGATATTATCATCATTTCTTTTTCCCTGTATACGGAATATGTATACCAGCAGTCAACCAGGCCACAATTATTTTTCTAAAAAGGCGATACCCGAAATTGTACCGTGATGTTGAAAGGCAAGTGGTGTCATCTCTGGTACACAGCGTTGGGTCAAGGGTCCATCTGACCACAGATGCCTGGTCTGCAAAGCACTGTCAGGGCAGGTACATTACTTATACAGCACATTGGGTCCTTCCTTGGATGTGTGGTGGTAGCCGTTTCTTAGGCTCCCACTCCGGACCGGAATCGAACCCTGATTCCCCGGCCATTACTCTTGGTCACCATGGTGCAGAAAGTACCAAAGAGAGTTGATCACACAGCTAAATGAATGACAGACTTGCCCTCCATAACAGATTCCCATTAAAGGATTTCAAGTGTACTCATCATTATACAGGGCCTCGAAAGAGTCCTGTATTGTTATTTTTCGTCGCTACCTCCCTGAGTCGGGACTTGCGCACCGTCCCTGCTGCCTTCCTTGGATGTGTGGTGGTAGCCATTTCTCACGATCCCATTCCGGACCGGAATCGAACCCTGATTCCCCGGCCGTACCCTTTCTTTAACAATGGTAGCGAAAGAACCATTGACAGTCTGAGCAGCGATGAAACCCTGGACTACTGGGTGCGCAGGCTTGACCTGTGGCCAGAGCTGTCACAATTTGCCATTCAACTTCTGGCTTGCCCTGGCTCAAGCGTCCTAGAAAGGACCTTCAGCGCAGCTGGAGGCATTGTCAGTGAGAAGAGAAGTCTCCTAGGTAAAAAAAGTGTTCAGTACCTAACCTTTATTAAAATGAATGAGGCATGGATCCCGCAGGGCTAATGCCTGCCCGAAGACTAAGTCAGTCCCCACACACACAGTATCTCTGCCTGCATGCCGTGCGACTGCCTGCCCGAAGACTAAGTCAGTCCTCACACAGCATCTCTGCCTGCCTGCCGGCCGCTGCTGCCTACCCCAAGACTAAGTCAGTCCCCACACAGCATCTCTGCCTGCAGGCCACTTGACTGCCTTTTCCGCCACCACCAATAGGGTCCAGGACTCCAGGTGGATTCCTGAACAAAAAGAATAATCATTTTTCTGGTGTGTGTACATGCCAGCCTAATTTTTCTGGATGCACTGGGGCTACTACAATAAAACAAAAGGCATGTACATGTGCCAATTCCCCTTCGAGATCATTACCTTGCCGTGGTAAAGGGGCTTGCGTATCACAATGAAGCAATGACCGGCTATATGAGTGTGTTGGGGTGCACACCTGACCCAAGATAATAAGGTCATTGCTTCATTGTGGACAGACCAAATTCGATTAGCTGAACAGTCACTGTTGTTCTGTCATTGAGCTACCTCAGCCCGGGAACCATATGGGCTTGAAAACAGCCATCGCCTGCACTCTCGCCTTGGTGCGCACCAGTCTATCACGGCCATCAGTACACAAACAGCTGTTTGCGGTGCGTTACACAGTGAGTTTGGTCTGTCAGTGTGAAGCAGTACACTAATTACACTGTAATGATTTGCTCTGCTGTCTGCACTGGCAGACAGCTGTTTGACCATTTTGTAAATCTGAGTGTGGCAGGTCCCTAGAAAAGATAACGGTCCCCACTCTGCAAGCTGCAGAGTTGCTGTTCTGGGGAGGAATTTGCATCCACTTGTCATGTAAATTGCTTAGCTGCTTCCTCTGATGGCTTGCAGTATAAAAACCATTTCTTCCCAGAATTCCTTGCTGGTCATGATGGTTTGTTCCTGATAACTCACCTGGAGTATCAGCCTTTGCTATTGTTTGCTAAGATTATCTTAGAGTAATTCCTTGGGACTGCACTAGGCATCCCTTCTAGCGTAGTCAGGTTGTATTATCTGTTTTGCCTTGTAATTGTCTATCTGTTGCGATTGTCTTGTCGCCGGCGGCAGTCGACAGAAAATCGTTCTGTCTGTAGGGGTGCAAGCCAGAGCAGCGGCTGCTACTGGTTGCTCCATCTGTTTGTCTGTTTGGATCGCATCCGCTCTAGCGGTAGTGGCGGTGGTTCCTTCTGTGCTCTGTCTGGGAGTGTAGGCCAGAGCTGCAGTTGCTGCTGTCTACTCCTTCTCTCTGTCTTGT
Organism: Hyperolius riggenbachi; assembly: GCF_040937935.1. NCBI lineage: Eukaryota > Metazoa > Chordata > Amphibia > Anura > Hyperoliidae > Hyperolius > Hyperolius riggenbachi. Next base: position 193,744,304 of record NC_090653.1, on the reverse strand, counting down.
CTGGTACGAACGCTTGCTGTAGGCTCAGTGAGGTAACCGTTTAGCAAGCGTTCGCGTTCTCTATTTCGTGTTTGTGTTACATTGGTTAGTTAGGGTGGCACGCTTATCACTGGGCGCCTAACGCGCGGTGATCGTGTCTTTAACGCGTTCGCTGTTGCGAATGAGTGCGGAGTTCGCGTTTAGCTAGCGTTTGTTATTTTCTTTGACGTTCTGATCATTGTTATTTGCTATGTCTTTCTTGCTACACTTGTGCTCTGTCTAACTAGGTCTTGTGTCACTATTGGCAATCGCCACTCTTGCGATTGCGTTCCCACTTCGTTTCGGCTGTTGTGTGTTCACCATCGCTGGGTGGCGACTAGATTGGTGGACACACATACATTCTGTCTCTGTGCTCTCTCTCTCTGAAGGCTATCTTGCCCTGCATTGCTTTAATTCGTACAGTTCCCACCTGGCATCTGTGGCAGTGCAGAGGCTGTGCTCCTCTGCCCTCCACAGCTCCATCTGCCGGTGGGAATTTCCCTCTACAGGTGCATAGCACCATAGCTTAGTTCTGTTAAATTACACGCTTGTGGAGGATTTCCGCAGTGTCAGCGCGCATCTTGTGCGCTGACCACGGAAATAATATCCCAATCGTTACATACACTACCTGATTGATGTATACACACGTAACATGTTTTCAAGCACTTTATGCCTCCAATTTAGCAACGCAATGTGATTTCTGCCCTTAAAACCCTGCTCTGCGTCAAATCTGTAATTTTCCCCGGGACTTTTGGCGTGTATCCCACTCCGCCATGCCCCCCTCCAGGTATTAGACCCCTTGAAACATCTTTTCCATCACTTTTGTGGCCAGAATTAGAGATGGCCCGAACGGTTCGCCTGCGAACGGTCCCCGGCGAACTTCCGGGCGATCGCGGAGAACGGCAAACTTTTCCGGAAGTTTGGTTCGCCCCCATAATGCACCATTAGGGTCATTATTGACCCTCTACATCACAGTCAGCAGGCACATTGTAGCCAATCAGGCTAAAATCCCTCCTGGAGCCACTCCCCCCCCCTCCCCATTATAAAAGGCAGGCATCGCTGGCCATTTTACTCACTCGTGTGCCTGCAGTAAATAGAGAAGGGACAGCTGCTGCTGCTGCAGACTCTCATAGGGAAAGATTAGTTAGGCTATTGTAGGCTTCTTAGCTTGCTCCTTGCTGATTCTTATTGCTAAAATAGCACCCCACAACAGCTCTTTTGAGAGCTAATCTTGTTCTTGTGATCTATTTTTTTTTCTGTGTGTCCCACTGACACTTGTGTTGCATAGACAACCTTGATAATTCTGACGGTGTGCCACTGCCAGGCCCAGCACATTCAGTGACTACCTGTGTGTGTTACAGGTGCACATTGTAATGCCCATTACTGCATATACCTACCTACCTGTTGTTCACAGTGCACCCACCTACCTACGTGAGTTGAGCGCACGCAGTGCCACTGTGCCTGTCCGCTACCTGTCTGTGTGTGACAGGTGCACATTGTAATAAACATCACTGCATATACCTACCTGTTGATCACTTCAGTGCACCCACCTACCTACGTGAGCGCACGCAGTGTCACTGTGCCTGTCTGCTACCTGTCTGTGTGTGACAGGTGCACATTGTAAATAATACCCATCACTGCATATACCTACCTGTTGTTCACTTCAGTGCACCCACCTACCTACGTGAGCGCATGCAGTGTCGCTGTGCCTGTCCGCTACCTGTCTGTGTTTGACAGGTGCACATTGTAATACCCATCACTGCATATACTGTGGAAGTCACTTTCTTACCATTACACCAAGATTTCAAAAATACGTCAGGAGATGAAAAGAAAAACAAGATATGGCTTTATTCAAAAATATCACATGTATACATGCGGGAAACCAAGTGAGCCTAGTAAAAGGATTCAGGCAGTTAAGGTTTCTGCCTTCACTTCCGCCGTGCATTGGCTCTTATACCCCAAAGTACGTAGGCATGATGTAATTTTACTTGTCCAATAATAATGAATGTCTCTGAGAGTTTTTCTTCTTTACTCAAGGAGGGAGGATATTTCCCACAGCATTGCACCTGGTATAGTCTCCAGCACACAATCTATTCAGCATCTTGCTCCTATGGATACTTCCAAGGTCTTAGCTTGAGGAACTCGAAACATTCTCCGATGGGAGATTTGCAGTGCCAGGCGCAGCATATCTCTTAGACATTCCTGAAAGATAAAATGACTCACACAGTACTAGCTCTTGGCTACAGCATGTCAGCAATAAAAGATTCTGAGTCTAATGTTAAAGGGTAACTCTATTCATCTGTGTTAAATTGGCCATATTAAACATTAGTGTCACCTTATATCTATTAAGTCCATATATATGAAACTTGGATTAACATACCGCTCTGACATTAACATACCCCCCTGTTGCACATATATATGTATAAGGTGGCAAGGGGTTCAACTACATAGATTTGAAACACTTCTTAAATAATGGAAGCTAGCAGTTGCTTTCTTTGTAGTCTTGTAGCATTGCAAAATATATATGTTACGGCCAGAACCCGAAGTTTGGCCACTTTGCGTTCTGGCCGGCCACTTCGGGTTCTGGCCGGTCAATGTGCGAACTGGCTGCTGCGCTGCGGCCAATGTGAGGAATGAAATGATTGCAGTAAAGATTAATGTGTGTTCTGGCCGTCTCGCTGCGGCCAAATGTGTCAAAAGTGCATTCATTCATTAAATGAAATTAAGCCGGCGGCTTTCTCTCCTCCCCCCCCCCCCCCCGCCTCTCTCACTCTCTCTCTCTCTCGGTCAGCCGGCGGGGACACGCGTGTCCCCGAGATTCGTTCGTCGCGCCAGGGCAGCAGAGCGGGGAGGCTGCAGACATTTCTTCTGCCAGCACCCGCTCTGCAGAAACGAACAGCAGGATTCCCTGCTGCGACGAGCGACTCTGGGGGGACACGCATGTCCCCGCCGGATGCCAGGAGAGAGAGAGAGAGAGAGGCAGGGGGGAGGAGAGAAAGCCGGCGGCTTCATTTGCTACATTGCCGCCGGCTTAATTTCATTAAATGAATGAACGCATTTTTGACACATTTGGCCGCAGCGAGACGGCCAGAACACACATTAATCTTTACTGCAATCATTTCATTTCTAAAATTGGCCGCAGCGCAGCGGCCAGTTCGCACATTGACCGGCCAGAACCCGAAGTGGCCGGCCAGAACGCAAAGTGGCCAAACTTCGGGTTCTGGCCGTAACATATATATGTATTTATTTGATGCCTAATGCTTCTAGTGTACTATCTTATCCGATATCAAACAATCTACACATCTGAGAAGTCAATTTTTTGGGAATTTGTGCTTTCCCATAAAGCTGTCCTCCTCCTCACTGTCATTGTATTCCTCATGTTGGAATGAAAACATGGCTGCATCAGTTTACTGCTTTATGAAACTGCCCAAGTATTTCCTGGCCATGGGGTATGACACAACAAGCAAAAAAACTGAACATGGGTATCACAATAAGTATCTTGGTACCAACATTTTTTTAGGAAACCCTTCCAATCTCCAAACCAGTCATTGAACCATTTTGTAAAGGAATCTGATACACCAGAGTTTCTTTTTTTAACTCGTCTGATAGGTCAGTCAGTTTCCTCAAAGCTTCTGTCACCCGTCCATCAGGGCCAGTTTCACTGGGAATGTAGGTACAGCAGGCCCCGCCCAGTCCCAGAAATTTGCAAACTCCTCCTTTCTCAGCAAGCATCATGTCCAGACTCATTCTGTTCTGAAATGTCATTTTGGAGTTTGGGCCTAACTCATTAACTATGCCCTGCAGAGCATCACGTGTGAAATTCACAAATCTTTGCTGATTGTAATATATGTAGTTTATCCACTCCACGTTTTTGTTAATAGTGATCTGTGGAATTAAAGACTCAAACCCTGCCCACACCGGGTTTCTGGCCTTAAATTCATCTGGAACCCCTCTGGGGACACCTATTGCATCCAAATAAACATGTGGGTCCAGGTTACCTCTAAGTTCTCTCTTAAAGATCTTGTGGGCTTCTTTTTCAAAATCTTGGTCACTTTCTCTAAACATATGTATGGGCATAATGAGTTTGGCCAGTGCACAGTGACCTTTCCACACTGGTGGCAATCTAGGACGTAATTTAAGATCACCGCACAACCAGTAGATATCACCAAGGGAGTGTGTCTGATGAAATAGTAGGAAAGGGTCTGCTTGTTTCATTACAGCACAGTAACCAGGGGGAAATTCACCCACATCTACTCCACCTGAATTCGTACTGTTATAACAGGTATAGTTTCCCTTGTACACAGCTGCTGAGTGGTCTATTTGATCGGGGGTACCTTCCTTCAATGGGTATCGGTCTATCCACATTTTACAGAGTGGATCTGTTGTGGCTGGGGTTTGACCCTTACTTCTATAGAGTGACAGAAAACATGTCTCACCCCCTTCTGGAAGGGGAAGTGACACAGTGCCAAGGTGTGGCCTTGCTCCTGCACATACATAACAATCTGACATATTGTTTTGTTTGGCTGTGTACCTCATCCATTCAAGCCACATGTTAGTATCTGAATATCCTGTCTCCATGGCAATGGTCTCCTCAAATGTAGGGTTAGCCAGGGCCTGTACCCAAGGTTCCTGATCCTCATGCTCCATGACTCTAAACTCAGGGTTTTTGTACATGTCCCTGAGCGAAAACTTCCCCAGAGGCCCCCTGTATACCCTGGGACATGCATGCCTATCACATATGTTCCTGCATCTCCAGGGCTTGGGTTTTCTATATTCAGGGTCAGGCGCTGGGAACTATCTATTTGTTTTCCGGGCATACAGGCTCCCCCAGCTGTCGTTAAGGTCATCCTTGAGCGAAGGGGCACCCCATTTTTGTCCACCCGAGTCCTGGCAGGATCAGGTCTATATCCCCAGTCAGTACCTGTGTTCCAGGCAGCTGTTTCCCAAGAACTACATTTATACCCCCAATGGTCATCAGTCACGCAAATAAAAAATTGTCCTTTTTCATAAAGGCTGCAGTGCCAATTACAACGTTGCACAACCTGGCAGTAGTCAAAGGTGTAAGTCGCCACTTGTATTTGTGAAGAATTATACCAGAACACTAAGTTCTGGTGTTCTCTTGTTACAGCAACCTGTCCTCTTCGCATCAGTCCTATATTTATGGCATCCCGTTTAACCCTTGGTCGGTTGTGAGTTACATTATCAGTTTGTGGAAAGGCTGAAGGAGGTGTTTGGAAATGCTCTAGGGCTTCTAACACTATCCACAATGTCCCAATGAAAAGCATAGCAATAATGACTCCCTTTCCACTTGGAGTGTTAAAGTATCCTGTATCCAAGATCACCATATTTGTTTTTTAAACACAAGAACTCTGAGAATTAAACGGGCCCCCAACTCTCCCTAATCTAGCTCCTCAGTTATCCTGTTCAGGGCTTGTGCCCGCTTTGAATAGAGGAAAATCTCTAATATTCCCTCCACCCGCTGTGACGTTGTCTTGACTGGAGCTCAGGCAAATGTTCCTCACACTCCAGGGCCCAGGAGCGTACACCTCCCGTCACAGGGTGCTGTCTATTCTGTCCCTGAACAGGATAAGGAAAAGGAGCGGGGACAGAAGAGACGTCCTGCTGCGGCAGCCTCCTATTCCTTGTCCACCTATAACCAGGGCATGGGAGAGGAGGGTGCATGCAGCGGAGATGTCTCGCGTCCCCGTCCCCGTCCACGTAGATTTGTGCGTGACTATGTAGGAAAACGAGAAAGAGGGGAATGTTTCATTTATGGAAAGCGGGATCACATTGCACGAGACTGCCCAGAGAATACGGCCAATCAAACCAAGCAACAAACCCAGTCTGCATGACTAGGCAGGGAAGAGTTGAGCCGTGACACTATTGTGATTGAGATTGATTATGCTGACACAACAAAGCCTGAAATCCTCTTGTCTGTATCGAGTGTTAGAATCAAGTTTTTGGTTGACACTGGTGCATGTAGGTCTGTCCTTGGGACTGGTTTAAATATCCCGTGGGAAAGGTTGGGTACAGTTGTAACACGAAATGCCGGTGGTGGGTTAGAAGTGTCCCCAACCACTAAACCTTTGCAGGTTTTAGATGAAAAGTCAGGCAGAGCTGTGTTTGCAGTTTCATAATTTCTGCAAGGTGCCCAATTAATCTGTGTGGCAGAGACTTGATTGGTGATTTAAAGTTGACTATTGCTCCCGGTCCAGAGTCACTGCAGATCCATCGTGCTCCTATGGCAGAAGCACCTGACGTGCATTGGTACGGTATTATTCTGCCAAATTCACTCCTGAAATGGATGCAGCAGGATGCAGGTCCAGCTGATACATTTCAGGAGGTAGTATGTGTGGCACACGTCACCACACATTACATAGCAAATGGACGCAGGGATTTGGACTATGAGCAAAAGTACCCGATGAGGAGAAAAGTCTGTGTAGAGATTACCGGACTATGGGAGAATGCAGAAGGTTATGTTCTGTATGAGGTTTCAATCCCAGGCTGGGACAGTGTTGAGACAGACGGCATCCTGCAGGATGAGCTGTTTGCTGTCCCGAACTCCGCCCCTCATGCTTCTCTGTACAAACCGAAGTGGGGACGTTGGGACACGGCCGGGATTCTATTGTGGAAAGAAGGGAGTGGTGAGGGCATTTACTGCCCACGCCACCTTCAGACCACGGGAATGCTGATACACCTGACTAAACGACCTGAAGAAGCTGACAATGTTGACTTTGCAGATGCATCCTGACATGAGTTGTCCGGTGTCCCAGATAAGCTGTGGGCACAATCTGACACTGACGTGGGTCTGATAAAAAACTACAGTTTTGTCAGCCCACAGTTAAATATTTAGGACAACTCATTTCAGGTGCAGGACGTACTATTGAGGATACGCGGGTACGAGCTATCCAAGATATACCAAAACCTGTGACAAAGAAAGACATGATGACGTTCCTTGGGACCCTTAACTACTGCAGGGCCTGGATTATCCATTGCTCAGCACTGGTTAAGCCTTTGTTCAATGCCATCCACACCGACCCAATGGCAATGACTGACAAAGTCACCTGGACAGATGACTTGACTATGGCATTTGAGAGGTGTAAGTCTGCGCTGCAAGATCCCCTGGTTTTAGCCTTCCCTGATTACACGAAGGCTTTTAAACTGTATGTTGATTGCAAAGATAAATGCATGACAGCTGTGATGACACAAACTTGGGGAGACAAACAGAGGCCGCTAGGTTTTTACTCTAAACATTTGGATCAGGTTGCATGTGCTTTGCCATCTTGTGTACAAGCTGTTATTTCTGCTGCAATGGCTGTTGACATAACGGCCACCCTGGTCCTCTATCATCCACTAGAGGTTCTTGTTCCCCACGCAGTGCATGCTCTGTTGTTGCAGGATAAAATGACGTTACTAACTCCTGCCCGTCACTTGTATTGCACTGCCACTTTGCTGGGTCAGCCTCACCTTACAGTGAAACGCTGTACCACACTCAACCCAGCAACTTTACTCCCGACCCCCGCTGCAGAGGGTGATGAGCCTCAGCATGATTGTGTCACAGAGTCACAAAAGGTCTTTCTACCCAGAGAAGACCTGAAGTCCGAACCAATACCCGGAAGTACACTCGTCTTTGTCGATGGCTCTGCCTCCAAAGATGCCTTAGGAGTGAACAGAGTGGGATATGCTGTTGTTACCCTGGATGCTGTTTTGGAGCCTGGTCCCTTACCAATCTCCTACTCCGCACAAGCTGCAGAGATTCATGCACTCACTCAAGCCTGTGAGTTGCACGAGGGTGAAGTTCTCACTGTTTACACTGACAGCCAGTATGCGTTCTCTGCTTGTCATACCTACGCTGCACAGTGGAGGAACCGTGGCATGTTAACTGCGGCTGGGAAACCAGTCCGCCATAAAGACTTATTGCAACAGCTCCTTGATAGTGTACTGCTGCCCTCGCAGGTAGCTGTGGTAAAATGCATGGCACACATGCGTGATGACTCTGACGTTACCCGTGGCAACAATCTTGCAGATGCTGAGGCGAAAATGGCGGCGCTGCGCCCTCTCCAAACTTCTGAGCCATCCCATCACATCCCATCCCTTCTGCCCACCACAGCTGCCGCCTCCCCTTCACTCCCTGACACTGATCCCCCTCTGCCATCAGCCCCCTCCCCTCTCATTATTCCATCCTCTGCAGCGATCACCACTGATCTCTTAGTGGAATTCCAGAGCAATGCACCAGCAGCTGAAAAGTCTCAGTGGCAAAGAGCACATGCAACAGTTAATGATAGCGGCCTCCTCTGTGTCAATGATGCCTTATGCCTTCCCAGACTTTTGTACAGATTATTGGCTCTTGTGTTACATGGGGTCACCCATGTCTCAACGGGTGGTATGATGGCTACAGCCACCAAATATTTTTACTGTCCGGGCATAAGCACCTTTTTTAAGAAGTTTGTCTCACAATGCACTGTATGTGCTCAGCACAACACAGGAAAGGGATTAAAGCCACCTATTGGTAAAACACCTACACCACATTACCCCTTTCATACCATTGCACTGGATTACATTGAACTCACCCCTGCAGAGGGAAAGAAATATGCTCTAGTGGTGCAAGATATATTCTCGGGGTGGGTGGAAGTCTTTCCCACTGCAAAAGCTGATGCACTCACAGTTGCAAAAGCGCTGACAAGAGATATTATTCCGAGATGGGGAATACCAGAAAAAATCATCAGTGACAATGGTAGCCATTTTGTGAATGATATCATTAAACAGTTGACAGTTACTTTGTGCATAAACGTTAGTCACCATTGTAGTTATCACCCACAGTCAGCAGGAGATGTGGAAAGAACAAATGGTACAATTAAAAGAAAACATTGGAACACCCCACGGTGGGAGGGTCCTTACCAGGTGTTGCTGGCCACACCCACAGCGGTCAGAATAGCCGAAAAAAGTTCGTGGATACATTTAACTCACTGCAAAAGGGCACCCATTTCCGGTTCGAAGGACCATAATGTGGAAGTCACTTTCTTACCATTACACCAAGATTTCAAAAATACGTCAGGAGATGAAAAGAAAAACAAGATATGGCTTTATTCAAAAATATCACATGTATACATGCGGGAAACCAAGTGAGCCTAGTAAAAGGATTCAGGCAGTTAAGGTTTCTGCCTTCACTTCCGCCATGCATTGGCTCTTATACCCCAAAGTACGAAGGCATGATGTAATTTTACTTGTCCAATAATAATGAATGTCTCTGAGAGTTTTTCTTCTTTACTCAAGGAGGGAGGATATTTCCCACAGCATTGCACCTGGTATAGTCTCCAGCACACAATCTATTCAGCATCTTGCTCCCATGGATACTTCCAAGGTCTTAGCTTGAGGAACTCGAAACATTCTCCGATGGGAGATTTGCAGTGCCAGGCGCAGCATATCTCTTAGACATTCCTGAAAGATAAAATGACTCACACAGTACTAGCTCTTGGCTACAGCATGTCAGCAATAAAAGATTCTGAGTCTAATGTTAAAGGGTAACTCTATTCATCTGTGTTAAATTGGCCATATTAAACATTAGTGTCACCTTATATCTATTAAGTGCATATATATGAAACTTGGATTAACATACCGCTCTGACATTAACAATACCTACCAGTGGTTCACAGTGCACCCACCTACCTACGTGAGCTGAGCACACACAGTGTCACTGTGCCTGTCCGGTACCTGTCTGTGTGTGACAGGTGCACATTGTAATACCCATCACTGCATATACCTACCTGTTGTGTTCAGTGCACCCACCTACCTACGTGAGTGCACGCAGTGTGGTATGTGATATACCACTCCGTGCATACCTGTTAACTACACCTGGCAGCATCAGCCTTTTCACTCACTTGTGTGGCCGCAGTAATTAGAGAAGGGAGAAAACCTGCTGACATAGGGAAAGCTTAGTTAGGCTCTTGTGTTAGGCTTGTTAGCTTGCTCCTTGCTGATACTTATTGCTAAAAAGCACTCCTCATCCTCAACAGCTCTTTTGAGAGCGAATGTTGTTCTTGAGATCTATTTTTTTTTTGTGTGCGTGTCCCACAGACACTTGTGTTGCATACCTGTTCAGTAGTGCGCCTACCTACTAGAGATGGGCCAAACCTCCGACTTTCGGTTCGCGAACACTGTTCACGAACTTCCGCGGAAAGTTTGGTTTGCGGAAAAGTTCGCGAACCGCAGTAGACTTCAATGGGGAGGCGAACTTGGAAAACTAGAAACACTTATGCTGGCCAGAAAAGTGATGGAAAACATGTTTCAAGGGGTCTAACACCTGGACCCCCAGGTGGCGGAGTGGGATACATGCCAAAAGTCCCGGGGAAAAATCTGGATTTGACGCAAAGCAGCGTTTTAAAGGCAGAAATCACATTGAATGCTAAATTGCAGGCCTAAAGTGCTTTCAAACATCTTGCATGTGTATACATCAATCAGGGAGTGCAATTAGTGTACTGCTTCACACTGACGCACCAAACTCACTGTGTAATGCACTGCAAACAGCTGTCTGTGTTGGGACGGCTGTGGTGGACTACTGCGCAGTGCGCACCATGGCGAGATTGCTCTTCCTCACTCAGTGATGTCTGGTTAGGTAATGTCTGTCTGGACTAAAGAATGTCCGCATGTCCGACATCACCCCGAGATCGCTGGAGCGTCCTGTCCTTGCCTGCGTGGAATTGGGAGGAGGAGCATTACTGCCAGTGGTAAATTTATTGCGTTGTACTGTCACATCACCCTTAAACGCATTGTAAAACATCATTGACAGCTTGTTCTGCAAGTGCTGCATCCTTTCCGTCTTGTGTTGAGTTGGTAACAGGTCTGCCACTTTGTGCCTGTACCGAGGGTCTAGTAGCATGGCCACCCAGTACAGGTCATTCCCCTTGAGTTTTTTTGATACGGGGGTCCCTCAACAGGCTGGACAACATGAAAGAGGCCATATGCACAAAGTTGGACCCGTACTCTGCATCTCCTCTTGCTCTTCCTGAGTGACGTCACGCAACTCCTCTTCCTCCCCCCAGCCACGAACAATACCACGGGAACGTGGAGCAGCACAAGCCCCCTCTGACGGCTGCTGCGGTTGTTCTTCTGCCGCCGCCTCTTCCTCCACCACAGAAACATCTTCCTCATCCTCATCCAAGTCTGACTCTTCTCCTTCCCCACACAACTCCTCTTCTTCCTCCTCCTCCCCCCTCTGTGCTGCCGCAGGTGTCGAGGAAACATCTGGTTTGAATGAAAATCGCTCCCACGACTCCTCCTGCCGTAACTGTTCCTGTTCACGCTCCTCCACAGCTTCATCCACCACTCTACGCACGGCACGCTCCAGGAAGTAAGCGTAGGGGATCAAGTCGCTGATGGTGCCTTCAGCGCGACTCACCAGGTTGGTCACCTCCTCAAACGGCTGCATGGTCCTGCATGCATTTCGCATCGGTGGCCAGAACATCCCCATCTTCCCAGATTGTGTCCTTCTACTGTAATTGTACAGGTACTGGGTGACGGCTTTCTCCTGGTCTAGCAGGCGAGAGAACATGAGCAGGGTGGAATTCCAGCGAGTCGGGCTATCGCAAATCAGGCGTCTCACCGGCAAGTTGTTTCTCCGCTGAATGTCCGCAAAGCGTGCCATGGCCGTGTAAGACCGCCTGAAATACCCACACAACTTCCTGGCCTGCTTCAGGACGTCCTCTAAGCCTGGGTACTTTGACACAAATCTTTGCATGCCCAGATTCAGCACATGTGCCATGCAGGGTACATATGTCAGCTTTCCCAAATTCAAAGCGGAAAGGAGATTGCTGCCGTTGTCACACACCACGTTGCCGATCTCCAGCTGGTGCGGGGTCAGCCATTGCTCCACCTCTTTGTTTAAGAGCAGCCAGGAGAGCTGGACCAGTGTGACTCTCCGCTTTGAGGCAAGACATGTCTAAAATAGCGTGACACTGTTGTACCTGGCAGGCAGCGTAGGCTCTGGGGAGATGGGGCTGTGTAGCTGGAGAGGAGGAGATGGCAGCACCACTAGAGTTGAACTGCCACTCAGCCAAGGAGGAGGAGGAGGATGACAACAAAGAGGATGTAGCAGGAGGAGGAGAGGAGGCGGCAGGAGGCCTGCCTGCAAGCCGTGGAGGTGTCACAAGTTGGTCCGCTGCGCAGCCACGTACTCCCTGCTTGCCATCGGTCACCAGGTTGACCCAATGGGCTGTGTACGTAATGTAGCGGCCCTGCCCGTGCTTGGCAGACCAGGCATCCGTGGTCAGGTGGACCCTTGACCCAACGCTCTTCGCAAGAGATGACACCACTTGCCTCTCAACTGCACGGTACAGTTTGGGTATGGCTTTTCGTGAAAAATAATTGCGGCCTGGTATCTTCCACTGCGGTGTCCCAATGACCACAAATTTACGGAAAGCCTCTGACTCCACCAGCTTGTATGGTAATAGCTGCCGAGCTAATAGTTCTGCCACGCCAGCTGTCAGACGCCAGGCAAGAGGGTGACTGGCCGAAATTGGCTTCTTCCGCTCAAAGATTTCCTTCACGGACACCTGGCTGCTGTGGGCAGAGGAGCAGGAACCGCTCAAGGGCAGGGCCGGCGCTACCATAGAGGCAAAGGGAGCAATTGCCCCAGGGCCTCAGAGCTTGTAGGGGCCCCCAGTGGCTACAAGAGGAAAAAAACATTTTCAAATCGACCTTATAGTTTTTGAGAAAACTGATTTTAAAGTTTCAAAGGAAAAAAAAATACACATTTAAAAACCCGCCAACTTTAATGGTTAATAGCAAACCCACCTTAAATGCTAGAAACCCTAAATTTGCAGGATATGTTAAGGAGATCATTGGGAATAAGAGGAAGAAACAATGTTTCAAAAAGACCTTATAGTTTTTGAGAAAATCGATTTTAAAGATTCGAAGGAAAAAAGTATACTTTTAAATGCGGTAAATGTCACTTTTAGAAGCAAATCCAACGGTAGTGTAATTTTACATGCATCAAAAGAAAGAGCAATAAATTTCCTGACGGGGTTTCCAGGGGGCCCATACGCAGCCGCAGCGCTTTGGCCAGGGATCTCTATACAGCCGCAATATGGCTGTATGAAGATCCCTGGCATTTTTCCTATTTTCCCATTTTTTTTTATGTTTAGAGTGCGGGAATTAAAAAAAAAAAAAATTATGTGGGGTCCCCCCTCCTGAAACCTTTTAACCCCTTGTCCCTGTGAAAAAATGCGGAAAAGTCGCCGCTTCTCATAGTGAGGCGGCTTTTCCGCGTCCAGCATGGCGACACAACGCAGAAAAACCACCGCATGCCGCATAGGCAGAGCGGCGGAATTCGCATTGGGAGCGGCGGAATCCGCATTGGAGGCGGCGGACTTGCCGCATGGCAGTGTCCCTGACAAGGGAGGTGAGCGTGGGGAAGCCGCCGCTGGTGTAGTGAGCGGTGCGGCGGCTCCCACGCTCGGTTTGCTGGATACATTGCAAGACAGTACTGGTGTGGCTGGGACTGATAGTCCACCAAGATTCAGAATGACGCGCGTGCGCGCAGAGAGACAGAGCTTATATGGCAGCCAGAAGAAAGTCAGCTGACCAAGCTGGTCAGCTGACAATTCTGTGTCCTCCCATTGGTCCAGCACTTAGGGAGGTGCTGGAGAGTGCCTGTGTATATATACTGCTGGCTGTTCAGTTGCTGGTTGTCTGGCGTTGCAATCACATGGTGGTAGCACTCAGACCTGAGTCAGATCCTAAAGTGTGCCGGGACCAGCTGGAGCTGTAATCCTACACTTAGTTAGATTCTGTTAATAGTTAAAAGTACTAGTTTGATTGTGATTCTCTGTTATGACTTTCTGCCTGCCTGACTATTCTCCTGAACTCTGATCCTGTACTTTGCCATTCTGATACTCTGTTGCCGGACCCCGGCTCGCCCTTAGACTCTGCATCTGCCTTCTGATTTTGTACCTCGATATTTCTGATACCCTGTTGCCGAAACCTGCCTGTACTTTAGACTTCGCCTCAGCCTTCTGATTCTGTACTTTTTCTGTCCGTGTGTTTACAACCTGGCTTGTCCGACCTCGAGAACCGACCTTACTGTTAGAGGCGGTTCCCAATCCTGGTAGTGACACTCCCGTCTAGTGTCACTCTTGGTTTGTCCTTCCTACGTCCAGCTGGACTCCTCCCCCCGGGAGAGTTTAGGTCCTTGGAAGGAGTTTGTGCAGTACTCCATACTGCTCAGAGGCCCTGCCCTCTAGTATTACAGTTGCATCAAACACTCTCACTCTTAGGTGTCCAGAGGTTAGCTTGTATATCTGATTATCGGTGATACTGCAGATCATCAATAATCGGGTATATTTCTGTATTCCCAGTGATACTGCAGATCATCGGTAATCAGATCCTCTCTGTGTTACACCGATCGTTACAGTCCCCCATGCAGGCTGGGGTAGCCAGAATGTGGAGCTCCGACCGATTGGGGCTTCACACCCTGACTATACCAGCTGCAAAAAAGGTCCCTTAATGACGATTTTTGTTCTGGGGTATCTGTTGGGGGGGCCCCCAGGTTTATTTTGCCCTGGGGCCCCATTGTTGCTTAAACCAGCCCTGCTCAAGGGCAGAGGCGGAGTGGAGGAGGGTGGCTGTGAAGGTGCAAGGGAGAAAGCGGCTGAAGATGCTGCACCTGAAGGAGGAAGAGGAGAAGGAGGGAGGCTTTTCTTTTGGGTGCTGCTTTTGCTCAGGTGCTCTTCCCATTGCAGTTTGTGCCTTTTCTCCATGTGCCTTTGCAAGGGACTTGTCCTTATGTGAGTGTTGACCTTTCCACGGCTCAATTTTTGGAGGCAGAGAGAACAGATGGCATTGCTCTGATCTGAGGCAGACACATTAAAAAATGTCAAAACCGCTAAGCCCCCCTGGGGTGATGGCACTATGGTGGCATCAGCAGCTGACCTTGAAGGGCATGTTTGCTGGCTCTCTGAAGCCAAGAAGCCAATTTCTGCTAGTCACCCCCTTGCCTGGCGTCTGACAGCTGGCACAATTTCTTATTTTTCCTGGACAAAATGGGCAGAAAATCTGGACACCCCAAGATTTGGACGGACTAGGGGCGGAGTCAGAGGTGGAGCCAGTAGCGGTCTTTTTAGGGAACTTCGTGCGATTTTACAAAACTGTACCTGTTGTAAATAGATTTCCACTGTGCCAAGAGGTTCTGCAGCAGCTTTGTGCAAAGCTTACAACAAATATCATACACCTGCTCTGTCTCCAGAACGTGCCTCCATCCCCATGGTGCTTTATCATTGTAACTAGAAGTAATAGACAGACACCTTAAAGCAAGAGGTTCTGAAGCAGCCACAATTCTGAGTGACTCCTCCAGCTCCAGTCAGTGACAGCCTCTTCTCCTGTCATCACAGCAGGCAGCACTAGTAGCAGCAGTAAGGTGGTAACGCGGTGGCAGGCTGCAGACAGGTCTCTGGCAGGAGAATGGGGGAGTCAGGGGACCCATCTCAGACTGACAGTGTCTCACACTCGTCACTCACACACCCTTAATTCAGAATGCTGCTGCAGCCATTTCCCTAGATGGCTGCCGGGGCTGGGCTTGCTGTGGCTGCTCCTCTCCGTGTGTGTCCTCCTTGTGACTGGCTGGCCGGGCTGTGTGACATAGCTGCCTCTCTCTCTTATTGGCAGCAGAGGCACTGGCAGGCGATCTGTCATTGGACGGGAGGAGGGAGGCTGAGGGAGGAGAAACAGAGTCAGAGAGGAAGAACGAAGCGCATGTCGCATGCGCTATAGAGATGGATTAAATTTATTCGTATTTGGACAGACATATGCCCAGGAAATACGGGCAGTACGGACAGCATTTTTTTAAGAGGTTTTGTACTGACAGTCCGTATAAATACGGACGCTTGGCAACCCTGAGCTGGCGTGGCAGAACTGTTAGCTCGCCAGCTGTTACCATTATTATTATTATTTATTGTATTTATAAAGAGCCAACATATTACACAGCGCTGGACATTAATGTAGGTTACAGACAATATTTAGGGGTGACATACAGCAATATGACAATACAGGAATACAAGAAAACCAGATCACACAGCACAGTATGAGTACAAGGTAATGCTTAGTCAGTCACTGTATGGGAGCATGGAGATTAGGCAAGTTAGGTTCAGTCAAATGCATAGCATGGGTGCACAGTAATGGAGGTGCATGATCAGGTAGGACACAAAAGGAGGAGGACCCTGCCCAAAGGCTTACAGTCTAGAGGGAGAGGTAGGGACACGAGAGGTAGGGGACCAGAGTTCAGCTGTGGGTTTAGAGCAATTGTGAGGGGTCGTAGGCCAGAGTGAAAAGGTGATTTTTGAGGGCCTTCTTGAAGGTGTTGAAGGAGGGGGCTGCCCTAATGGGTGGAGGTAGGGAGTTCCATAGTGTTGGAGCGGCTCTTGAGAAGTCTTGGAGGCGTGCATGGGACTGGGTGATGCGGGAGACGGTCAGGCGAAGTTCATTGGAGGAGCGGAGTGAGCGGCTTGGTGTGTATCTCCGAGTAAGATCAGAAATGTAGGTTGGACAGGTTTTGTAGACGGATTTGTAGGTCAGACACAATATCTTGAATCTGATTCTGGACTGGATAGGAAGCCAGTGGAGGGATTCATGGAGGGGAGCCGCCCTGGTGGAGCGATGGGAGGAGTGGATAATTCTGGCTGCTGCATTCATGATGGACTGCAGTGGGGCTATTCGGGTCATAGGGAGACCAGTCAGAAGGGCATTGCAGTAGTCGAGGCGGGAAATTATGAGGGCATGGATGAGGAGTTTGGTGGTGGCAGAGGTCAGGAAAGGGCGAATCTTACAGATGTTACGAAGGTGGAAGTTGCAGGACTTTGTGAAGTTTTGGATGTGGGGAGTGAAGGAGAGTGCGGAGTCCAGGGTGACACCCAGACAGCGGGCTTGAGTGGTAGGGCAAATGGTAGTGTGGTTAACAGTGACCTGCACATCTGGGAGGTCCAGGGATGACCAGGGTGGGAAGATCATAAATTCCGTTTTGTCTAGATTTCGTTTCAGGAACCTAGCAGACATCCAGGAGGAGATGGCAGGTAGGTAGGAGGAGACCTTGTTCATGGTAGTGGTGGATATGTCAGGGGTGTGGAGGTAAATTTGGGTGTCATCTGCATACAGATGATAGTTAAAGTCCATGGAGGAGATAACCTTGCCAATGGAGGATGTGTATAGGGAGAACAGTAGGGGGCCAAGGGCCGAGCCTTGGGGGACTCCCACTGAGAGGCGGTTGGGGGTGGACGAGGACTCATTGAAGGAGGTTGTGAAGGAACGGTTGGAGAGGTAGGATGAAAGCCAGGTCAGGGCGAGATCGGGAATGCCCATGAACTGGAGGGACTGGAGGAGTAGGGGATGATCTACTGTATCAAAAGCTGCTGAAAGGTCAAGGAGGAGGAGAATGGAGTATTTACCTTCAGCTTTAGCTAAGGCAAGGTCATTGACCACTTTGGTGAGAGCCGTTTCGGTTGAGTGGGCAGGCCGAAATCCAGATTGCAGTGGGTCTAGTAGTGAGTTGGCATTGAGGTACTGGGTCAGACGTTTGTGAACCAGACGCTCAAGGAGTTTTGAGGCAAAGGGGAGGAGGGAGATCGGGTGGTAGTTGGAGGGTAGCGAGGGGTCGAGGGAGGGTTTCTTGAGCAGGGGCAGTACTGTGGCCTGCTTGAAGTCTGAGGGGAAGGTGCCTGTGGATAGGGAGAGGTTAAACGGGGTAGTGAGGACTGGGGCCAAATCCGTGAAGTGAGGCTGAAGTAGATCAGAAGGGATAGGCTCAAAGGGGGGAGGTAGTGGTATGGGAAGTCTGCAGTAGGTTATGACCCATTCCAGTCTGGCTTCAGGAAACACCACAGCACTGAAACTGCCCTCATCCAAATATGCAACCACCTGCTCATGGCAAGAGACAGAGGAGAGTGCTCGATCCTCATACTGCTAGACCTTTCTGCAGCCTTTGACACAGTTGACCATGACATCTTGATAAACAGGCTACAGGAATACTGCGGCATTGATGGCATAGTACTTCAGTGGTTCCAATCCTTCTTGAGTGGCAGAACCCACAAAGTGTCTATGGGGCCCTTCCTGTCCACCCCTGTAACACTTAAGTATGGGGTGCCCCAGGGCTCAATACTTTCTCCCCTGCTTTTCACGATTTACATGCTACCGTTGGGAAAACTAATCCAAAAACATGGCCTGACATACCACTGCTACGCAGACGACACCCAACTATATCTTTCCTTCAAGCCTGGTGTGACAGATCCAACTCTAACTATAAACGCCTGCTTACGTGAACTACAGCAATGGATGAATGACAACTGACTGAAACTAAATGCAGACAAAACTGAAGTCCTTCTGATTGGAGGGCAGAGCATGATAACAAAACAACTTAACTTGCAGTCTTCACCACTGGGAATAGGAGGCACGGATCTACGCAGCTCTGATCATGTGCGTAGCCTGGGAGTTCTAATTGATGGGGATTTAAACTTCAGAACTCAAATCTCTGCGGTGGTGAAATCATCCTATTTTCACCTGAAGAACATTGCAAAAATCAAGCACCTCATACCCCCAGAAGATCTGCCAACCTTAGTCCACGCCTTCATCACATCCCGACTGGACTACTGCAATGCTCTCTACACTGGCCTTCCAAAAAAGGTCTTGTACCGCCTACAGCTGATACAGAATACTGCTGCCAGACTGCTAACCAACCAACCCCGTCACTGCCACATAATGCCAGTCCTGCATTCCCTTCACTGGCTACCTATAGAATGGAGGGTCCTATTCAAGATCGGCCTACTGACATTTAAATCCCTGAATAATCTAGGCCCTGGATACTTGAAAGATATGTTACAGCTGCGTAGCAATCCCCGCATTCTCAGATCCACAGGTTCTAATAATCTAGTCATACCCAGAGTCCACTTGGAAACTTTTGGTCCCAGAGCCTTCTGTCATGCTGCCCCTATGTTTTGGAACTCCTTACCTCAACAGATCAGGACAGCCCCATCCCTGGATGTGTTTAAATCCAGACTGAAAACCCACCTGTTCAGTCTGGCATTTGCAGAAATATAACTTTTGTTGTGTGAATACTTCATCCTACTAACTACTGAATCTGAGAGAGCCTAAGCGCTTTGAGTCCTATGGGAGAAAAGCGCTATAGAAATGTTATTGTATTGTATTGTATTGTAGGTGGTTGACTTCCTCAATGGTAGTAGGAGTGAAGGAGGTGATGGGAGGATAGGGTGGAGGAGGAGTTGGTTGTGAGCGGGTGGGAGGTGAAGATTGAAGATTGGATATTTCCTGACGGATGGAGACTATTTTGTTGGTGAACTGGGTGGCTAAATCTGTGGCAGAGAGGGAGGAAACAGAAGGTGGGGGGTGGGTTTAAGCAGGGAATTGAAGGTGCCAAAAAGACGCCGGGGATTGGAAGCTTGTGCTCTGATGAGCTTGGTAAAGTATTCCTGCTTCGCATGAGCAAGGGCAGTGTGGAACTGCAGCAGGTTAGTCTTGTACTGTAGGAAATCCTGATTTAGTCGAGTTTTCCTCCATTTTCGTTCAGTGGCACGTGTTTCCCTCTGGAGGTTGTGAGTATGGGTAGTGCGCCAGGGTTGGGGGTTAGGGGGTCGGTTGCGGCGGAATATTGGTGGAGCAGCTTTCTCTAGGGCTGATGAGAGAGTTTGGTGATACTGAGCTGCAGCAAGATTAGGACAAGTTAGGGTGGGGAGAGTGGAGGAGAGGACATGGAGAGAGTCAGCAAGGACGCCAGGGTTGAGCTTGCGTAGGTCTCGCTGCCATTGAACAGATGAGTTGGCGGGTAGTTTGGAGGTGCCTTCCGTGAGGAGGTTGAAGGTGAGAAGGTAATGGTCTGAGGGTGGAAATGGTGCGATGTCGAGGTCTGCAATGGTGGTGGATTTAGTGTATATAAGGTCGAGAGTGTGACCTGCAGTGTGAGTGGGGGCATTGGTGTGTTGTACTAGGCCATGTGAGTTGGCTATGGCGAGTAGCCGGGTCACAACAGAGTTCTTGGGTTCATTGATGGGAATATTGAAATCCCCGAGGATGATGGTGGGGAGGTCAGAGGAGAGGATTTGTGTGAGCCAGGAGGCAAGGTTGTCGAGAAATTGTCGTGTGGAGCCCGGAGGGCGGTATAAGACTGCAACAATGGCTGGGAAGGGATTGTAGAGACAGATAGTGTGGGCCTCAAATGATGTGAATTGTAGGGAGGAAGGTGCAGTGAGGACACGGAATGTGCAGGATGGGGAGAGAAGCAGACCCACCCCTACCCTGTTGACTGGTCTGGGAGTGTGACTGAGGTGAAGCCCCACGTATCATACCAGCTGGTGGACTCTGAGGCCTTCCGTAAATTTGTGGCCATTGGGACATCGCAGTGGAAGATACCAGGCCGCAATTATTTCTCTAAAAAGGTGATACCCAAACTGTACCGTGAAGTTGAGAGGCAAGTGGTGTCATCTCTGGCAAACAGCGTTGGGTCAAGGGTCCACCTGACCACGGATGCCTGGTCTGCCAAGCACGGTCAGGGCAGGTACATAACTTACACAGCCCACTGGGTCAACCTGGTGACCGATGGCAAGCAGGGAGTACGTGGCTGTGCAGTGGACCAACTTTGACACCTCCACGGCTTGCAGGCAGGCCTGCTGCCACCTCCTCTCCTCCTGCTACATCCTTTCGCTGTCGTCCTCCTCCTTGGCTGAGTGGCAGTTCAACTCTACTGGTGCTGCGATCTCCTCTCCAGCTACACAGCCCCAGCTCCCCAGGGCCTATGCTGCATGCCAGGTACGATGGTGTCACGCCATCTTAGACATGTCTTGTCTCAAAGCCGAGAGTCACACTGGACCAGCTCTTCTGGCTGCTCTTAACAAATAGGTGGATCAGTGGCTGATCCCGCACCAGCTGGAGATCGGTAACGTGGTGTGTGACAGCGGCAGCAATCTCCTTTCCGCATTGAATTTGGGAAAGCTGACACATATACCCTGCATGGCACATGTGCACAATCTAGTCATTCAAAGATTTGTGTCAAAGTACCCAAGCTTAGAGGACGTCCTGAAGCAGGCCAGGAAGTTGTGTGGGCATTTCAGGCGGTCTTACACGGCCATGGCACGCTTTGCTGACATTAAGAGGAGAAATAACTTGCCGGTGAGACGTTTGATATGTGATAGCCCGACTCGCTGGAATTCGACCCTGGTCATGTTCTCTCGCCTGCTAGAACAGGAGAAAGCCGTCACCCAGTACCTCTACAATTTCAGTAGAAGGACACACTCTGGGGAGATGGGGATGTTCTTGTAACGATTGGGGAATTATTTCCGTGGTCAGCGCACAGGACGCGCGCCGACACTACGGAAATCCTCCACAAGCGTGTAAATTGAGAGAACCTAGCTATGGTGCTATGCACCTGTAGAGGGAGATTCCCACCGGCAGATGGAGCTGTGGAGTGCAGACGAACACAGCCTCTGCACTGCCACAGACGCCAGATGGGAATTGTACGAGTTGAAGCAATGCAGGGCAAGATTACCCTTAAAGAGAGAGAGAACACAGAGACAGAATGTATGTGTGTCCACCAATCTAGTCGCCACCCAGCGACAGTGAACACACAACAACGGAAATGAAGTGGGAATGCAATCGCCACAGTGGCGATTGCCAATAGTGACACAAGACCGAACTAGACAGAGCACAAGTATAAAGAAAGAGCACAGAGACAGAATGAATGTGTGTCCACCAATCTAGTCGCCACCCAGCGACGGTGAACACACATCAGCAGAAACAAAGTATGAATGCAATTGCCAGACTGGCGATTGCCAACAGACACAAGACTGAACAGGACAGAGCACGACAGTAGCAAAAGGCACAAGAATAAGTAGCAAGCAACAAGAATTAGAACATCAAGGAAAATAACAAACGCTAGCTAAACGTGAACACCGCACTCATTCGCAACAGCAAACGCGTTATAGACACAATCACCGCGCGTTAGGCGCCCAGTGATAAGCGTGCCACCCTAACTAACCAATACAACACAAACACGAAATAGAGAACGCGAGCTCTTGCTAAACAGTTACCTCACCGAGCCTACAGCAAGCGTTCGTACCAGACAAGACAAAGAGAAGGAGTAGCCAGCAGCAACCGCAGCTCTGACCTACACTCCCAGACAGAGCACAGAAGGAACCACCGCTGCTACCGCTAGAGCGGATGCGATCCAGACAGACAAACAAATGGGGCTACCAGTAGCAACCGCTGCTCTGGTTAGCACCCCTAAGGCAGAATACAGAAGGAAGCACTGCCACTACCACTAGAGCGAATGCAATCCAGACAGATGGAGCAGCCAGTAGCAACCGCAGCTCTGGCCTACACTCCCAGACAGACAGAACGATTTCCTGTCGACCACCGCTGGCGACAAGACAATCGAGACAGAGAGACAGAACAAGGCAATACAGATAATATAACCTGACTGCACTAGAAGGGATGCCTAGTGCAGTCCCCAGGAATTACTCTAAGATAATCTTAGCAAACGACAGCAAGGCTGACACTCCAGGAGAGTTTGCAGGAACAAACCATCATGACCAGCAAGGGATTCTGGGAGAAAATGGTATTTATACTGCAAGCCATCAGAGGAGGCAGCTAGGCAATTTGCATGACAAGTGTATGCAAATTCCTCAGCAAAGCAACTCTGAAACTTGCAAAGCAAAGACAGGTCTCTTTTTCCAGAGACCTGCAACACTCAGATCTAAAGAATGGACAAACAGCTGTCTGCCCGTGCAGACAGCTGAGCAGATCATTACAGTTCTGGCCCAACAACTGGACACTGATGCGAAATGCATGCAGGTTCATGCGGCCATTTGAGGAGGGGACCAACCTGGTGAGTCGCAGTGAAGGCAGCATCAGCGACTTGATCCCGTACGCTTACTTCCTGGAGCATGCCATGCATAGAGTG
This sequence comes from Hyperolius riggenbachi, assembly GCF_040937935.1. Taxonomy (NCBI): domain Eukaryota; kingdom Metazoa; phylum Chordata; class Amphibia; order Anura; family Hyperoliidae; genus Hyperolius; species Hyperolius riggenbachi. The sequence goes on along the minus strand of NC_090653.1, from coordinate 193,721,341 downwards.
GTGGATCAAGCTGTGGAGGAGCATGAACAGGAACAGTTACGGCAGGAACAGTTGTGGAAGCAATTTTCATCAGAATCAGATGTTTCCTCAACACCTGCGGCAGCACAGAGGGGGAGGAGGAGGAAGAGTCGTGTGGGGAAGAGGAGGATGATGAGGAAGGTGTTTCTTTGGAGGAGGCGGCAGTAGAAGAACAACTGCAGCAGGCGTCGCAGGGGGCTTGTGCTGCTCGACGTTCCCGTGGTATTGTTCGTGGCTGGGGGGAGGAGGAGGACTTACCTGACGTCACTGAGGAAGAGCAAGAGGAGATGGATAGTACGTCTAGATCCAACTTTGTGCAGATGGCATCTTTCATGCTGTCCAGCCTGTTGAGGGACCCCCGTATAAAAAAACTCAAGGGGAATGAGCTGTACTGGGTGGCCACGCTACTAGACCCTCGGTATAGGCACAAAGTGGTGGACATCTCATGGTGATGTCGGACATGCGGACATTTTTTAGTCCAACGCCTCGCCTTAGCCCTTCCGGATCCATCCTCCACCAACGCCTGGACCGGCAGGTAGCCAACTACCTGGCGTTAAGTGTGGATGTAGACACTGTGAGCAGCATTGAACCCCTGGACTACTGGATGCGCAGGCTTGACCTGTGGCCAGAGCTGTCACAATTTGCCATCCAACTTCTGTCTTGCCCTGCCTCAAGAGTCCTGTCAGAAAGGACCTTCAGCGCAGCTGGAGGCATTGTCACTGAAAAGAGAAGTCGCCTAAGTCACAAAAGTGTTCAGTACCTCATCTTCATCAAAATGAATGAGACATGGATCCCGGAGGGCTACTGCCCGCCTGAAGACTAAGTCAGTCCCCACACACAGCATCTCTGCCTGCACGTCGTGTGACTGGCTGCCTGCCCCAAGACTAAGTCGCTCCCCACACAGCATCTCTGCCCGCAGGCCGCTTGACTGCCTTCTCCGCCACCACCAACAGGGTCCAGGACTCCAGGCGGATTCCTGAATTTTTAAGGCCGCTGCTACAGCGACCGCTATAATAATTTTTCTGGTGCGTGTACATGCCTGCCTAATTTTTCTGGCTGCACTGCAGTTGCAACAACAAAACAAAGGGCATGTACATGTGCCAATTCCCCTTTGTGATCATTACCTTGCCGCGGTGAAGGGGCTTGCGTATCACAATGAAGCAATGACTGCCGGCTATTTGAGTGTCTCGGGGAGGGGGATGGGGGGGCACACCCACGATAATAAGGTCGTTGCTTCATTGTGGACAGACCAAGTTTGATCAGCTGGACAGTCACTGTTCTGTCATTCAGCTACCTCAGCCCGGGGACCATTTGGGCTGGAAAGCCGCCATCACCCGCACTCTCGTCACAGTGCGCACCAGTCCAGCATGGCCGTCACTACACAAACAGCTGTTTGCAGTCACTGCATACCTTTCACTGCATCTTTGACTGCACATTGTATTATACTTGGCAGTCAGTGCATACCTTCCACTTGAATGGATGGCAGACTTGCCCTCCATAACAGATTCTCGTTACAGGTAGTAAAGTCGATCAGTGTCATATACAGCAGGGCCTCAAAACTCCTCCTGTGTTGTTATTTTTGGTCACTACCTCGGGACGTGCATGCCATGCCTGCTGCCTTCCTTGGATGTGTGGTAGCCGTTCCTGCTCCTTTGCCCACAGCGTGCCTGCTGCCTTCCTTTGATGTGTGGTGGTGGTAGCCGTTTCTTAGGCTTCCACTCCGGACCGAAATCGAACCCTGATTCCCCGGCCATTACCCATGGTCACTCACAATGGCAGACTTGCCCTCCATAACAGATTCTCATTGCAGGTACTGAACAGCAATCAGAACAAGTATTTAAAAAAATAGATGTAAGCTTTAACAATGGTAGAGAAAGAACCATCGAAAGCTAATAAGGCAGTCAGACATTACCTGATATCACTAAGGAAGAGCAATCTCGCCATGGTGCGCAACAGTCCAGCACGGCCGTCATAACACAAACAGCTGTTTGCGGAAGTTCGCGAACCGAAAATCGGAGGTTCGGGCCATCTCTAGCCAGAATTAGTGTTTGAAGTTTTGAAAGTTCGCCTGCCCATTATAGTCTATTACGGTTCGCAAAGTTTGCAGGTTTGCGAACTTTTTCGGAAGTTCGCGTTCAAGGTTTGTGAGCCTAAAATCGGAGGTTCAAGCAATCTTTAATTCTCTCGAGCAGCTTTAATATTGCACAATGGCCTCTAAATGGCCATTACAACATTTAAGCATGGTGAGCACGAAAATAATTTTAATATTGCGAACCATTTCCTTACAAGCTATTATGTTTTGTAGCCTTTGTTACCAAAACCATATCTAAAATCCGACATTAAAATCTCTACATTTAAGAGGTCGTGAGCCATGGTTACATGTTCACCAGTAATCCTCATTCCCGCATACAGTATATCTGCTTGGTTTTAGCTTTGACATGGATTATTCTGTTCTCATATTTTTAGCCAGTTTCACATTTCTGCTCTACTTGCATAGTCACCTTAATATGCATGCATCTTAACACACATTTATTTTCTATCAGTAAAATGTAATTAGAATTCTTTCATCCATTCTCTGATTCCCTCATATCTTTCTTATGCTTGTTCCCAACCATGTTTTTAGCGTATCCTTCTGTCCGTGCTCCCCCATTCCCCTTGTTTCGCATGCACAAGAGCATCCCTTCAGGATGCCCAGGGAAGAATAAGGTTGGTTGCCATAGCGATGATAGATGCTGCAATCTTTGCAACCTTGACAACCAAACAGGATGGTACTATTGGACAGTCTCACATTGAAATATCAAGATCTTTCTAAACGCGTGTATATATTTTTTTCTTTCTCCTGTTTTTTCCTCTTCCAGATAATGGTGTAAATTAAGAAATACTTTTCACTCACTGAAGAGCCTATGAATGAAGTGATCACATTTTTTTTTCCTGGGGGTGTGGCTTTCACCCACCTCCTACATTTCCTCAAGGAGCTCATTCTCCCTCCTCCATGCAGTGGGCGACATAACAGTCTGAGAGAATTTACAAAGGCTACCAAGACATCTAACAGACTCCTGATGTCTGCTGGAGTTTAACAAAAGCTTTATACAGTTCAGTAAAGGCACAGTTAAGCTAATGAACAACTACTTTTCTATCAATAATTTAATAGAACATCGATAAACAAACCACAGAGCAGCATTTGATCTTGATGATATTGCAGAGGTTATTTTTAGAGATGGCCCGAACCTCCGATTTTCGGTTCGCGAATCGGGTTCGCGAACTTCCGCAAAAGTTCGGTTCGCGCAAACTTTCGTGAAACATAATAGACTTCAATGGGGAGGCAAACTTGGAAAACTAGAAAAAATTATGCTGGCCACAAAAGTGATGGAAAAGATGTTTCAAGGGGTCTAACACCTGGAGAGGGACATGGCGGAGTGGAATACATGCCAAAAGTCCTGGGGAAAAATATGGCTTTGATGCAAAGCAGCGTTTTAAGGGCAGAAATCACATTGAATGCTAAATTGCAGGCCTAAAGTGCTTTCACACATCTTGCATGTGTATACATCAATCAGGGAGTGTAATTCCTCCCTTCCTCCTCCTAACAGATGGACCCTTGACCCAACGCTGTGTGCCAGAGATGACACCACTTGCCTTTCAACATCACGGTACAGTTTGGGTATCGCCTTTTTTGAGAAATAATTGCGGCCTGGTATCTTCCACTGCGGTGTGTGACTTTGCTTTTGTGTGCTGCTTTTCCTCATGTGGTCATCCCATTGCAGTTTGTGCTTTGTCATCATGTGCCTTCGTAAGGAAGTTGTCCCTACGCGGGTCTTGGTCTTTCCACGGCTCAATTTTTGGTGGCAGAGAGTACAGATGGCATTGCTCTCATCTGAGGCAGACACACACAAAAATTTCAACACCGCTGAGCCATGAGGTAATGGCACTTTGGTGGTGGCAGCCGACTGAGTGTTAAGTAGGGTGCCAGAATCAGAGCAGGAGGAGGAAGATATGTCACGCTTCCGTGCTGAAGCTGAGGAAGATGAGGTGTTCTTTGTTAAATAGCCAACTACGTCCTGACAATCTTGGGGGTTGATGGCACGCGCCTTCTGAACACTGTACTTTGGTCCAGGGCCGCAAAAAATCACAACAGCAAGACCTGCCAGGTGGCCTGCCTCTGCCTGTTTTGCCCATATTGGGGGGGGGGGGGGATGAAGTGAAAGGTATGCACTGACTTGACTAATACAATGTGCAGTCACACAGGTGCAGTGAACAGGTATGCAGTGACTGGTATCGATACAATGTGCAGCTGTCACACACACAGGTACCGTGAACAGGTGCAGTGACTCGTGGGATATAACACTGCGTGCGCTCACGTAGGTAGGTGCACTGAACAGGTAGGTATGCAGTGACTGGTATTACAAATGTGCAGCTGTCACACACACAGGTACCGTGAACAGGTGCAGCGACTGACTGGTATATAATATAACACTGCTTGCGGTCACATAGGTAGGTGCACTACTGCACAGGTATGCAGGGATTGGTATTACAAATGTGCAGCTGTCACACACACAGGTAGTCACTGAATGTGCTGGGCCTGGCAGTGGCACAGTAGAAATTACTAAGGGGCCAAGGTCCAGCAGCTGCGACTGACTGACAAGGCTGTATATGCAACACAAGTGTCTGTGGGACACACACACAAAAAAAATAGATCACAAGAACAACATTAGCTCTCAAAAGAGCTGTTGAGGATGAGGAGTGCTTTTTAGCAATAAGTATCAGCAAGGAGCAAGCTAACAAACCTAACACAAGAGCCTAACTAAGCTTTCCCTATGTCAGCAGGTTCTCTCCCTTCTCTAATTACTGCGGCCACACAAGTGAGTGAAAAGGCTGACGCTGCCTATGTTTTATAAGGGGGGGGGGGGTGGCTCCAGGAGGGAGTATAGCCTGATTGGCTACCCTGTGTCTGCTGACTGTGATGTGGAGAATCAAAGTTGACCATAATGATGTAGTATAGGGGGTGGGTCGAACTCACATATAGTTCGCAGTTCACCGCGAACGCAAACCACTGAAGTTCGCGGTCGAATCATTCGGGCCATCCCTAGCACCGTCCCCTAGCGGGCCTTCGGGAGGGGGGGAGGCGCCTAATTGCCTGCTGTTTTTTTTTTTTTTAAACACATGCCCATCCTGGATGGGAGAGTTGGCTCCCGGGGGAAAAGGGAGGGGGGGGGGGGTGTAGGTAGCCAGGCAGGTGGGGAGCGGAGCCGCAGCAGCAATACAATGCTGAGCAGCATAGGGGGGAATGAGAGACTGCTGCAGGGTCCATGCGCCTTGAACTTCTTTTTTCTGCGATTGGAACGCAGGAACCGGAAGTACAAGGCACCTGAGTCCCGGCTGCATGAGTCTCTAATTCCCTGCTCTGTTACTCAGCCCGCTCAGTACAGTGTCATAGGAATCAGTCTACCAGCCAGAGCGGCTGCTATGGGCCCCGGGGCCGCAGGGGGCAGATTGTGTGATTTGGGGGGGGGTCTGTATTGGGCCTCGTGGAGACCCGCAACCCCCCCAAGTGCAGACTATATTGCAGCAGGAGCTGTGAGCTGAAGGCAGAGTCTTCAGCGTGCATGCAGGCCACCCCGCCCCCCTTCCCTCCTCCCATCTGTGTTCCCTCACCCAGCGTGCAGCCCTGCACAGGAGTACTGGAAGCCAGACATTCCATTGCTGCAGTGAAGATAGTGCACTGCAGATTCTTGATTTATGGCCTGACTTGTCAGGTCAGTGTCTGAATAGAGCAGGGGATGGGAAGCAGCCAGGACAGCACATCAGCACTGCTTCCCCCAAAATGGGTGAAAAAGATAGCCATGTATGCTGTGTGTAGCATTTAGATTGTCAGTCAAATTGTGTCTAGGCTTCAGAATAATTTGGATCAGAACTTGAATGTTACACATGCTGACTGTGGCAGGGGATTAACACATGATTGCCGCTGACTCTGACCTTATGTTCCTCCAATACTTACGATATCGGAGAAATATAACGGAATAGAAGGGTGTGTTAACCACTGGCGAACTCAGGGGGCTATTCCGGGTGTCTGGAACCTCCCCCCTGCACTGAGCTGTGTATTCAGCCAAGGAAGCCCGCATAATATAAACAGCCTCATTCTCCCTCCCTTCTTACTTCTGGTGCCTCCCTCCAGCTAATAGAATGAGAGAGGCAGCCGAGCTTCCCTCACAACCCTCACAAGAAGATGCAGCCTGCAGTGAGAGAATGTTGATTATGGAGTCCTGGACTCTCCACAGCACAGAAGTGTCAGACATGATGAAATTAGAGTGCAGGAAAGCTGGTAAATATGCACAGCATGATGCAGAGCTTGCCTGGACTCAGGGTCTGTGGGCAAACATCTGTCTGGTCTCTCCCCATTGTTATAATGACTGCATGTGTGGAGAAGGTGTGGATAACAAGCTGAAAAGTTTTTGACAGTCCCTAGACTCCAGGAGGGCTTCTTTCTGACTTGTGTGAGAGACTGACAGGGACAGGAGTCCGATTACAGGCAAGTAGCCTGTGTGATGTGGGACTTCAATACAGATAAGTTCTGTGCTCCATCTCAGGCTATTCTCAATTTCTCCACTCCTCTCTCTGGGCTAGTGCACGCCAAAATGACAATAGCAATCGCTAGCAATTTGTGAGTGTGATTTTGTGAAGTGATTTTCAGAGCGATTTTTGAATGAATTGCTCAAAAACATGCTACATGCAGTATACCTGCGATTTTGAAAAAATCACAACGCTGCTGTGGGAACACTGTCATAGGGTAACATTAGCCAAGCGCTTTTCAAATCACTGTTGATTTGAAAAACGCTCAGAAGCCCTCTTGGTGTGCACCAGCCTCCCTCATTCACCTCTTCCCCTAGAGCTGGCTGTGTGTTCTTGTCATACAGGAAAGCTAAATAAAAGTGCAATCCTGGTGAGGCAAAATATTATTATTTAGTATTTATATAGCGCCGCCATCTTCCGCAGATGCATATATCCCTGCAACATATGGGTATCGCTTGCGCTATGTGAAACTATGTAGCATATTCCACTGAATTGTCCAAACTAAGTCTATCTCCTTTTCCTCTCTTGGGGAGTTGTTCCAGCGCTGTACCCCGTTCACATTTGCTGCTACCAGAAGCCCTCAGAAACACTAGTGTCCTTGAGTACTTCCAAAGATAGGCAGCTCCGTAATACACCAGCGCACTTTTGTGCATGGGCAGTATGGAGCCACCTGTATTCGGAAGCACTCGGGACATACGTGCTTCTGGACCTTTCAGGAACCCCCCCCCTTAAAAATCCTGCGTTTGCCCCTGTTAACCCCCTGCCACAGTCAGCATGTGTAACATTTAAGTTCTGAACCAATTCAATCAATCAATTCGCACACAGGATCCGGAAATACAAGGCACGCGAGTATCTCATTCACCTCTGCTCATCCTGCGCAGCCACTTCTGTATCGCTGCTGCGGCCCCGCTCCCCACCCGCCTGGTTACCTGTCCTGGCACCCACCTACGCATGGCCTACCTATACTGGCTGGGTAACCTACCAATGCCTAGCCTACTACTGGGGCACCTACATATGCCTATACTGGGGCACCTACCTATGCCTAGCTACCCAATGGTGCCTACCTATGCTTAGCAACCTATACTGAGGCACCTACCTATGCCTAGCTACATATACTGGGGCACCTACCTACCTATACTGGGACACCTTTCTATGCCTAGCTGCGTATACTGGGGCACCTACCTATGCCCACCTACCTATACTGTGGCACCTACCTATGCCTGGCTAACTATACTGTAGGCCACGTACGCCTGGCTACCTAGGCTAGGGAGAACAGCGGTGGCACAGGGGGACAAAAGTGGCACATTGTGTGTTATTTGTGAGAACGCTGCTGCATTATGTTTATGTTGTGGAAACGCTGGCACATTATTAGTATTTTGGGGTAAACTTATTATTATTATGTATTTATATTGTACTGCCATCTTCAGCAGTACTTCACAGAGTACATAGTTGTGTCACTGACTGTCCTCAGAGGAGCTCACAATCTAATTCTACCATAGTCATAGTCTAATGTCCTACCATATTATTATGTATTTATGTAGCAGTGACATTTTCTGCAGCACTTTACAGAGTACATAGTCATGTCACTGATTGTCCTCATAGGAGTTCACAATCTAATCCTGCCATAGTCATAGTCTAACATCCTATCATAATATTATTAAGTATTTATATAGCAGTGACATCTTCTAATGTCCTACCATATTATTATTATGTATTTATATAGCACTGGTATCTTCTGCAGCATTTTGCAGAGAACATAGTCACGTTACTGACTTTTCTCATAGGAGCTCACAATCTAATACCTACCACTATTTTGTGGGAGAGAACACTGGGTAATGTGTTTTTATGGTGGAAACATTTCCCACTTGCTTGTTTAGGGTCACTTTACTTATATGCGGGGAGGAAACAAGGGCCCACGGACATTGGGTTGCACTCTTACTGGGAAATTTCCATTGGACACGCCCACTATGTTATGGACACACCCATGGCATTTTGTGGCCATGCCCATTTTTGCTGCAACGCACGTCCTTCGGGGGGGGGGGGGGGGCATCATAGGTCTGAGGTGCCTAGGGGAGCCAGAACCCTAAATACAGCCCTGCTTGAACTCACAAAATGCCGAAGATGTAGTTGACTGGCTTACGCAGCACACCCCCATCTTCTACTGCTTCTGCTAGGAACTTTGCCGCCCCATCCTCATTCTTTTCTGATATGGCCTCCCCATGTAGCACTCCCTCCACCTGTGTCAGAGGAGTTATTTACACGTCAGTTTTTGGAAGTTAGTAATGCACAAGCATTATTGTCAGCAGATGAAGGAGATTAGGAAGTTACACCTCATCTCTATCAGTCAGGTGATATTACGCAGGTTGACATAAGGTGTGATGATGACCCCGCTGCTGCCCTTTGTGAGTTGTCAGATGAAAGTGAAGCAGCTGATGATGATGTGTCGATGGATGTGACGTGGGTGCCCACAAGAGAGCAAGCGGAGGACAGTTTAGATATAGAGACAGAAAGTCAGAGAGGGAGGAGAAGAGTATGAAGCAGGGTGCGCTCGCAAGGAACTGGAGGCAAACAGCATGTAAAGACACCTGTGGTCAGCCAGCCAATGCGCCCATCAACTGTTACCAGAATGCCATCATCACAAGGCTTAACAGTGTGGCATTTATTTTTTGTGTCTGCCTCTGACAAAAGCATTGCCATTTTCAACCTGTGCCATCAGAAACTTAGTCGTGGGAAGGCCAACACCCACCTGGATACAACTGCTTTGTGAAGGCACATGACCTCCCATCACAAACCACTATGGGAGCAACACCAGAAGAAATGCAGCACACAAAGTGAAAGCCACCCTCCTCGTTGCCCAGCTTCTTTATTTTCTACCTCTGGTTTGCTTGTCCCTCATTCACCATTGACTCCGCCTTCCACCTTCACCAGTTCCTGCTCATCTGCACACAGTCAAGTGTCTGTGAGGGACATGTTTGAGTATAAAAAAACAATGTCTCCGAGTAACCCCCTTGCCCAGCTTCTGACATCTGGCTTGACCGAACTCTTAGCCCGCCAGCTTTAACTATTCTTGTTTCTCTCCCTGGAGATGACACGTAGGGGCAGCCTTGACTTAAAACCTTGAAAATAAAATTCATTCATAACCTATTTAGGTGTAAAGATTCCCGAGCAAATAGGACAGTTATATAATTTAAATTGATCACCCTTGCTACAAAAGATAGTGAAGGAAGTTCAGAGGTGGGAAAACCTGCCTATCTATATCTCTAATGGGACAGATTTAACTTAAACATAAAGATGTGAAAATGGTTAAAAAATTTGTATCAACTGGTACACCGCAGTGGAAGGTGCCCAGCAGAATTTTTATTTTCACAGAAGGGAAAACCAAACCTGTACCATCAAATGTGGAGCCAAGTCACCGCATCTCTGGCACAGTGTTCTAGCAAAGGTCAATATGACCACTGACACATGGCCTTCAAAGCATGGTCAGGGAAGGTATATAATCTACACTGTCCACTGGGTAAGCCTGGTGATGGCTGGAAAGCATGCTGGCATAGCTCTACAGTGGAGTCAGTGTCACTGCCACAAATTTCAAGCAGGACTGCCTCCTCTTCTCCTCCATCCTCTTCACTCTCTTTCTAGGCTGACTCATCTTCTGCTGTGCCCTCCTCTACAACTGGGCACCCTTAGCTCTCCAAAGTCTAATCCACATCGCAGGTATGATGTTGTCATGCTGTCTTGCGGATGATGTGCCTGGCATTCAAAAGCTATAGCAGACCTGCACTCCTGTCAGATCTACAGTCACAGGTCAATCAGTGGCTGACCCCATACCAACTGAACATCGGAAAATGGGTCTGTGACAAAGGAAGAACAGAATACCCAAGGAGCTCGGGTGACCTCAAACTACTAAAGAAAGCAATGCTTAATGTGGTTTGCCTTCTTAAAACAGAAAGAGGTGCGCTGCGATCGTCGCAGCAGCACCATGACCCCTGCGGGTTCCACGAACCCACACAGGGTTAAGGGATGGTGCAAGGGGATTGGTGGAAGGGGCGAGGTTTGATGTGATTGGCCGGTGGGGGGAGGGCACCAGGAAGTAGGTAGGAGGGAACGAGGATAACGGAGGTTATCCTCCATTAGGCAGCGAGAGTGAACAGGCTTGTTCACCGCCGCTGCGTAGATCAGGGACTGCCGATCTAGTCAGGATTTTGCAGGAGGAGGCGGCTGGGAGAGGCGAGGGATGGCTGCGGCAGCTGTTAGCAGCCGTCCCAGTGGGATCCCAGCGGAGGCACCAGCGGAGCGGCCCAGGCGCACCAGGAGGCCCACTGACCGGCTCTTTCCTTCTTTCTAGCCTGCGGCTAGAAAGAGCAGAAAGGGGAAAGCCGGGGGAAAGAGCAGGGGGGGGGGGGGGGGGAGAGGAAAAAGGGTGGGGGGAGGGGGGAACAGACAGGCAACAGCAGCAGCAGCTCCCCGGGGATTACAAGCAGCTACAGCCAGGCCATCGTATGATGTTGCGGTCAGCGTCCAGGCTTTTTTACAGCAAGCCAGGGCATGTAGGTCTGTTCAGGCCACTACAGGTCCTCACAGCAGCAGCCAAGGGTGGTTAGCGACCAGGTGCAGCGTGGTGGTGGGGAACCAGGGATGCCAATTGCGGGCCCTTCAGGGGGAACCATTCAGCCTCCCCTTTTGGGGGGTTGGCAACCAGGGATGGCGCAGGCTTCTGGCTCCGGCCAGACAGCGTGGTACGGGGCAGGGGGAGCCTGTCACCCGCAAGGTGCCATGACAGGGTAGGTCAGGGGGCTAACTTTCCAGCTGGTGGACCGATGTTTTCCGGTCTGACACCCCAGTGGCAAGTCACGGGGGAGGGGGTGAAGTGGGGTGGCAGGTCGGGGTAGCGAGGGGAACATGGGGTCCTCTACAAGATACTCAGGCCCATGTTTTACCATTGCAGATGGATGCGGCCAGAGCAGGAGCGGAAGGAATGTCTACCTCTGCTGTACCCCTGTCAGGGCCTAGACGTCGCGTGGAGTTGGAGGCAGCAAATCCGCTGGGGAGTCGAGCTCCGGATGACAGGCCTGATACACCGGCACATCCTTCAGGTGAGACATTACCAGTTATGTCACAAGCTGTGGTTCCTTCAGGGTCCAGCTCTGGGGGGTCTACAGTGAGGGGTTTCATTGATGGGGTGCGGTCACTTTTGGATAGGCTTCAACCCACGATAGACGGTACATGGGGTAGTGACCCGGGTGTGGATGCAGGTATGGTATGGGTTAATCGGCCTTCAGCAGATGCGGCCGTGGGTGCAGTGGGCACCCCGATTGGAGGGGAGGTTTCAGCAACAGGCGGCTCACAGTTGGTTCCTGTGAGTGATGGGTCGGGAGACAAAGAAAAACTGGTCCCGATTTCGGATTTTGCAAAAGGTGACTCTTACACATGCAGGGGCGCCTCTGGCCTTTTTGTCACTACAAGGCAAGAAAACCTGTAGCGCCCCCCCTGCTGACACCATGTCCATTAAATTTAGTTCAGAAAACATGCTGACATCAGAGCATGTTCAGATACCATCTTCTCACAAATAAGTTCAGACATATTTTCCCAAAAATAACAATGGTCTGTATCAGGTCCCCCACTGATCAAATGCAGATACCATGTCCCTTGCAGATCAAATGCAGATACCATGTCCCCCACAGATCAAATGCAGATACCATGTCCCTTGCAGATCAAATGCAAATACCATGTCCCTTGCAGATCAAATGCAAATACCATGTCCCCCACAGATTAAATGCAGATACACCATGTCCTCTGCAGATCAAATGCAGATACACCATGTCCCCTGCAGATCAAATGCAGATACTGTTAGAAACTGTTCTAAATCACCTTGCTTCGACACCATCAACTTCTTATAGTTGCGTCTCACAGACTGTGAGATAACTTGACTCTCAACACAGCAAGCAGGAGATAGACTTTCTCTCAGGCTTCTTCAATGTTTATTCAGAAAACAGAAATACAGATAGATACAGTTCATCATATCCTAGCCACGCCAATCTTCATGTTGCGTTACAAGCTTCTTGATTAAACTTCCTGCTGAAGTCAATCAGGTACCTTCTTTCTAACCTACGTTACACTAGACTACCTATGTACAGCATACATTATATCAGATTACAGAAAGGAATGAACATACTTAGAGGTCCCATTCAGCATTGCGAGCTAGTGTGAAAGTAAGAAGCAGAGTGAGCTCCCATCGCTCACTCGGGCTTTAATACCGACTAGAAAGAGTTAAATATGACATCATCTTCGCCATCCCCTAAATCAGACTATTGGTGGACCCACTCGTGGTGTCATCATACACACCTACTCAATTAATATTCAATGCGGCTTTTGCCATACATACAAGAATGTGGTGTTTAATAAATATGGCTGATGTTTATTGTTCTAGTGGTGTACATCCCCAGGTCAGGGGACCTGTGGCCTTGTCCATAGAACAGCTTCTTGGTATGTTCTAGTTCTGACAGAACTGAAGATTTTCTCTCTAAGAGAAAATCCCCTTAAAGGGCAGGTCTGCTCCTCAAGCATTTTTGACTAACTCAGTCCAAATAACTGAGGCCTACTTAAATTATAACAATCCCCCCTAAAAAGGCTTGACCCGCAGATCCCAGCTTCTGAACCCACCCGTATCTGGTTTCTTTTCTTTAGGTTTCACTTTTCGATGTTCGTGCTCACACAACTTCTCTGCTCTAGGCGGTTATCCCTGGAAGAGAGAGAGCAAGACCTCTTGGTCTTCCTGTAACCAGGCTCTCTGGGGAGGCCCTACTTCTAAGTCCTTCTATACCACATGCTCAGCATTTGTGTCACTTGCGTATCACTCACAAACTTGCATGACCACAGAAAAGTGAAACTCGTTTGTTTGTTACACAATGGAGCAGTGCCAGGTGCCTTCTAAAAGAGCGCCTTTATACAGTCAGCTCCATCACCGGTACTACTAAACCTATACCCGTAACCCTGTATATCCCTTAATTTAAAAATATTGGTTCATGAGATTGTTTATGAGGCACCAATCTCTTGACCAGGTTAATTTGTTCTACGTTCTTTTAACACACAACCTCACCTGGATAATGATGCCTAAAGTTGTCATCCCCATCCAGACGACCAGTGGGTGTAGGAAGAACTTTTGACCTGCAGAGGCCCCGTCTGAGTATCCCTGGAACATCAACGGAAACCTTTTCCACCAGGTCAGACTGGAACTCACCTGCTTATTTTTGTGTTCTACCTCGTTAAGATCACCTGGATCATGGTGAAATCTTACCTCTAACTTAGTGTACTGTTTGTTTAACCGTTGTATCAAAGTGTGGTCGTCTTGGATCAAACCCTGTTCCCCTTTGCCCCCTGTCGTGTTCTCCTTCAGGAGGGGAACTTCCCGTGAAACTTTGAACTTTAGAGTTCTCTTAACAATTTGAGAAATAACGTCATCAAACCTGGATGACTGGATCCATATGGGATCTCCGCTCACCCAATATGTTTCCCTTGACAGATCCCCCTTATTGGAACAATTATGAAAATGTACCTTGAATGTGTCCTTAGACATGATGCTAAAAAAACAAACCTTTCCTTCAGCCACCGGGACTATCGGTTTGGCTTCAGGGTGGATCTTTGGAATGGTAGCCTCGCATTCTGTTATTGAGCCAGCAGGCTTCTTCACTAAATTTTACTTGCCCCGGCAAACACAGGTACCTCTGGGAGAATTGCCCGCATGAGGACAACTCTACTCATTTCACCTCCCCGTCTAGCACCAAAAAAGTTTGACCTCTCAGGTCATGGTGTAAGACATGTGTTGAGGTGGGAACTAAGGAAGTGGCGGTGCCTAAAGGAATGTTGCACCGTTTCCATTTGTTCACCCAAACATCTTGAAGCTTTCATGCAAAAGATCCTTCTCCAGAAAAATCAATATACCTCCCCTTGTCCAATCTCAGTTGGACAGGATCTTTAAGCATCTCCCTGACAAAATATGTCCCTAAATGTCCTGATTAACCTCTTCCCCCCCTTATGTCCTGAGGCACAATATGTACCAGAGGTTGGGAAGACTGTACTCTCTGCAATCTTTCAATTAAGAGTACCTCTTCACTTACCCAACTAGCATGAGGATAAGTGGCTGCATATGGACTGTGTAATATCGTCCCCTGTGGTGACCCGTGTAGTGTAGATGGGGTTCCCTGTGTTGGCTTTCCCTCCCCCAGGGCCGCTCTCCCCACCCTCTTTGTCACCTGGAAATGTGGCTCGATCTCGATTTTTACTTCTTGTTTCGAGAACCACCAACCCTCGGCTTTCCAGCCTTTACGTGTGTATAGTTGTTTCAGAGGCACTCTCTGTTGGTAGTTCCAGAGTGTGATGTTGTCCCCCGCGTCTCTCTGGTAGGAGAACTGACGCCTCCTGCTCGTTCCTCTCCAATCTGGAACCATCTCACTCTGCATAACCAAGACAAGGTACCCCTGAATCACACACTCCACCTTTTGCATGTACCCATTGTACTGCAATGTACCTTTTAACCAAACTTTGGATCGGTGCATCGATTCTGGGAGTGTGGCATTCAATAGCAGATTTACACTGCCATTCAATTCCCACTGCCCGCACACCTGACCCTTCAGACCTTTCACCCACATTGTGCCATGAAATTTGTTTTCTCCTGGCACAAGTGCTCTTTTCCTCCATCCCTGCTTGGTCCATCTGTGCCAAGCAGAGGGAGGTGTGAAAGGATCAGTACCTTTGTCACCTAACATCAACATGTTTGGGCCTTGTATTCTCATTAACCCCTTATTATTCATGAGAATGTCCTCTCTTCGTTCTCCTAGGACGAAATGGCAACCTAGGATCACCATCAGCACGGTACTCTTCATTAGGAAAGCACCTCCTTGGGAAAGAAAAACATTAGCAATTTGCACTATGCTTTGCTCAGTCAGTTCTTTTAGTCGTTTTCCGATCTCAGGAATCTCGTGTTTTAGTCTCTTTCCAATTTCAGGAATCTCGTGTTTTAGTTTCTTTCCAATTTCAGGAATCTCGCTGTTCTCCAACCTCAGATTGGCATCTGGAACCTTTCGCTTATCCGACTGACATCTCCATCTTTGCTGCCAGCACTGCAGCTGTCTCGAGTCCATATTGCCAAACTCCTGAAATCGAAATACAAACAAATCAATTCTTATTAATGATTTGGGATTCGCCCTGCGGCTTGTACTCTGTACACTTTAAATTGATCAATATGTACCGTAATTGATCTCGTTGCTTTATGGTTCTCATGAACTCTGTTTACTCTTTTTGGTAGATTGGAGTTAAACCTCTCTCCCCTACCTAAGTACTATCCGAAGTACTTACCTGTGTAAAATATGCTCCCGCGGACTTCACCTTTGGAAGCTCTCACCTCATTGCAAGCTCCTCCCACATCCCCCCTATCTGTTCATGCGCGGCCATCGCATGCACAGATTACGGATGCCACACCTGTTGTTGCTTTGCAGGTGAGCCTGCAATGCTCTTACTCATTATTGCATGTACTTATCTAGAACCTCATTGTGATACCAGCTCTGCTAGAAGTTCTGTGTGTTGTACCCTCTGACCAATGTTTGCCGTGCTACTACCCCCCATACTACACAAACAAATGGCTGCCTCCCTGTAGGAAGGAGCACTTTGCACTGAAACTACACAGGGAGCAGGGCTAAGCATACCAGCGTCACATGCCTGTATGCAGATCCCTGAATGCCCACGTGGTAGGTAGTCATATGGCAAACACCGTACTGATACACTGTCACTCTGTAAATGGCAATTCTTTCATCTTTATAATTGCCCCATGAAGTGCTGTCAGTTCTTGTTCTTTGTGCTACACTTGATAGGAGCTGGGAAAAAAACATATTTGACCAATCAGTGGACGGAAAAAACGCACACAAAACAACCGCAGCCCAGCATAGACCTCTTAGTCAAACTCTGGACCTGTCCACGACAAAAAACGGAAAAAACGTTACCGCTCTGCAGCAGCGGCGACGGATACCTGGATTGGTGAACTCCCTTTTTTTCCAACTCCGGCACCCCCTTGATGCACTGTCCCCCCTTTTCTCTATTGGGAACTCATGCTGCACCACCCGGTAAGGTGCCTCACTTAACCTCCCTGCCGGTTATCCCGAGCTCAGCTCGGGGTAACCTGCCGCGGAGGATTCCTCAGGCCCTGCTGGGCCGATTTGCATAATTTTTTTTTGTTACACGCAGCTAGCACTTTGCTAGCTGCGTGTAACTTACGATCGCCGCCACTCCGCGACGATTCGCCGCAACCCGCCGCATCAGAGGGTGCCCCCCCCCCCGAGACCCGTGCGCTGCCTGGCCAATCAGTGCCAGGCAGCGTCGAGGGGTAGTTCAGGACTCCCTCTGACGTCACGACGTCGGTGACGTCATCGCGCCCATCGCCATGGCGACGGGGGAAGCCCTCCTGGAAATCCCGTTCAGAACGGGATTTCCGGATGGGTATATGCGCCGGCGGCGATCGGCGCATTCGGGGGGACGCCGCAGGGAGGGGGAAGCATGTAGCTAGCGCTAGGCTAGCTACATGCTAAAAAAAAAATAATGCCAAAAAACACCCTCCCCGCCGTGCGCAGCAATTTTTTATAACGGCAGGGAGGTTAAAGGAATAATCCCATAAGTAACTCAGTACAGACCCTTTCTTGATCTGCGCTGTTCCTTGTCTCCCTGCACCTAGCTGGGAAACATTTCCTATCCGTGACCAAGCCAGACTCACAGCAACTGCTTGGTGCACGTATCCTGGCATTCCTATCGCTGGACCCAGGCTATGGGGAAATATTCGGGATCCGAGATACTCAGTAGAATGTCTCATTATTTCTACCCCCCTTCCTTTCAGCTGCTCTGCCCTGAGCCGCGAGCACAGCCTGACGTGACGTGGATCCCCCCAGCCCCTCCTCCCCCCTGCCATGATGTGTGGGAGCCATGACTCTTGGGGGCGGGCCCTCCCCACTGCCGCCATTTTGAGTCCTGGACTGCCAGCTAAAATGGCTGCTCCCATAGCAACCTCTCAATCCTATAACATTAGGAGAAAAAACAAACTCAAACAGAACAAACATTTTATGCATAGTTACACACAGCATCGATACATATTGCAGAGAGTCAGCATTCCGCTACCTACACTCTCTTGGATTCTCGCAAAAACCTAAGCAAAACCCCGTCCCAGCTGCAATTCTAAATGTTATACATCTTAGTATCACCCAGTGACGTGGAAATCTGAGTTATGTCTGCGATGTAGTGAGAGAGAACTGCCCGAGCGCGCTATACAACTCTAAACCACTTTAACTGTTACCATCCCAGCTAGAAACTTCTTCTGAGACGAACATTTAGCAGCCGAAGCTGACCAAACAACATTAAACATATGCAGACATTTCAAAACATTTTAGCAGCTCTGACTGGAACGAGAGAAGCTTGCAGAACATCTCACAAACACCCCTATGGACAGGGAAACAAACATGCTGCCCGGAAAGAACGCGCCAGAGTACAGTCGCACTTCACCCATTATCTCAGCTGTAGCTATAACTTAGTTTTACAGCGACCCAGACATGGCTGTGCATTCCTGTCTCCCCAGCTCCCCGAAGAAAAAAACATCCTTCTAAACCTCATGGATCACAACTGTCTCACACTCCCTCTTCTGTCTTCTCGTCTCCCCTCCTCTCTCCCCCTCATCCACTACTAACAGACTGAAACACTGCTGGCTTCCCTCTGCCGCGGGGAACCCCCCCCCCCCCACATCTGGCATCCTTCCCAGTCTCTGGGCAGGAGGAGAGAAAAACAAAAAAAACAGAGAGAGAGAGAGAGAGAGAGAGAGAGAAGAGAAAAAAAACTTGTATACAGCCTACAAACAGAACGCGAAGGAGGAAAAAAAAAACCCAGTCAACTTGTGACCCGCGAAACAAACATGCCCGTGACAAATGTGGATATAACCACTATATAAGCTGTAACATACACCACAGGAACATTAAATCCAGTCCTATGTACGCTTTACACCGAAGCTAAAGAAATACGCAGACTCCAAACTGCAATTAACACAAAACACAGAACACATTATCATCTCCTTGTACAATAAAGATAATGCAATATAACAACGTAAATCATACATGCCTGATTAGCGGACTCGTGGCAATTCATCAGCTTTCCGCAACTGTTCTCCGCGAAACTGATTGGACCCCGGAACTTCTGGGGGGGCTCCCACTCCCCCACAGCGGATCGACCTCTGGCAGCAAGTTGCCAGCTGGCCATCAGAGGGTTCCTTCCGATCCAATTTAGGCTTACTGCCGTGCACATGCAGTTAAAGTGTAACGTCCAAGAGTTTCGCCGCTGATATCCTCGAATTGCAGCCCGTGTGCTTGGCTCACGCACACAACTTATCAGGTTGATAAGCTTTTCCAGTCCGCGTCTATTCCGCTTGTGTCGCTGTGGAATATCTTGAAAACTTCGGCCCCTGCCTGCTTGTATTGCTAGGCAGCGAAGGGTTTAATCGGCACCATTGTTAGAAACTGTTCTAAATCACCTTGCTTCGACACCATCAACTTCTTATAGTTGCGTCTCACAGACTGTGAGATAACTTGACTCTCAACACAGCAAGCAGGAGATAGACTTTTCTCAGGCTTCTTCAATGTTTACGGAGCTTATTCAGAAAACAGAAATACAGATAGATACAGTTCATCATATCCTAGCCACGCCAATCTTCATGTTGCGTTACAAGCTTCTTGATTAAACTTCCTGCTGAAGTCAATCAGGTACCTTCTTTCTAACCTACGTTACACTAGACTACCTATGTACAGCATACATTATATCAGATTACAGAAAGGAATGAACATACTTAGAGGTCCCAGTCAGCATTGCGGGCTAGTGTGAAAGTAAGAAGCAGAGTGAGCTCCCATCGCTCACTCGGGCTTTAATACCGACTAGAAAGAGTTAAATATGACATCATCTTCACCATCCCCTAAATCAGACTATTTGTGGACCCACTCGTGGTGTCATCATACACACCTACTCAATTAATATTCAATGCGGCTTTTGCCATACATACAAGAATGTGGTGTTTAACCATCTTAGCGGTATGGACGACCTCAGCTCGTCCATCACCGCCGATGGCTGCCGCTCAGGCCCTGCTGGGCCGATTTTGCTCAAATAAAGAGCAGCACACGCAGCCGGCACTTTGCCAGCCGCGTGTGCTGCCCGATCGCCGCCGCTCTGTGGCGATCCGCCGCGAGCAGCGGCGAAAGAGGGTCCCCCCAGCCGCCTGAGCCCTGCGCAGCCGGAACAAATAGTTCCGGCCAGCGCTAAGGGCTGGATCGGAGGCGGCTGACGTCAGGACGTCGGCTGACGTCCATGACGTCACTCCGCTCGTCGCCATGGCGACAGGAGAAGCCAAACATGGAAGGCTGCTCATTGCGGCCTTCCGTGTTACTTCTGGCTGCCGGAGGCGATCGGAAGAACGCCTCCGGAGCGCCATCTAGTGGGCTTTCATGCAGCCAACTTTCAGTTGGCTGCATGAAATAGTTTTTTTTTATTTAAAAAAAACCCTCCCGCAGCCGCCCTGGCGATCTTAATAGAACGCCAGGGTGGTTAATAAATATGGCTGATGTTTATTGTTCTAGTGGTGTACATCCCCAGGTCAGGGAGACCTGTGGCCTTGTCCATAGAACAGCTTCTTGGTATGTTCTAGTTCTGACAGAACTGAAGATTTTCTCTCTAAGAGAAAATCCCCTTAAAGAGACACTGAAGCGAAAAAAAAATATATGATATAATGAATTGGTTGTGTACTATGAATAATTTCTAGAAGATTAGCAGCAAAGAAAATATTCTCATACTTTTATTTTCAGGTATATAGTGTTTTTCTAACATTGCATTATTCTATAATATGTGCAGATTACACAACACTCAGCATTCAAAATGATTCTTTCAGAGCAGTCTGTGAAGTAATGACCTCTCCTCTAGCAGAGAAAAAGTAAACAGTTCACTTACAGTTGAGATAATAAAAGTCAGATAACAGCCCTCTCCAGGACTAACTTAGTCAGAGAGCGTAATGGCTTGTTTGCATAGAGATAACAACTGGAGTTTCTCAACTCTTCCTGTACTGGAAACAATTAGACTGATGTATCTGATCTTAATGTTTTATTTCTTAGCTGTACTACACATACAAATCATAATATCATAATTTTTTTTTCGCTTCAGTGTCTCTTTAAAGGGCAGGTCTGCTCCTCAAGCCTTTTTGACTACCTCAGTCCAAATAACTGAGGCCTACTTAAATTATAACAGATACCATATCCTCTGCAGATCAAATGCAGATACCATGTCCCCTGCAGATCAAATGCAGATACCTGCCTTGCAGTTCAAATGTAGATACCATGTCCCCTGCAAATTAAATGCAGATACCATGTCCCTTGCAGATCAAATGCAGATACCATGTCCCTTGCAGATCAAATGCAGATACCATGTCCCTTGCAGATCAAATGCAGATTCCACCACACACATACACACATACCACACACATAAACACACACCACACACATAAACACACACCACACTCAGCCGCACACATACCACAACCTAGCACCCAGCCGCACATGTACCACCACCTAGCACTTACCCGTACACGTACCCCCACCTAGCACTCAGCATAGCAACAGAAAATGTGTGCATAAAGCACAAACACACAAATGAGTATATGTTTATTACACGCGCTCAGACTTTCATCAGCAAAAATGCTAGCATTTTGCGCAACGCTAGGGTTTCTGCCTAGTGTGTTCCCAGGCTGTAAGCCCAACACATCACCTTGAGAACATATCTGTCATTCATATAAGACAAGACAAATAACATTTATATTGCGCTTTTCTTGCCTAAGGTCTCCTACTGAATAGGTGCTGGCTTACTGAACAGGCAGAGCCGAGATTCAAACCCTGGTCTCCTGTGTCAGAGGCAGAGCCCTTAACCATTACACCTTCCAGCCACTACTACTATAATGATCGGTGATAATAATGTAAAGGAGTTATCAGGCTTTTTTAAATAAGAAAATAAGTGCTATTTACCCGGGGCTTCGTCCAGCCCCAAGCTCCCAGCATGTCCCTCGCCGAAGTTTCGCCGTCACCCATTCGCCGCCGCTGCCTCCCGGTCCCCGGCAATGATGTCAGACCAACCTGGAAGTCAGCCTGTACTCCGCCTGCGCGAGCGGCGCTGTCAATCACCGCCACGTGGACCGGAGCGTACTGTGCAGACGCAGAACTATTGCGCAGTACGCTCCGGTCCATGTGGCGGTGATTGATAGCACTGCTCGCACAGTCGCAGTACAGGCCGACCTCCATGTTGGCCTGACGTCATTGCCTGGGACCGGGAGGCAGCGGCGGCGAACGGGTGACGGCAGAACTGCGGCAAGGGACATGCTGGGAAGCCCCGGGTAAGTTGAAAGCCCAACAAGTACCTTTTCTCCCCCCTCCACTACAGGGTCCAGCCCTTGGCAACCAATGCGTCCCAGGCAGTTGCTTGCTTGTACTGCCTGTCCTGTCAGGCGCCCCTGTACACCTGTTTCAAGGGCCCCCTAGGGGCACATCTGAAACCCGAGGTAAAAGAAAAGATATGAAAGAGGGAGTACGTGTACATATCACGTTACTCCCTCTTGAGCGGTTTAACATCGATCGTTGGGTAAAAGGAAAGGAGCACAGAAAAGAGGAGGAACAGGACAGGCAGCGTTTTCGTTTGATTCTGCGCACATTTGGAAACTGGCTACAAGCGTTCGCAATTTTGGGCAGCGTCATTGGAGAGAAAGCTCCGGAAAAGTGTACTCCTCTTTTCTGTTACCTTGATGCGATTTGGGAGGCGTATCGCACTTACGGGGGCATGGCCTGGTTACGGTATGACGAACAGTTTCATCAGAGGATGTTGGGGGGGCAGCAGGAGGGGGGAGAAAAGGTACTTTTTGGGCTTTCAACGATTCCTTTTGCAAATTTGGGACAAACTGCAGGTTCAAGCACGAATGCAGTAACTGGGGGAACCCACCCCGCCACAAAATGCTACAGAAAGGGTAAAGTGGGGAGGGGCTTCAGAAAATCGGGTGATAGGTCTGGAAAAAGGGAGAACCCCGGTGAGCCTAGAAGCGATGCTTCCTTGGCTCGAGCGTTATGAGGATGGTCAGGCAGCCGAATTGTTAAGGGAGGGGTTTAAGGAAGGTTTTTGTATTCCTGGTGGAATTTCAGTCTGCCACAAATAGAAATTTGAAATCAGCAAGGGAGCACCCGGGGGTAGTGCGGGAAAAACTTGAGAAGGAGGTCCGGTCAGGGAGAATGGCTGGCCCCTTTGCCATGCTGCCCTTGCCTGACCTCATAATCTCTCCTGTAGGGGTGGTTCCAAAGAAGGAGTCAGGTAAATTCAGGTTGATTCACCACCTGTCCTTTCCTAAAGGGGGGGTCTGTAAATGATGGTATTCCAAAAGAGTTGTCATCCATTACTTATGCATCGTTCGACAGAGCATGAGGCTACTGGGCTGCTATTTTGAAGGGGGGGGGGGGGGGTTATGTGGATCGTGCATTACCCACGGGCTGTTCAATATGATGTGCTTTCTTTGAGGCCTTTAGCACTTTTTTAGAATGGGTGGTGCGAGAGAGCACGGGGTTCCAGGCCATTACACACTATCTGGATGATTTTTTCTGGGTGTCTAAGGCGCAATCACGAAGGTGTGAGATGTTATTGGTGGAGGTCAGCAACATTTTTCAAGAATATGGAGTCCCGATTGCGGCGGACAAGACAGAAGGCCCCTCCACCATACTAAAATTTTTAGGTATCGAAATTGACTCGGTACAGCGGGTCTGCAGGTTGCCTATTGACAAACTCAGTGATCTAAGGCAACGCGTTACTTTGGTTAAGAACTCAAAAATTACGCTGGTTCAGTTAGTCATTGTTAGACAAGCTTAACTTCGCCTGTAGGGTCATTCTGATGGGTCAAGTTTTTTCTCTGCGCCTTTCCATGGCTACCGCTGGTGTGGCAGCTCTGCCCCACTGTACATGGATAACGGCAGAGCACAAAGCAGATTTAACGGTGTGGGAGGAATTTCTTAGAGACTTCAACGGGCTGGCCTATTGGTCAGACATTCCAGGCGAAGGGGAAATTTTGCAACTATTTACCGATGCTTCTGGGTCACTGGGCTTTGGGGCGTATTTTGAAGGTAGGTGGTGTGCTGAAGCCTGGCCAGAGGATTGGACTGATCAGCTGGGTAGGGGGGCGGTACTGGAGTTGTTTCCCTTGCCTGGGTGCGTTACATGTCCAGTGCGGGCATGGGAGGTATTTAGGAGGGTTCATCCACAAGGGGGGAGCAAGCTACTGGTCCATGAGAATGGCTCGCCGCTGTCTCACTTTCAGTTCCAAGCAGTTCTGAAGCGGCGTTTGGCAGGGTTGGATTTCCAGCAGAATTATTACGGATCCCATTCCTTTAGGATCGGTGTGGCGACTGAAGCAGTGCATCTTGGTCTTTCCAGGGAGATGGTGCAAAAAATCGGGTGCTGGAAATCCAATCGTTTTCTGGTTTATGTGAGGCCACATAGAGTGCAAAGACCAATGGTTTAGAGTCTCACAATGATGTGGGTGGAGGGAGATGATGGTTGTTTTTGATATACATAATTGGGGACTAAAATAAAAAAATAAAAAAAACCCTGTAAGGGTACAGTTGGCCATTTCTTAAAGAGTTTTAATGTCTTAATTGTTTTATTTCAGCCACTCCCCGATGTGTTGTGAGGTTGTTGGGCCATTCCTTTCTCTACTGGGTGGAAAGGAGGGCTGCAGTTACACGCAGCGGTACCCAGCTAGGGTGCGTGGTCTGGAATGGGAGGAGATGTTGGCTTTATTCTACCACCCACAACCTGCAAACTGAGCCAGCACCTAGGGTGATCGTGATACATGCAAAGGGGAATGATTCGGGTGCTACCCCCATGCGGCGGCTCATTAAGTCAATGACTTCGGATTTGTCCACAATTATAGCGGCAGTTCCGGGCGTGCGGATCGTGTGGTTGGAAATTATTCCACGATCCCATTGGAAACATGCGAGAGATCATCGGGCGACAAGGTGCGCATCAAAATAAACAGAGCGATCTCTAAATTTGTGTGTGCACGGGGAGGCATCGTAGCCCGGCATATGATTTTGGAAGGGAAACGGATGTACTTCAGGAGTGATGGGGTCCATTTGAATGGGGTCGGGATCGACCTATTCAACCTGCTGTTGCAGGAAAAGATAGAGTTCGCGGTTGAGGTGTCACTTCAGGCCTGTTGGTGGAGGTGGTCCCCTTGCTAGCGGAGGTGGTTAAAGAAGGAGTGAGGGGTAGCCGGAGGATTTGGTGAGGCCATAGGCTGGTGGAAAAAGGTGAGGCATATGTTAGCCCGGAGGACCCCCGAGCCCGTGACACGGCTGGGGGTCATTGGTTTCATGCTGGGAGATTTGGTTGAGGACCCCTCTTCCGGTTGCTAGCAAGGGGATGAAGATTTATGAAGATTTGTTATGAAAGTTGATGTTAATTTATAAATTTTTCTTGGGGAAAAAGCTGTGGCCGTTACAATAAAGTATTGTATCATTCCAACAAGAAGTTGTAGCGTCGTTTATGTAGTTTTGAGTAAGGTTGTTGGAATGTGGGGTTTGGCCATGGCTATTAGGTGGGGGGGAGTTGGAAGTTAGAGGGAAGCAGTAAGTAGGTGAATGCTGCAGGGTCAAGAGATGTGCTGCGATCGTCGCAGCAGCACCATGACCCCTGCGGGTTTCACTAATGGTGATGGTGCAAGGGGATTGGTGGAAGGGGCGAGGTTTAATGTGATTGGCCGGCGGGGGAGGGCGCCAGGAAGTAGGTAGGAGGGAACGAGGATAATGGACGTTCTCCTCCATTAGGCAGCGAGAGTGAACAGCCCACCTGCCCACCCTGTAGGAGTTTAGTTGGGGGGAGGGGGTTTATTGTTTTGAGATAGCTGCCGCTTTCCATGGCGCCTTTTTACGGCAGGTGGGTACCCGCGTTCTCGGTTAGGGTATATAATATATTGGTGGTTCAGCCGGGATGTAATATGGTTTGGAATTAAAGTCGTAAGGTTGGTAATTTTGGTGTTATGGTTAATGCTTGTCATTACTTTTAGGCTTAATGTCACAGCTTGGAGGTGTTCTCCTTGTTAGCGGAAGTGGTTAAAGAAGGAGTGAGGGGTAACCGGAGGATCTGGTAAGGCCATAGGCTGGTGGAAGTCTTTGGCAAAAGGTAAGGCATGTTAGCCCGGAGGCCCCCCGAGCCCGTGACGCGGCTGGGGGTCATTGGTTTCATGCTGGGAGATTTGGTTGAGGACCCCTCTTCCGGTTGCTAGCAAGGGGATGAAGATTTATGAAGATGTTATATTGTTTATGCTGATTATTCACTGTGTGCAATTTGTTATTAAAGTTGATGTTAATTAAAGTTAATGTTAATTTATAAATTTTTCTTGGAGGAAAAAGCTGTGGCAGTTACAATAAAGTATTGTATCATTCCAACAAGAAGTTGTAGCATCGTTTATGTAGTTTTGAGTAAGGTTGTTGGAATGTGGGGTTTGGCCATGGCTAGTAGGTGGGGGGGAGTTGGAAGTTAGAGGGAAGCAGTGAGTAGGTGAACGCTGCAGGGTCAGGTATTTGTGATAATTCAGATTTAAGTGTGTAACAATGTACCACTGCTGAATATGCAAATTATATCTTTATGCCCCTGAAGCCAGGCTAATGCTAGGCATACACGCTGGGTGGGAGAAATATCTCTGTAAATGGACAATTGTGTGTAAAAAAAAAATCAACAAATTGTCAGTGGGGGGAGGGGGGGGGGGTGACCAGGAGCCCCCAGGGGGCAGTTTAGGACCTAATAAAAAAAATAGCGTTGACAGATAGTGACAGGGAGTGATTGATGGGTGATTAGGGGGGTGATTGGGTGCAAACAGGGGTCTGAGGGGTGGGATCTGATGGGTGCTGTGGGCAATCAGGGGGCAGGGGGGGGGGGCGATCAGTGTGTTTAGGTACAGACTAGGGTGGCTGCAGCCTGCCCTGATGGTCCCTCGATCACTGGGACCACCAGGGCAGGAGGCAGCCTGTATAATACAGTTTGTATACATTACAAAGCGTATTATACGCTTTACATGCGGCGATCGAGGGGTTAAAAACCCGCTGGCGCTTCTGAACGGCGGGTTACTGCGCCAGGTGGGCGGATCCTATTCCCGGTGGCTGATCGCGTCACCAGTGACGCGATCGTCGCATAATCACGCCCCGCCGCAGGTCAGCCGATTGGCTGACAGCGGTCCTTTAGGCCCAGTTGTCAAGTCCGCCGATCGGCTGTCAGCGGTCGGCAAGTGGTTAAAGTACCTTTTAGGCAATATTGCAGCAATGTACCATGTAGTTTACTGGTTGCCCCTAAACCAACACTAGGAATCCAGTGCAGGAGATTTGGGCACCACCATACACCGTAATAGGAATTACGGCTATAGAGGCACATAGTGAGCAAATTCGGCGCCATCAGAAGACGGAGCTGAAGTTATTTTTAAAACACTGTAATTTGGCCACCAGCAATAGCTGGAAGCCGAATTACATCATTCCCCACCATCCTTGTGGACCTGGAGGGGGAATAGTAATTAACGTCGCCAGAACTTGTGCAGCAGCAGGATAAGCCATATACCAGCTGTATCCTGCGTCCAAGTCTCCTGATGGCGATTTCTCTTGTATGTCCCCTAAAGTCTGATCTTGCAACTTAAAGAGAAACCATAACCAAGGATTAAATTTCATCCCAATCAGTAGCTGATACCCCCTTTCCCATGAGAAATCTTTTCCTTTTCTCAAACGGATCATCAGGAGGATCTGTATGGCGGATATTGTGGTGAAACCCCTCTCATAGTGTGATGTCAGCACCAGGGTGCTGACATCACACTGTTCAAACTATTGGGTCTTCCCAACAGTCAGATCTCACCTGGATCAAAAGCGTCTAGCACAACCACGATACGCCTGTCCCACTTACACCCGGGGACCGGGCTCTCCACGACCACCGGCCGGATGTGAAGTCAGCGCACCCAGGATCCTCGTTGTGACGGGATACTCAGCCACCCGGAAATCTGCTCTACTGGGACCAATCAGTGAGCAGCGCCTGGATTGGCGTATAATGTTAGTTGCAAGCAGAGCTAATCGGGGCAGTAATAAATTAATAAAATTGGCAGTAAAAAAGTAGGAATTTATTAAAAATGACCACGCGTTACGCGGAGGTTCTCCCTCCGCTTTTTCAAGTCAATAATCTACATTTACAATGGTATAGAAACATTTTATGCAGTCCACACGCATACAAAGTAAGAAACTGGCCAATCAACATTGCATGGGAGGGGGAGGAAAGGGACCGTATAACTCCTATTAGCTGGGAACTAATACATTACCTCTAATATAACCACATGTAAAGGGCAATTTAGAAAGACTGTAAAATATAATAGGACATTAGAACTAGGACATTAAAACTGAGGAATAAAAACCCCCAATAGATAGAATAAAATTTGTCAATTTGTCCTAACCATCTACATATAAACCCACACACGTGTATAGACCAAATAAGACATGTGTGCGCTCTGGTATACATGCGATGCTGATCGTCCATCCAAACGAATACAATACAATTATTGCCATATATTCCAATAACATATAGGGCCCAATCCACAAAAGAGCGCCAACCAACAGCACAGCCGCCCCCGCGCAAACCCCCACGCCCCGAGCGACCGCGAACCCCCTTGCACAACGACAACCATGTAACGCCCACATGTGCAAATGCAAACCCCCGTGCGCAAACGATATCGGTCTTGCGCTAAAAATCCACGCCCGCGCGCGAAAACACATCCCCCACCGCACAAACCCGAAAAACACGGCCGCACAAAACGGCCGCGCCGCCAGCCAGCGCCAACCCCCGCCCATCCCCACTCCCGCGAATCAAGCCCACAGTCATCAAAAATTACCAAATATAAAAATTATAGGCATATATACAGTGGAGGAAATAATTATTTGACCCCTCACTGATTTTGTAAGTTTGTCCAATGACAAAGAAATGAAAAGTCTCAGAACAGTATCATTTCAATGGTAGGTTTATTTTAACAGTGGCAGATAGCACATCAAAAGGAAAATCCAAAAAAAATAACCTTAAATAAAAGATAGCAACTGATTTGCATTTCATTGAGTGAAATAAGTTTTTGAACCCTCTAACAATAAAAGACTTAATACTTAGTGGAAAAACCCTTGTTTGCAAGCCCAGAGGTCAAACGTTTCTTGTAATTGATGACCAAGTTTGCACACATTTTAGGAGGAACGTTGGTACACTCCTCTTTGCAGATCATCTCTAAATCCCTAAGGTTTCGAGGCTGTCTGTGTGCAACTCTGAGCTTGAGCTCCCTCCATAGGTTTTCTATTGGATTAAGGTCCGGAGACTGACTAGGCCACTCCATGACCTTAATGTGCTTCTTCTTGAGCCACTCCTTTGTTGCCTTTGCTGTATGTTTTGGGTCATTGTCGTGCTGGAACACCCATCCACGACCCATTTTCAGTTTCCTGGCAGAGGGAAGGTGGTTGTCATTCAGGATTTCACGATACATGGCTCCGTCCATTTTCCCATTAATGCGATTAAGTTGTCCTGTGCCCTTAGCAGAAAAACACCCCCAAAGCAAAAATGTTTCCACCCCCATGCTTGACGGTGGGGACGGTGTTTTGGGGGTCATAGGCAGCATTTTTCTTCCTTCAAACACAGCGAGTTGAGTTAATGCCAAAGAGCTCTATTTTGGTCTCATCAGACCACAGCACCTTCTCCCAGTCACTCACAGAATCATTCAGGTGTTCATTGGCAAACTTCAGACGGGCCTGCACATGTGCCTTCTTGAGCAGGGGGACCTTGCGAGCCCTGCAGGATTTTAATCCATTGCGGTGTAATGTGTTTCCAATGGTTTTCTTGGTGACTGTGGTCCCTGCTAATTTGAGGTCATTCACTAACTCCTCCCGTGTAGTTCTAGGAATGCTTTTTCACCTTTCTCAGAACCATTGACACCCCACGAGGTGAGATCTTGCGTGGAGCCCCAGAGCGAGGTCGATTGATGGTCATTTTGTGCTCCTTCCATTTTCGAACAATCGCACCAACAGTTGTCACCTTCTCTCCCAGCTTCTTGCTAATGGTTTTGTAGCCCATTCCAGCCTTGTGCAGGTCTACAATTTTGTCTCTGACATCCTTGGACAGCTCTTTGGTCTTTCCCATGTTGGAGAGTTTGGAGTCTGCTTGATTGATTGATTCTGTGGACAGGTGTCTTTTATACAGGTGACTAGTTAAGACAGGTGTCCTTAATGAGGGTGACTAATTGAGTAGAAGTGTCTAACCACTCTGTGGGAGCCAGAACTCTTAATGGTTGGTAGGGGGTTCAAAAACTTATTTCACTCAATGAAATGCTAATCAGTTTTTTTGATGTGCTATCAGCCACTGTTAAAATAAACCTACCATTGATATGATACTGTTCTGAGACTTTTCATTTCTTCGTCATTGGACAAACTTACAAAATCAGTGAGGGGTCAAATAATTATTTCCTCCACTGTATGTGTGTATATATATATATATATATATATATATATATATATATATATATATATATATATATATATATATAGGGAAAAAAGGGGGGGGGGAACTATATGGGAAATGATATGGGTTGTAGGAGGAGGGAAGGGGAGGGGCAAGTGTGGTGGAGGGATACATTGTACTATAGGGCCTGAATCACATTAATGTATAATAGGTTTTAAAGCAGTAGGATCAGCCATACTATGCCAGGGACAAAAACACATATACTGTATAAGTAGATAAATATTTGATCTACTTACATAACATATGTATTATACTGTCCACGTTTTGATTTCAGTGAATGTTATATAGTAAATGACAAGATTTCTGTTCCTGGTGGGGGCCATGTCTTTTGTCCACAGTTAAGGCTAACTCGTTATGTCATTTCTGCCCTCTACTTTTTTTCTTCTCTCCTCCAATCGCTGAGTCGCCTCAGCCTTGCTTGTAAACACAAGTGAGTAGGGGATTAGGTTTTAGATAAGCAGCTGGCAGGGAAATAAAGGGAAGAGGAGGAATAGATTATAGATCAAAAGAACCCCCAGCATGCAATTCTTTGGCACGGACTACTAAAGGGCCAGTGTTCCTTAAGTATGTGATAACTCCAAACCATAACAGCAGAAAAAGTTTTGAACGTTTTGAATGCAGTATTAGCATCTTTATCACTTAATACACTCAGACCAGTTGCTGTTGAAATTTGATTTTTATGGTGACGATACCGCTTTAAGTGGCTCATTTCTTCTAAACACTTATTGAGGCCACCTGGTTCAAAGGTGCCCAATTTTAGAATCCAGAAAGACTCGCATCTACAAAGGACACGGTACCTCTCATATTTGTTAGGGTGATCTACCGGTTCTACAGGGAGTGCAGAATTATTAGGCAAATGAGTATTTTGACCACATCATCCTCTTTATGCATGTTGTCTTACTCCAAGCTGTATAGGCTCGAAAGCCTACTACCAATTAAGCATATTAGGTGATGTGCATCTCTGTAATGAGAAGGGGTGTGGTCTAATGACATCAACATCCTATATCAGGTGTGCATAATTATTAGGCAACTTCCTTTCCTTTGGCAAAATGGGTCAAAAGAAGGACTTGACAGGCTCAGAAAAGTCAAAAATAGTGAGATATCTTGCAGAGGGATGCAGCACTCTTAAAATTGCAAAGCTTCTGAAGCATGATCATCGAACAATCAATCGTTTCATTCAAAATAGTCAACAGGGTCGCAAGAAGCGTGTGGAAAAACCAAGGCGCAAAATATCTGCCCATGAACTGAGAAAAGTCAAGCGTGCAGCTGCCAAGATGCCACTTGCCCCCAGTTTGGCCATATTTCAGAGCTGCAACATCACTGGAGTGCCCAAAAGCACAAGGTGTGCAATACTCAGAGACATGGCCAAGGTAAGAAAGGCTGAAAGACGACCACCACTGAACAAGACACACAAGCTGAAACGTCAAGACTGGGCCAAGAAATATCTCTAGACTGATTTTTCTAAGGTTTTATGGACTGATGAAATGAGAGTGAGTCTTGATGGGCCAGATGGATGGGCCCGTGGCTGGATTGGTAAAGGGCAGAGAGCTCCAGTCCGACTCAGACGCCAGCAAGGTGGAGGTGGAGTACTGGTTTGGGCTGGTATCATCAAAGATGAGCTTGTGAGGCCTTTTCGGGTTGAGGATGGAGTCCCAGTCCTACTGCCAGTTTCTGGAAGACACCTTCTTCAAGCAGTGGTATTAGGAAGGAGTCTGCATCCTTCAAGAAAAACATGATTTTCATGCAGGACAATGCTCCATCACACGCGTCCAAATACTCCAAAGCGTGGCTGGCAAGAAAGGGTATAAAAGAAGAAAAACTAATGACATGGCCTCCTTGTTCACCAGATCGGAACCCCATTGAGAACCTGTGGTCCATCATAAAATGTGATATTTACAAGGAGGGAAACCAGTACACCTCTCTGAACAGTGTCTGGGAGGCTTTGGTTGCTGCTGCACGCAATGTTGATGATCAAAACACTGACAGAATCCATGGATGGCAGGCTTTTGAGTGTCCTTGCATAGAAAGGTGGCTATATTGGTCACCGATTTGTTTTCGTTTTGTTTTTGAATGTCAGAAATGTATATTTGTGAATGTTGAGATGTTATATTGGTTTCACTGGTAAAAATAAATAATTTAAATGGGTATATATTTGTTTTTTGTTTAGTTGCCTAATAATTATGCACAGTAATAGTCACCTGCACACACAGATATCCCCTTAAAATAGCTAAAACTAAAAACAAACTAAAAACTACTTTTAAAAATATTCAGCTTTGATATTAATGAGTTTTTTGGGTTCATTGAGAACATGGTTGTTGTTCAATAATAAAATTATTCCTCAAAAATACAACTTGCCTAATAATTCTGCACTCCCTGTATAATGGTTGCCTTCAAGCCCCCAAAATCCCTACTCTGTATCGAATGGAAATGGCTGGATACTCCATGCTTCATTTCGCCCTTAGCTATATTGGACCTATGCTTATTGAGTCTGGTTTCTAACTTTTGGGTAGTGCAGCCACATATGCAAGATTGCATGGACAAGTGAGCATATAGACTACGTATGTACTTTGGCATGTTACATAACTCTTTATGCGATATTTTCGCAGAAGAGTTTGTCTGGAATGTAAGTGCACCGTTGTTTATTGTTTTGCAACAAAGACATCGTTTTGACTTGCAAGAATAACATCCTATTCAGGTATGATTTTTATTCTGTATTTGAGTGTTGCCTAGTGTTTTCTGCAAAAATAATCTACTCGGTGCTATATGGCCTCTGATGGGCTTTCCCCCTCTAAAGACCACCCGGGGTTTTGGCGGTAGGGCTTGTTTCAGTATAGGATCACTTAACCACTTGAGGACCACAGTCTTTCTACCCCTTAAGGACCGGCCACTTTTTTTCCATTCAGACCACTGCAGCTTTCACGGTTTATTGCTCGCTCATACAACCTACCACCTAAATGAATTTTGGCTCCTTTTCTTGTCACTAATAAAGCTTTCTTTTGGTGCTATTTGATTGCTCCTGCGATTTTTACTTTTTATTATATTCATCAAAAAAGACATGAATTTTGGCAAAAAAATGATTTTTTTAACTTTCTGTGCTGACAATTTTCAAACAAAGTAAAATTTCTGTATACATGCAGCGCGAAAAATGTGGACAAACATGTTTTTGATAAAAAAAAAACCATTCAGTGTATATTTATTGGTTTGGGTAAAAGTTATAGCGTTTACAAACTATGGTGCAAAAAGTGAATTTTCCCATTTTCAAGCATCTATGACTTTTCTGACCCCCTGTCATGTTTCATGAGGGGCTAGAATTCCAGGATAGTATAAATACCCCCCAAATGACCCCATTTTGGAAAGAAGACATCCCAAAGTATTCACTGAGAGGCATAGTGAGTTCATAGAAGATATTATTTTTTGTCACAAGTAAGCGGAAAATGACACTTTGTGACAAAAAAAAAGAATCCATTTCTTCTAACTTGCGACAAAAAAAAATGAAATCTGCCACGGACTCACCATGCCCCTCTCTGAATACCTTGAAGTGTCTACTTTCCAAAATGGGGTCATTTGTGGGGTGTGTTTACTGTCCTCGCATTTTGGGGGGTGCTAATTTGTAAGCACCCCTGTAAAGCCTAAAGGTGCTCATTGGACTTTGGGCCCCTTAGCGCAGTTAGGCTGCAAAAAAGTGCCACACATGTGGTATTGCCGTACTCAAGAGAAGTAGTAGAATGTGTTTTGGGGTGTATTTTTACACATACCCATGCTGGGTGGGAGAAATATCTCTGTAAATGACAATTTTTTCATTTTTTTTTACACACAATTGTCCATTTACAGAGTTATTTCTCCCACCCAGCATGGGTATGTGTAAAAATACACCCCAAAACACATTGTACTACTTCTCCCGAGTACGGCGATACCACATGTGTGGCACTTTTTTGCACCCTAACTGCTCTAAAGGGCCCAAAGTCCAATGAGTACCTTTAGGATTTCACAAGTCATTTTGCGGAATTTGATTTCCAGACTACTCCTCACGGTTTAGGGCCCCTAAAATGCCAGGGCAGTATAGGAACCCCACAAATGACCCCATTTTAGAAAGAAGACACCCCAAGGTATTCCGTTAGGAGTATGGTGAGTTCATAGAAGATTTTATTTTTTGTCAAAAGTTAGCGGAAAATTGATTTTTATTGTTTTTTTCACAAAGTGTCATTTTCCACTAACTTGTGACAAAAAATAAAATCTTCTATGAACTCACCATACTCCTAACGGAATACCTTGAGGTGTCTTCTTTCTAAAATGGGGTCATTTGTGGGGTTCCTATACTGCCCTGGCAATTTAGGGGCCCTAAACCGTGAGGAGTAGTCTGGAAATCAAATTCCGCAAAATGACCTGTGAAATCCTAAAGGTACTCATTGGACTTTGGGCCCTTTAGCGCAGTTAGGGTGCAAAAAAGTGCCACACATGTGGTATCGCCGTACTCGGGAGAAGTAGTACAATGTGTTTTGGGGTGTATTTTTACACATACCCATGCTGGGTGGGAGAAATAACTCTGTAAATGGACAATTGTGTGTAAAAAAATCAAAAGATTGTCATTTACAGAGGTATTTCTCCCACCCAGCATGGGTATGTGTAAAAATACACCCCAAAACACATTGTACTACTTCTCCCGAGTATGGCAATACCACATGTGTGGCACTTTTTTGCACCCTAACTGCGCTAAAGGGCCCAAAGTCCAATGAGTACCTTTAGGACTTCACAGGTCATTTTGCGAAATTTGATTTCCAGACTACTCCTCACGGTTTAGGGCCCCTAAAATGCCAGTTCAGTATAGGAACCCCACAAATGACCCCATTTTAGAAAGAAGACACCCCAAGGTATTCCGTTAGGAGTATGGTGAGTTCATAGAAGATTTTATTTTTTGTCACAAGTTAGTGGAAAATGACACTTTGTGAAAAAAACAATAAAAATCAATTTTCCGCTAACTTTTGACAAAAAATAAAATCTTCTATGAACTCACCATACTCCTAACGGAATACCTTTGGGTGTCTTCTTTCTAGAATGGGGTCATTTGTGGGGTTACTATACTGCCCTGGCATTTTAGGGGCCCTAAACCGTGAGGAGTAGTCTTGAAACCAAATGTCGCAAAATGACCTGTGAAATCCTAAAGGTACTCATTGGACTTTGGGCCCCTTAGCGTACTTAGGGTGTAAAAAAGTGCCACACATGTGGTACCGCCGTACTCAGGAGAAGTAGTATAATGTGTTTTGGGGTGTATTTTTACACATACCCATGCTAAGTGGGAGAAATATCTCTGTAAATGACAATTGTTTGATTTGTTTTACACACAATTGACCATTTACATAGAAATTTCTCCCACCCAGCATGGGTATGTGTAAAAATACACCCCAAAACACATTATACTACTTTTCCTGAGTACAGCGGTACCACATGTGTGACACTTTTTTGCAGCCTAGGTGCGCTAAGGGGCCCAACGTCCTATTCACGGGTCATTTTGAGACATTTGTTTTCTAGACTACTCCTTGCGGTTTAGGGCCCCTAAAATGCCAGGGCAGTATAGGAACCCCACAAGTGACCCCATTTTAGAAAGAAGACACCCCAAGGTATTCCGTTAGGTGTATGGCGAGTTCATAGAAGATTTTATTTTTTGTCACAAGTTAGTGAAATATGACACTTTGTGAAAAAAACCCAATAAAAATCAATTTCCGCTAACTTTTGACAAAACATAAAATCTTCTATGAACTCGTCATACACCTAACAGAATACCTTGGGGTGTCTTTTTTTCTAAAATGGGGTCACTTGTGGGGTTCCTATACCGCCCTGGCATTTTACGGGCCCAAAACCGTGAGTAGTCTGGAAACCAAATGTCTCAAAATGACTGTTCAGGGGTATAAGCATCTGCAAATTTTGATGACAGGTGGTCTATGAGGGGGCGAATTTTGTGGAACCGGTCATAAGCAGGGTGGCCTTTTAGATGACAGGTTGTATTGGGCCTGATCTGATGGATAGGAGTGCTAGGGGGGTGACAGGAGGTGATTGATGGGTGTCTCAGGGGGTGGTTAGAGGGGAAAATAGATGCAATCAATGCACTGGGGAGGTGATCGGAAGGGGGTCTGAGGGGGATCTGAGGGTTTGGCCGAGTGATCAGGAGCCCACACGGGGCAAATTAGGGCCTGATCTGATGGGTAGGTGTGCTAGGGGGTGACAGGAGGTGATTGATGGGTGTCTCAAGGTGTGATTAGAGGGGGGAATAGATGCAAGCAATGCACTGGCGAGGTGATCAGGGCTGGGGTCTGAGGGCATTCTGAGGGTGTGGGCGGGTGATTGAGTGCCCTAGGGGCAGATAGGGGTCTAATCTGATAGGTAGCAGTGACAGGGGGTGATTGATGGGTAATTAGTAGGTGTTTAGGGTAGAGAACAGATGTGAACACTGCACTTGGGAGGTGATCGGATGTCGGATCTGCGGGCGATCTATTGGTGTGGGTGGGTGATCAGTTTGCCCGCAAGGGGCAGGTTAGGGGCTGATTGATGGGTGGCAGTGACAGGGGTGATTGATGGGTGGCAGTGACAGGGGGTGATTGATGGGTGATTGACAGGTGATTGACAGGTGATCAGTGGGTTATTACAGGGAAGGACAGATGTAAATAATGCCCTGGCGAATTGATAAGGGGGGGTCTGAGGGCAATCTGAGCGTGTAGGCGGGTGATTGGGTGCCCGCAAGGGGCAGATTAGGGTCTGATCTGATGGGTAACAGTGACAGGTGGCGATAGGGGGTGATTGATAGGTGATTGATGGGTAATTAGTGAGTGTTTAGAGGAGAGAATAGATGGAAACACTGCGCTTGGGTGGTGATCTGATGTCGGATCTGCGGGCAATCTATTGGTGTGGGTGGGTGATCAGTTTGCCCGCAAGGGGCAGGTTAGGGGCTGATTGTTGGGTGGCAGTGACAGGGGGTGATTGATGGGTGATAGGTGATTGGCAGGTGATCAGTGGGTTATTACAGGTCAGGACAGATGTAATTAATGCACTGGTGAATTGATAAGGGGGGGTCTGAGGGCAATCTGAGCGTGTGGGCGGGTGATTGGGTGCCCGCAAGGGGCAGCTTAGGGTCTGATCTGATAGGTAACAGTGACAGGTGGTGATAGGGGGTGATTGATGGGTAATTAGTGGGTGTTTAGAGAAGATAACAGATGTAAACAATACATTTGGGAGGTAATCTGACGGCGGGTTTGCGGGCGATCTAATGGTGTGGGTGGGTGATCAGATTGCCCGCAAGGGGCAGGTTAGGGGCTGATTGATGGGTGGCAGTGACAGGGGGTGACAGGGGGTGATTGATGGGTGATTGGCAGGTGATTGACAGGTGATCAGTGGGTTATTATAGGGAAGAACAGATGTAATTAATGCACTGGCGAATTGATAAGGGGGGTCAGAGGGCAATCTGAGCGTGTTGGCGGGTGATTGGGTGCCCGCAAGGGGCAGATTAGGGTCTGATCTGATAGGTAAAAGTGACAGGTGGTGATAGGGGGTGATTGATGGGTGATTGATGGGTAATTAGTGGGTGTTTAGAGGAGAGAATAGATGTAAACAATGGATTTGGGAGGTGATCTGATGTCGGATCTGCGGGCGATCTATTGGTGTGGGTGGGTGATCAGATTGCCCGCAAGGGGCAGGTTAGGGGCTGATTGTTGGGTGGCAGTGACAGGGGGTGATTGATGGGTGATTGATGGGTGATTGACAGGTTATCAGGGAAGATAGATGCATACAGTACACAGGGGGGGGGGGGGGTCTGGGGAGAATCTGAGGGGTGGGGGGGTGATCAGGAGGGGGCAGGGGGCAGGGGGGGGGATAAAAAAAAAATAGCGTTGACAGATAGTGACAGGGAGTGATTGATGGGTTATTAGGGGGGTGATTGGGTGCAAACAGGGGTCTGGGGGGTGGGCAGGGGGGGGTTTGAGGGGTGCTGTGGGCGATCAGTGGGCGGGGGGGGGGGCAGATCAGTGTGTTTGGGTGCAGACTAGGGTGGCTGCAGCCTGCCCTGGTGGTCCCTCGGACACTGGGACCACCAGGGCAGGAGGCAGCCTGTATAATACACTTTGTATACATTACAAAGTGTATTATACACTTTGTAGCGGCGATCGCGGGGTTAACATCCCGCCGGCGCTTCCGTATGGCCGGCGGGATGTTACGGCGGGTGGGCGGAGCCAGTTGCCGGGGGAAGCGCGCGTCATCAATGACGCGATCGCTCCCCCGGCATGCCTAAAGGACGCGCCGCCTGAAGGCGTATTGCGGTCCTTTAGGCGTCCACTTTGCCGCCGCCCATGGGCTGTGGGCGGTCGGCAAGTGGTTAATAGGACTGGCCAGTACTTATCAAAAATCTTTTTAAACTCACTGGCCTGTCCAGAAAAGTTAACGACAATGGGTAGGCGATTAGTGATGGAATTGGCCATATCTATATTGGTTCTATTACTTAATTCTTTCGTTATGAGACACTCTTGCTGTGAGAGAGTGGAGGATCTCTCACAAGCTGATTCCACCAAAGCATTAGGGTAATGTTTTTCCATGATCCTAGATTTTAGAATTGCTGACGGTCGATGAAAATTCCCATTATTAGTGCAATTTCGGGGCAGTCCTTTGAACCGGCCAAATGGCACATTTTACAGCCACGGTTTATAAAGGGCACTATGAAAGTCCAAATACCCATTACGATCCGTGGGTTTGAAGTAATTGATAGTGCTAATTACAGCACTCCGGGGGTCCACCTGTATTTCCAAATCCAGAAAGTGTACCCTTTAAAGTATCTGTTTCCATGGTGAATGATAAACCTAATTCATTCCCATTCAAATATTCCACGGATCTCAACAGGTTCCCCATTGAGCCCTCCCATATGATTAATATATAATCAATGAAACGGCGATGGAGGACGAGCTTCGCATGGAACTGGTTGGCAGAAGGCCACACCTGTTGTTCCTCCAGCCAGCCCATATACAGATTGACGAAGGCCAGAGCGATCCTCGTCCCCATTACCTTCCCCCGCAGCTGTAGGTAAAATGAATCCAAAAACATGAAATAATTACTTCTCAATGTAAATTCTATAGACTCAAGTATAAACTGCTTCTGTTTATCAGGCATCAATGGATCTCCCTCCAAATAATAATTAATGGCTCTCAAACCCAAATCATGGGGTATAATTGTATAGAGGGCACTCACATCTAGAGTGGCACATCTATATGTGGGCAGAGACCAACTAATCTCCTGTAGTACTTGTATAGTGTGTGTCGTATCTTTGAGATATGCAGGGAGTTGGCAGATGAATTTCTGCAGGTGAAGGTCAATGTACTGAGAAAGGCCACTAGTAATCGACTCCATCCCCGCAATTATGGGTCTGCCAGGGGGATTAGTGGTATTTTTATGCACCTTAGGAAGGTGATAAAAGAAGGGGACCTTGGGGGCCTCAATAATGGTTGAATACTGGTTGAACTCGATGGACGTATGTCTTTTTTCAACCAAAAAATCTATGTAACTATGTAATATTAAGATAATTGTATTCATCAGTTTTTAGTATTCCATCGGAAAAAACCCGGCCAATTAGAACCCTACATTTTTTAAAAAACTGGCCAGTAGGATCGTATGAAAGTTTTCTGTAATATAAAGGGTCTTCCAATAATCTTAGGGCTTCTCTCACATATACCTCACGGTCCTGTACTACCAACCCCCCCCCCCCCCTGTCTGACTCCCTTATTACTATAGTATTATTATTTTTAAGCAAAGTCCCTTTTAGTAAGATTTGCGATTTCACGCGCGGGAGCGGATTTTCACGCGAGACCGATATAGTTTGCATGCGGGGTTTGCATTTGCGTGCGGGGGCGTTGTCGTTTCGCGCAGGGCGTGGGGGTTTGTGCGGGGTGGCCGTGCTGTCGGTTGGCGCTCTTTTGTGGATCGGGCCCTATATGTTATTGGAATATATGGCAATAATTTTATTGTATTCGTTTGGATGGACGATCTGTATACCAGAGCGCACACATGTTTTATTTGGTCTATACACGTGTGTGGGCTTATATGTAGATGGTTAGGACAAATTGACAAATTTTATTCTATCTATTGGGGTTTTTTTATTCCTCAGTTTTAATGTCCTGGTTCTAATGTCCTATTATATTTTGCAGGCTTTCTAAATTGCCCTTTACATGTGGTTATATTAGAGGTAATGTATTAATTCCCAGCTAATAGGAGTAATATGGTCCCTTTCCTCCCCCTCCCATGCATTGTTGATTGGCCAGTTTCTCACTTTGTATGCATGTGGACTGCATAAAATGTTTCTATACCATTGTAAATGTAGATTATTGACTTAAAAAAGCGGAGGGAGGTCCTCCGCATAACGCATGGTCATTTTTAATAAATTCCTACTTTTTTACTGCCAATTTTATTAATTTATTACTGCCCAGATTAGCTCTGCTTGCAAATGACATTAAACGACAATCCAGGCGCTGCTCACTGCACCCGATTGGCTCCAGTAGAGCAGATTTCCTGGTGGCTGTGTATCCCGTCACAACGAGGATCCTGGGTGCGCTGACGTCACATCCGGCCGGCGGTCGTGGAGAGCCCGGTCCCCGGGTGTAAGTGGGACAGAGGCGTATTGTGGCTAAGTATGCTGTGCTAGCCGTTTTTGATCAAGGTGAGATCTGACTGTTGGGAAGACCCACTAGTTTGAATGGAATCTCTGAGCACCCCTTCCTCTTTGTTTTATCTTTTCAGTGGCTTACATTAGGCAGCAGCTGAGTAAACTAAGGTGGCCTGATCGCACCCTGGGGTTTATCCACTACCCCACTACGCATTGGACATCGCACTGTGGAAGCCTTGTTGCATTGTGGGAACAACACTATCAAAAATGCAACATCTCTTTCCACAGACATTACCGGTCAGCAGTAAAGATGTCGCTATGTGATAAATGTCAAAATGTAAATAAGGGAAAGGAAAGATTTTACAATGGGCAAACATTGACTAAATCATTTATAAATTATTGTAAAAATTAAGCACTTTTCTCATTAAGTTATTTTCACAACAGATCCTCTTTAAGTAAAGCAAATTGCTGTGTTTTGAAGACCTAGAGCTAATAAAGTATTGCAGAAGGGCAACACCCCTTCAAGATTTTTTTGCATAGCCGTGTCCATATGTCTGCATGTAAACAAAGTAAGAAGCTGAACTCATTTGTGATAATTTTTTTTTTTACAATGCATAGGGTTGACCCAAGGAGGCTGTTTTTCTCAATTAAAATGCAATTACATTTCCAGCCCTCCAGTTTTGTGCACTAGTCTTTAAACTGTAACTCCAGTTTCAATGTTCTGAGATGGAAATCGAATAACCCATATTATTAATAACTCCTGTAATCCTTTGCAAAAGCTAAATGTTCTGTATGTATAGTTCCTGGAGTAGTATTAGTATATCTTCTGAATATAACAAGTCAGAAAAATGCAGATGTTATTTGATTGTGCTTACATGTTCCTCTTGCAAAGGCTGAACTCCACAAACCTTGAGGCTAGGTTCACAGTAGGACATTGTGTTGCAAAGTTGCAATGCAACTTTACAAAGCAACGCAATAAAAAAAGTGTTAGGCCTAGTCTACACTAGGTCCGGAAACGTATCCGTGGCTGCGTTTTTCAGCCCTGATGAAAAACGGAGTCCCGGATACTAATGTTAAAAATAGCAGCCGTCCTCACCCAAGAAAAAAAACGGATCAGTCTGCATTTGCAGGGACCCGTTTTCAATACCTGAACGGAAGGTCCGAAATTGCTGCATCTTTACGGACCACGGATAGACGGATGGTAGTGAAAAGCAATGGGAAAACGCAACTCCATCTCCACAGGCAAAATAGCACCAAAAAACGGATGAAAAAACGGATAGCCTGAACTTTATTATTGGCCCAAAAACTTCTCCCACTACCTTCCTAATGATAGACGTTTTCTGTCCGTTTTTTGGGGTAAAAAACTGAAAGGAAACTGATGCAAAACTGATGCACTTTTTTTGAAAACTGATCAGGGGTGGTACTTCCCCTGATCCCTGACTGCAGCGTCCGTCCTGCAACCGTGCCTAGTGTGGACCTACTCTTAATCTGTGTTACTGTCCCATAAAGTAGGTACAGTAAAGCATACAGTCAATAAAAAGTATGCTTTCCTGTACCTGGTAACATGTACGTTTAGAGGTAACACACTGCAGCAGTGTGGTACAATAACGCAACACGTTACCATGCAATGCTAATGTTGCACTGTGAATGTCACAGACTTTTCATTGCAGTGCGGTAAGCTGCGTTATGAAATTTTATAACGCAGTTTCGCAGCGTCCCACTGTGAACCGAACCTTAAACTTCTTTGGCCCACCTAGGAACACGCAAGTACTGTAATAGT
Organism: Hyperolius riggenbachi; assembly: GCF_040937935.1. Lineage (NCBI taxonomy): Eukaryota > Metazoa > Chordata > Amphibia > Anura > Hyperoliidae > Hyperolius > Hyperolius riggenbachi. The sequence continues at coordinate 193,678,703 of NC_090653.1, read as the reverse complement.
GGTATTACCACATTTCTTTAAATTTTATTATAATTTTGTGTAAAGTTCAGCTACAGGCCAAAATGCATTTCTTAAACTCCTGATGCCAAACAAAGCTATACCAAGAACCTCTTTAAAGTGAAACTCTACCTTCATAAAAATTAGATACATACATATAATTTGCCAAACTTTGTAGAGTCAGCTCTATACATCTCATTTCATTTATTCCAGGGTCATAACACAAACTATAATACATATACTGCCAGTGAAGGGACTGATGTTTCCCTGCAACAGGTGAGCGTCATTTTCAAGCATTCTCTAAAGTTCTGATGCCAATAACACAGTGATTCATACAGAGAAATCTGGACACAGATATGAAACACAGGCCCATATGCAACTGACTTTTTCTCCTGTATTTTCTCCTAGGTGATATTTTCACACCTTGTCATAAAATGCCTTTTAAATCGCCAGCAAACAAAATACTCAAAATAATTTTGATAGTATGTTTTTACCAACTTTGGGTACTTTTCCAACTATAAATTGCTGATAAGTTGAAAATTATCTCCTAGGAGAAAACTCGGGAGAAAAAGTTAATTGCATATGGGCCACAGAATGCTTTGTCTTGCAGGTTAGTCAATGGCTGCAAAATGCTGGTAAAAAAAACCTGTCACATAACCACAGGGTTACAGGAAGATTACAAGAAGTGATTTGTGGTAATAATTCAGCCTAGACTAGATGTATGGTATTTAAGGATGTAACTGATATAAAATGAGAGTTCCTTGTAATTGTATTTAATACTGTATTTTCTTCAAACTCTTGGTGGTTGTTCTTCATATTGAGCATTTTTTCCCCTTCGTGACACACATCATATTTCCAAACTTTTAGTTCAGTCATGTTTCTTGAAATATTTTATCTGACATCTTGTGATCTCTCTATTTTTAGGACATGATCTGTTGTATTTTTAATACTCTGAATTATCACATTCTTCTCAAAGCATTTTAGGATTCTTATAGGACTGTTCCCGTATGTGGCAACTCCCCTTTCTTCATATTCTCTTTTTGCCTGTAACAAAAATAAATTCTTAGTGTGTGATCTCAAAGTGTGGGAAAAAATATCTTATACATGGTAATGTTCAAGGTAATTTTGCTTTCTGCAAGTGTACCTGAGGCAAACTGTCTGCAACGATTTGGACACAGAGGCATGTTAGTGATATCAGCACATGCTTCTGTGTCCTTTCCTTACTTTCACTGGTTCCCCCTGGCCGCTGCAGCACTGCCTTAAATTTGCGTCATGGAGAATGTCGACATTTGAGTAGCAGAAGAAGCGTACTTTTCCCTGAGAGCAACTCCTGCAGAACGCCCTCTCAGGAACGCCCCTTTACCGCCTCTTCCCCACCCCCCGTTTGTGCAAAGAAAAAAAACCGCATGACAGGAGCTACAGATCCTGCCCAAAGCTCATGCCCTCTCGTGCACTGTAGTTGGGCATGTGCCGTGACCACGTACATACTTTCGGAGTCGCGACCTTTTCTTCTTCTTTACCCGGCAAACGAAACGGAGCAGCGAGGAGCAGCGCAAAGTGGTGCGTCAGGGCCTGGAAGATGAGCTGCGTCAGGTAGTATGTTTATTTTTCATTTTTTACACATCAGCTCGGGTTCTCTTTAAAACAGAAGGTATCTGCAATAATTCAGCTATAAGTGAGCAACTGTGATTTCCCATGATAAATCTCTTCCAAATATGCAAATAATCTATTTATGCCATTAAAGTGGAATAAAACTAACATAACATTCAATAAAAATAAGTTTTCCTACTCTTTATTACCCATACAGTTATCATATTTGCTTTTGTGAACAAGTAATATTGCCTGTTTACAAATTGCAAGGTCACAAAGTACAATTTATCCGCTCTGAAAGCTGCCATTGCATTTTATTAATATATATATATATATATATATATATATATATATATATATATATATATATATATATATATATATATATTACAAACAGCAGCCAGCTATCTAGTGATAATTTCTCATATGTCTTCTACTTGTCAGCTCCCAGCAGTTCCATTTCTGCAAGTGGCTGGCTTAAACTGATTGTATCAACTGAGGAATTTAAACAAACGATAATGTTATCACTTCTTCGGATGTGGATCATAAGCTGAAAGAGCTTTCCATTGCAAAACAAATTGCTGTGTTTAAATGTTTGAATGCTGTTCTGCTACATTTTTTTCTGGTAGTAGGTTTAAGGCAATAAATCTTTTAGACCAAAGAAGAAATGCTGAATTTCAGAACACTTTAAAAGCAAGACTGCACAACCAGAACTGCTGGTGGTGCTTCCTCCTTCCGCCGGCTGTGCGTTCCAGGCAGTGCTGCTCATCAGGATTCCGGATATCCGGGTAACCCGGATATCCGAACTTTTTTCAGCTATCCGACCGGATTCGGATTCCGGATACCTGGGCCAAAATCCAGATAACAACCCGCGGATATTTGGTTGCATACCTGGATATCTGCGGATACCGGTCGGATATCCGAATCCAGGTACTGTTACCATGGAGATGACGTCCATGATGTCACTGAGCCAATCAGAGGGCTCCCAGCCTAAGCCCAAGCAACCAATCACAGAGGGGAACCTTGGCCAGTCCCTCCTGTATATAAGGAGGGGGGCCATGATGAGAAGCTCGTCCTTGCTTTGTGACTGCCACTGAGAGACAACTCCAGTGTCTCTGGCTAAGAAAGCACATTATCAGACTGTTAAACCCAGCGTTTTTACACATAAACACCTTCACTACACTACTGTTATATTGTGTTGTAGTTAGCTAGTCTGTGTAATTTGTTAGTGTCAGTCAGTCAGCTGCTGCAGCAGCTGCCTGCTAGTTAGGTCCTGTGTCTGTGTGTGCTGTGCACAGTCCAGGCCTCCTACTGCTGGCTGGCCTGCTATTAGCCTTAGCTAGCTAGTAGTTACAGTATAGGAAGGATTACTGTGTTATTGTGTAGTTACTAGCTGCAGTGCTTTAGTTGTTAGAGAGTCAGTAGTACTGTGTTAGCTACATATTATTGCAGTGCTGCTGTGCTGCTGACTGAGCAGTGTCAGTGTGTCTTGTTCTACTCTGCTGTCTGCCACTCCGTGCTGATTCACAGTCCAAGCCCGCTATTAATAAAGGACAAGTACCCTACATCATCTGTGACTCACATCACATTATCTTGTACGATGTCTGGCACTGGCAGCCGGGCGAGGGGCAGCAAGGCCAAGAGGAGAGGGAGCAACATTGCGGCCTCCCGTCAGCAGTTCTTCCGCATCAGTCTCCATTTTGCCGTCCAGCTGTTAGGGGGAGTCACGCTGCAGAGACACAGCAGCATGTAGCGGCCATTTTCAAGCAGGGTCAGTGGCACAAATTGGAGGAGAGAGATGCCGCGCCTGTGATGCAGCTGATGGTGGATGACGAGCAGGCCACCACCAGCCCTACAAAACACATTCTGGACGCAATGGGCTTTGTGGAAGAGTCTGAGATGGCGACAGTAATTTGGGGGGGGGGGGGAGGTCCGTCGTCCATGATGTATCAGACTCAGCAAAACAGGGGTTTGGGGTGGGCTCATCATCCCAGCAGTTGTTCGAGGAGGGGGGAGTTTGATGCTGATGATGAGGTGAAGGACCAGGACTACCATCCACAGGAGGGGGATTTCAGCTCTGAGGAGGAGGAGGAGGATGATGATGATTCAGTGGGTCTGGTATGCAGGTTGTAGGATCAGCATTGCAGGGATTGGCAGGAGCAGCAGTGGGCATTGAATGCATGACCCACAGCCTGCTGCTCCATCTGCCACTACTACAATCAGCCGCACCACTCAACCCCAGGCCCCAACCACCACTGGGAGAAAAGCAGCAGCCCATTCTGCGCGACGTAATGGCCAACTGCAATCCCCAATATGGCAGTTTTTTCATCTGCCCTCACTTAAAAGCAAGTTTGTAACTTGTAATGTGTGTCATGTGAAGATGAGCAGAGGGTCTAACCCCTCCAACTATGGCACCTCCAGCTTCATCAACCATCTGGCCAATAAGCACAAACCGGAGCCAGTCCTCCTCAGTGGTCTCCTCTGCTCCCTCCTCGGCTTCCCGTGCAAGCCAAAAACGCCACCACCCCCTGCTGAGCGAGTCGTTCGTGGTCAGGGCTCATCCTCCCGGCAGCCGTCACATACGCTAGCTCAACGGCTTGCTTACACGGGCCATGTCCTCCCAGCTCCTCCCGTACTCGTTTGTGCAGGAGGGGCTAATTCCCAGCTGGCACTACTACGCACGCACGCCCATCTCAGCACTGCACCAGTTTGTGGAGGCCAACGTGGAGAGTGGGCTGGATCATGCGGTGGGTGAGCGGGTCCATGTGACCATGGACTCCTGGAACAGCAGGTTCGGGACAGGCTGCTATCTGTCGCTCACAGCGCACTGGGTCAGTTTGGTGGAAGGGGGTGAGGAGGGGACAGCAGCATCATCACCCCAGTGGGTGGTGCCACCCCGCAGCAGGGTCAGGGGAAGTGCAGCAGGTTCCACCTCTGATCCGGTTCCATCCTCCGGCGAACCCGCTGCCAAACACCCCTGCCTCAGCAGCGTGAAGGCCCACCACTGCCAAGCGCTGCTGCAGATGGTCACCCTGGGGAAGAACAAACTTACGACAGACCACATCCTGGCCAGGCTCCGAGAGCAGGAGAGGAGTTGTCTGACCCCCAGTGGCCTGAAAGTCAGAGAGGTGGTGGCCGACAATGGGGCAAACCTGGCAAACCACTGGGGAAACCTCACCCACATCCCCTGTCTGGCCCACATTCTGAACCTGGTGATGCAGAAATTCCTGCGCACCTACCAGGGGATGGACACTATTTTGGGAGCGGCAAGGAAAATCGTGGGTCATTTTCGCCGCTCGGGTGGTGCTACAGCGTCCCTGGAAGCTGTGCAGCTGGAGCTGAACCTCCCACGGCACCGGCTCATCATAGACATTCCAACACGCTGGAATTCCACCCTGGCAATGTTGGAACATCTGGTTGAACAGAGGCGGGCTGTCAACCACTACCTGGACAAAGCCACCATGGAGGCCAACTTGTCTGGGACCGGCACCACCCACCTCCCGGACCTCATCCGCCCTGCTGAGTGGGGAAAAATGCAGCTGGTGTGCTTGGTGCTGGCACCCTTCCTGGAGGCCACCAACATGGTCAGCTGGGACCATGTGTCACTGTGTGAGTGGGTGACCATGGTGTGCATGCTGGACAAGGCATTCAGATGCTCTGCTGGAAGTGGGAGAGGCAGCCTTGATCCAGCAGGAGCAGCAGCAGCAACCTTCACAGTCCACCTCTGTTCAGCAGGAGGAGGAGGTTGAGGACTTGAAGAGGAGGGGGCACAGCGGAGTGCAGCTGCAGTGGTGCGGGGGTGGAGAGAGCAGGAGGATCATCAGGAATCAGAGGAGGACGACAGAACTGGGGGTGATGAAGACAAGTATGTGTCAGCAGAGATGGCAGCGCACATGCTGCAGTGCCTGCACAAAGACCCAAGGTTGAAGCAGATGCGTGCTCGGGAGGACATCTGGATCACCCTGATGCTGGACCCACGGCTGAAGGGGAAGCTGGCTCAGTTCCTCCCTGTAGGAGGAGACCCTGTGCGCCGAATAAGGGACTTGCAGCGGATTCTGGATCAGCGCTTGGAGGAAGCCTTCCCCCAGACTCCCACCCCCCTGCTGTCACAGTCCAGCAAGCACAGCAGCAGGCGCCTGCATCCAGCAGCAGCAGGCACCCAACAAACCTGATGTCTCTGACAAAGGCGCTCTACGCCACACCAGTACCACTGCCTACAGAGGAGGTGCCTGCAGCAGCATCCGGCACCAACACCCCTGTGGACCCCTTGGATTACTGGGTCAAGCACCTAGATATCTGAAGTGAGCTGGCGCAGTACGCCCTGAAAGTGCTGTCCTGCCCGCCTTCCAGCGTGCTGTCGGAAAGGTGCTTCAGTGCAGCCGGTGGCGTGGTCACCGAAAAGTGCTCTTGTCTGTCCAGCCAGTCTGTGGACAGACTGACTTTTTTTTTTAAATGAACCAGGCTTAGGTGGTTGGTGAGTTCCTGGCTCCTGTTGTTGGCAAGAGGGGGAAATTAAGTGGTTGAGTGGGAATCACTATGCCTGCCTCACCACCCTTTACCACCACAACCTCCTGGCTCCACCTTCATTGATAAGCCAGGTTCAAAAATTTTTTACAGCCGTGGTACTACCAACACTAGGTGCCATGGTTATTATCTCAACACAATTGCTGTGTAATTTTTTTGGAGGTGTCTATGCTGTCCAAGTTGTGGGGAGGCCCCAACTGCGGCAGTACGAACCTAGTCCTGATGTTAATTGACAACCTTTTTTTTTGGAAGGGGGCGGGGGGTTTAAGTCCCCACATCATCAATTAGTGTTCCCCTTTAAAAAATAATGATGCTACATGCCTCATTTACCCTAAAAAAAAAGGATTTAGAAGCAATTTAAAGGCCACTTCCGGTTTTCTATCCGGATATCTGAATCCGCCGGATACTGAAATCGGATATCCGACCCGGATCGGATATCTAGGTATCTGGATCCGAATTTTGAGAGGGGTATCATAGCAGCACTAATTCCAGGATATTTTCAATGCGACTTTCAGCCAGAGATGAGCCTGCAGCGCTTCCTGGCTGGGAGGAAGAATAGCACACAATAGTGTACAATGTGTAAACGGGTAAGCATGCGTGGGGAATTCACTTACAAGATAACTTCTTGGTTTTATTGCACATCAGTAAAAAACAGCCTCCACATCCCTGTGGAGGCTGTTTTTTACTGATGTGCAATAAAAGCAAGAAGTTATCTTGTAAGTGAATTCCCCACGCGTGGTTACCAGTTTACACAGTGTACACTATTGTGTGCTATTCTTCCTCCCAGCCAGGAAGCGCTGCAGGCTCATCTCTGGTTGAAAGTCGCATTGAAACTATCCTGGAACGCACAGCCGACGGAAGAAAGAAGCACAGGGATCACGTGATTGGAGGCTTTGGAGGCTGGCCGTCTTGCTAGCGATCAGAACGCTGCCGTTATCGGAGCAGCAGGATATCGGGATTACAGCACGTTTTTCACCTATCACAGCGCATGTCTGTTTTTCCTTCATGTGCTGAATCTGCAGGATAAGGTACCATAACCTACTTTCTCATTCCAGCAGCAGCTATTTGGCGCCTTGAGTGTCCTTCTATATTACTTTCATACTGCGCTGAGGTAACATTGTTTTTGTATTTGCATTATGATCAATGGTGATCATAGTGAACAGGGGCCAATCGTTATGGCTCCTGATCTTGTGGGGAGATGTCAGCTGTCAAATGACAGCTGAATATACCCTGTATGGGTGTGTACAATTTAAGCAGAAATCAGAGAGGGGGGGGGCCCCGATTCTGGCATAGAAGCTACATTTTACGGTCCTGAGACGGTTAAGCTCCGCTTGCAACTTTGCATTGGAAAGGAGGGAGGTTAAATCTGGCCCTGCATCTGCGAGCCAGAACGGTGGCGTAGTGGTTAGCTCTCTCGCCTTGCAGCGCTGGGTCCCTGGTTCGAATCCCGGCCAGGGCACTATCTGCAAAGAGTTTGTATGTTCTCTCCGTGTCTGCGTGGGTTTCCTCCGGGCACTCCGGTTTCCTCCCACATTCCAAAAACATACAGAAAAGTTAATTGGTTCCCTTCAAAATTGGCCCTAGACTACAGTACTTACACTACATAATATAGACATATGGCAATGGTAGGGATTAGATTGTGAGCTCCTTTGAGGGACAGTTAGTGACAAGATATATATATATACACTGTACAGCGCTGCGTAATATGTCGGCGCTATATAAATACTAAATAATAATAATAATAATAAAAAGACTAAGCCAGCCAGGTACAGCCCATGGGTCATACTTTGCTCATAGCTGGGCTAAGTGATAAAAAAAAAATAGGTGAAGGATGGGGAGTAAATGGAGATAGTGTGATAATTGATAGCAGATTAACCACTTCAACCCAAAGGCCCTAACGGACAAGAGCGATTTTCACCTTTCAGTGCACATTCCTTTAATTTGCCAATAACGTAATCACTACTAATCACAATGAAATGATCTATATCTTGTTTTTTTTCAACACCAATTGGGCTTTCTGGGGTTGATATTTGTTTTTAGTAATTACTTTATTTCTATACATTTTAAAGGGAAAAACAAGGAAAAGAATTAAAAAATACACTATTTCTGCAACTTCATGCCCTATAGTTTTAATATAAACACTGCTACTGTACATAAAACCCACACGTTATCTGCCTATTTGTTCTGGTTATCACAAGATTTTAATTATGTCCCTAGTACAAAGTATAGTGACTATATAGTATTTGGAAATAAAGGTGTATTTTTTCCTTGGTGGTTTTCTTTTTTTCTTCACTATTTTCAAGTGCACGGGAATGCAGCAGCACTGTCTGACTTATAAAAACGTCCTGGAGCCATTAAGAGGCTCTATCAGGACGTTTTTATAAGTCAGCTTGTCATTAAGTGGTTAAAGCAGTGGTCCCCAACTTTTCATGTCAAACCATCAGATCTCTGTGACATACTGACACCAGTAGCATAGGTTTGGAGCTCCACATTGGACTGAAACAGACCAATGGGAAACCTCTCTCAAATATGGGTGGATTCTCATTGGTCTGTTACAATCTAATGGGGAGCCCCATGATACTTCTGTTAGGACTCTGATCTGTACACTAGCACTTGTCCACTGCAGTGGAACCGAGCAGCGGTGGAAATGAATGTGACAGTGGCAGGTGGACCGGATGAGTGGTGGCAGCAGTGGACCGGATGCCCAACAGTGTGTATGTGACAGTCTATGAACATTGCAGCAGACCCCAGCATATCCTGAAGGTATAACTCTGTGAACACACTGTTGTATATCCACTGCAGTGTGAACCAGACCTTACTGCTGCTAGCATAGTGGTACCTGCTAATAAATAGCTGTAACGGTTAATGACACAGCTGTCCTGCTAATCCAGTGGCTGTTACTGCTGCTGGCACAGTGGTGGCTACTAATCAGTGGCTGCTGCTGGCACAGTGGTGGCTGGATTGTTAATCAGAAGCTGCTGCTACTGACAGAGTGGTAGCTGCTAATCAGTAGCTGCTGTTGGCACAGTGGAAACTGATGTTACAATGGTTGCAAAATTCAGAGCCGGCCTTAGAGTACGCGGGGCCTGGGGCGAGTGTCATATGCGGGGCCTAGAGGCATAAGTGAAGGCCATGTACCGTACCACCACAGTCACGTGCTTGTTCACCTCTAAAGCAGTATGCCTATTGTTTAAAAGCTTGTTAAAGGCCCCTAAGCCAACCAATACAGGAACAATTACAATACGTAATGTAATCAAACTGTACCTGTCCCTAGCTCCCCAGCCAGCCTCTACCTATCCCTAGCTCCTCATGAAACCTAGCACCAATCCCCAGCCAGTCTGGAAGCTCCAGCCTGAGCCCCCTCTAGCTCCAGTCCATGCTTGACTGAACTAAATGCCCCTGGGGCCCTCAGGGTGAGGCTTGTGCACATTACCTTAATCTAACATTTGGCAAGCTTCATGTCAGTGCAGAAATTCATTACAAAAATGCAAACGGCATAGTACAGTAGAGCATGCTGAAGACGAAAACCTAAGCAATAAAAGGGAGGGGGGGTGCAAAATATAAGGTGTGTAAAATTAAATAGGGAAATCTGAGTATTTGTAAATGACACACTGCTCAGAACACAAACAGCTAGACTTCTGTAGACCTTTCCTTCACCACCACCAAAATGAGCATGGTATGGCGGGCATGACATGCAAGGCCCTCTTCATGTGCGGGGCCTGGGGCGATCGCCCCACTTGCCACCCCCAAAGGCCGCCTCTGGTTGCTATATAGCTGGATAGAGTTGCTTCTCCTTGTACTGTATAGAAGAGGGGCGGATTCCTTAACTCACCATGCTAGCAGGAAATAAGTCATTAACAAAGAGCACCACCCAGTATGTATGTATGTATGTGTGTGTGTGTATATATATATATATATATATATATATATATATATATATATATATATATACGTACGTACGTACGTATGTATATATATATATATATATATATATATATATATATATATATATATATATATATATATATATATATATCTTTATTCAAAAATTACATATTATATATAATGACACTTATGAAAGTTCAAAAAAAGTTAAAAACAACTAAAACAGAACACATAGTGCTAAAAAAAAAAAAGAGAGGTAAGAAAGTAAGTTATTAGTCAATGCGGCCAGGACCATTTAAGTAGAGAGATGCAGATAAAGGATTTTTTGTGAACTGCCAGAGGGTAAAAAAGGTAAGGTTTCCCAAAATAGGAAAAAAAAAGTTTGCTTTCTTAAAACAGAAAGTATTTGCGATAAATTCAAGTTGGAGTGAGCCCTGAGACGTCTCCCAGTGCATTACTGCTGAATATATGCAAACCATTGTCGTCCTTAGAAGTTAAACACACCTCCAGATCCGCTGGAATGCAATGACGTGTCATCTTGTAATTAGTACAGAGCCATAATAATCCAACATGCATACAGACGGTTTCGGATTGGTTGATCCTCATCAGTGCATGCCATGGATTAATTTGGCTCTAATTTGCATATATTCAGTAGTGATGCACTGGGAGACGTCTCGGAGCTCACTCCAAGATGAATTATCGCAAATACTTTCTGTTTTAACAAAGCAAACTTGTTTTCCATTCATTTTAGTAAGGGGATATTTGGACCATTGTAGCCCCTTACACACTCCAATGAGTTCTGCTTCACCATGAGCTTGTTGGTTAATCTGTATCCCAAAATAGGAAAGTCATTTATTATTTGGCCATGTAATTTATTATTTGGCCACTAGATGGCATCGGGACGCTGCGTCATTAGTATTACTAAATTGTATGCAACGTTGGCGTCGCACTAATGCGCAGTTTATGCCGCACGTTGGTGATGTGTTACGCTAGTCTATGTGGCCGTATGGTCGCATCGACCGGAAGTGACATATATGCAGCCCACCATGCGGAAGTGAATGCACTCGGGCTGGACGTGTGCTCCAATCGGCGGAACGGCCTTCTGTGCGCTCGTTGTGGGGATTTCCTGCCTCAAAGGTAAAAACATTATTTAAAGGGAACCAGAGAGGAACGGGGGGTGAAAAAAGAAAAAGATTTTATACATACCTGGGGCTTCTTCCAGCCCCATAAGCCTGAATCGCTCCCACGCCGCCGTCCTCAGCTTCCTGGATCCGCCGGTACCGGGCCCGTCACTTCCGGCGGACGCGGCCAATTGTCCGCATCACAGGGGCTCCCTCCACACATGTACGCATGCGGCTGCGCAGTAAGCAGCCACATGCGTATCTGTATGGGGAGAGCACCCTGTGATGCAGAGAATTGGCCGCGTCTGCCGGCCGACTCGCCGACTCCCGGCAATGAGGGGACCCGGTGGCGGCGGATCCAGGCAGCGGAGGACGGCGGCGTGGGAGCGATCCGTGCGTATGGGGCTGGAGGAAGCCCCAGGTATGTATATTGCATCCTCTCTGGTTCCCTTTAAGGGGAATAGAGATTGGGGGCGGTTAGTCCTGATGATGCGCCACATTTTATAGGGCGCAAAACTGCTGTAGACTGCTTTAACTTCCTCAACCTCTCTCCATTTATGCTGGATTGTGTCATTTTTTTAAAATGCATTTTTAAACTGGAACAATAAAATTGGTGTTTTAGCTGGATGTACACCATTACTTTTTCTTCTATTCAAGTTGGTGCCTGCTGGATGGTGAGTTGCACTCCAAGGCTGGCGTTTATTGTCCTGTGCATGGACGTTTTCTCCATTGATTGATAAGTGTATGCTTCTTTCTGTCATTTGCACGGACTACTTGTAAAGCTCTATAGAACGCATAATGACTAGGGATGGTCGCTGGATTCCGCGATTCCGGACAGAATTTGGTGAATTCCGTTTCCGATGGTCGGAACGGAATTGCTATAGCGGTAAGGCGGAATTTCCGCTGAACGAAGCGAAATTCCAAAGGAATGCAAATTTTCGTACGACAATCACAAGGAAGAAGCTTCTAAGTGGATTTCTGCCTGAAAAACTGAATTTCTGCACCAATAAGAGAACCAACCAATCCTACCTTAGTAACCAGCTCCCTAGCTACCTATCAGCAGCTATCCCACCCATTCTGTATATAAGAGAGACGTGAAGCCAGGAAGCTTGTGGGTTTCAGTCTAGTTTGGAGAGAGACAGAGAGAGGAGTGACAGACGCAGATCCATAGTTGTTTTAACATAAAACAAAAGTCTTTTTCAAGACTCTGTGACTGTGAGAGAGAGACAGGGGCGTAGCAATAGGGGTTGCAGAGGTTGCGACCGCCCCAGAGCCCTTGGGCCAGAGGGGCCCTCCCTCAACTACAGTATTAGCTCTCTATGGGTCCTGTGCTCATAATAATCACTTCTATAGTAGTAGTAATCATTAATAAACTGTTATCCATCCCCTTCTTGCACCTCTGACTCTGTAGTAGCCATTCACAGGTTTTGGTGCGCCGTATCAATTGTTATGCATAGAGTGCTTGGGGGGCCCCATTGTAAAACTTGCATCGGGGCCCACAGCTCCTTAGCTACGCTACTGGAGAGAGAGTTAGAGCATCAGCTATATTAGAGAGAGATTGTAGTGTAGCGTGTTAGTAGTTGCTTGCTGCAGAGCCAGCCAGGCCGCAGGCTTAGTGTTTGACAGAGTGAGAGCGAGTTAGCTGTTTGATTAGTGATGTGTTTGATTAGTTGAGTGAGTGTAGTGATTTTTTTTTTTTGTTTTTATTAATTTTTTTTTTCTTTATTTTGTGTTTTGGATTTATTTTCTTTATTTCACCCCCTTATTTTGTGATCTGTCCTGTTCATACGATTACGTACCCCTTCCCCAATAAAGTTTGTGGCCCCCAAAAAATGAAGCGAGGGCAGCAGAAAATTCCTGCCACTCCTGCAAGGACATGGAGTCATGGACGTGGTATGTCTTCACGTCAAGTATGTGATCAGGGTGAGGGTGGCAGAAGCAGCAGGAAGCATTCCCCCCTGGTCAGAAATGTCTTCCCTATGTTTGCAGCAGGCTCAGCACACAGGAAAATTCTGTCAGAGCAGGAGGCGAAGACAGTTGTGGATTATTTAGATCAGGATTCAGAACCCTCTACCCAGTTGGAGGAACTTGAAGCTAGTTGCAGCAGCGCCAGCAGTGGCCGCCAGGTTCCTCATGACCAGAACCCGACCGCAGCTGCTTCTGTTGATGACGAGCTTGTTTTCTCCCAGTACTCCGCTCCAGAAGTACAGCACACCATCGCTGAGACTGAGAGATGTGCAGAATGTTTGGGATGAGGCATTGGAGGAGACCATGGGACCAAGCTCCCAAGAAGTGGTGGGTTCTGTGGTGACAGAAATGGCCATCATCACTAACACCACTCAGCTACAGAGGTGTTTGGTGGCCAGGTGGAGGGTCCAGAAGAGTCACTTATTGGACTAGATGATATTTTGGATGAGGATGATGAGGTGGGTGATCAAACGTATTTGCCACCTGTTCGTTTAGGCAGTAGCAGGCGTGAGCAGCCTGTACAAACAGAGCAGACGGTTGGCCAGCGGCCTGCAAGTGCTTTCCCGTCTGTCAGTACCCGCCACCAATCCAATGCCGAGCATCAAGGTGCTAGAACAGGTCGCACCACTGCTGGACGTCTACGCACGTCCCCTGCATGGAATTATTTTATTGATGTGGAAGAGGATGAATCCACGGCAGTCTGTTATGTGTGTCGTAAATCAGTGAGCAGAGGCAAATCGGGCACCGGGTACGGCACTTCAGGGCTGCTAAGCCATCTGCGCAACAACCACAAACGGTAGTTTGAATATGTAAAAAATTACAGTAAGATTGGTGGAGTAAAAGCAGCAGCAACAGGCCCCTCCTCTTTTTTTCTAGTCGTCCGAGTCCTGTCCCTATCCAACCTGCTCCTCAGTCCCATTCTACTTCAAAGTCCTCTGCATGCCAGGCTGGTAGAGGACTGCAGACCTTGTCGGAAAGCACTTCGTCATCACCCTTGTTGGTTGAATCACCAGTGTTCCAGTGTCAGGCCTCTGTGCCAGAAATGTTGCAGAGGAAGCGGATGCTCCCTGCAAGTGATCCATTTGTGGTGAAAAATAATGTGCTCCTGGCAAGGCTGTTGGGCCAACAGCTGCTGCCCTACCAGTTTGTGGAGTGTGCCCCCTTCCGCAGACTGATGAACAGTGTTGCTCCACAATGGCGGATCCCCAGCCACCATTATTTTGCCAGGAATGCTATCCCTGCCCTGCACCAGCACATTGTGGAGTGTGTCGTCCGGTCTATGGATCACGCTGTTGGTGGCAAGGTGCACTTCACGATGGATGGCTGGAGCAGCAGGCATGGGCAGAGAAAGTATCTGACTTTTACCGCCCATTGGGTCACCCTCCATGGTGCTGCTGAGGAGGCTGCAAGATCTGGGGCATCTCAACTGGTGGTGCCGCCACGTGGGTTGAAGGGAAGTCCTGTTCCACTTCCCTCTGCTACCTGTTCTGTCCAAGGCCAGTCTGCCATTGCTGAGCCTCCCAGCAAGTGGTCCCGCTCCTCCTACACTGGTCTGCAGCACCATCGATACCAAGCAGTGCTGAAAATGGAATCCATGGAGGAGAACAGGCAAACCGGATCTGTAATCCTTGCAGCCTTACAGGGTCAGATTCGGCAGTGGCTGACCCCACGAAGACTTGACACAGGTGTAGTTGTGTCTGATAACGGTGCCAACATGCTGGCCGCCATTTCGCTAGGTGGCTATACCCACTTACCTTGCTTGGCCCACGTCTTCAACCTTGTAGTCCAGAAATTTCTACAAACTTTTGAAGGGTTGAAGGACGATGTGGACTCAGCACGAAAAGTGTCAGCCCACATCCGTTGCTCCGCAAGTGTCACCGCGGCCATGAAACTGCTGCAGCGCCACCATAGCCTGCTGCAGCACAGGCTTATTTCCGATTGTCCGACGTGGTGGAACTCCACACTCCACATGCTGGGGAGGTTGTGGGAGCAGCGCACGGCGGTCAGGCTATACCTGTCTGAGGCAACTTCCACCAAAACAGGGCCACTGGACTACATTACTGGGGACCAGTGGCAGCTGATTGGACAGGTGTGCAAAGTGTTGGAGCCATTTGAGCAGGCAACAAAAGTGGTCAGTGAGGAGCACTGCAGTATATCAGAGGTGCTCCCTCTTGTCTTCACAATGGAAAAGACTCTTGAAAAACTGCTCGAAAGGGGGGAGGAAGCCCTACTGAACAGTGGCCAGTCAAGTGAAGGAGTGAGTGGGCATGCTCCAGTCCTGGATGAGGAGGCAGAGCTTGTGGAAGCGGAAGAGCCCATTGTCCGGGAGTGGGAAGAAGATTTTGATGCGGAGCTGGATCAGGATGATGACAGTTCTGACAGCCAGGAAGAGGTGATTCATGGCAGACATCTCTTCCCCCATGGCTGCACATATGATCCAGTGCCTCCATAAAGACCCCCGGATTAAAACTTTAAAAGCAAGGCTTGACATGTGGGTGGCCACCATCTTAGATTCCCGATGCAAGGGGAAAATGCGCCAGTTCATAACCCCCTCCCAAGCAGACGCCAGGATGAGCCAGATCCGGGATGCCCTTCATCGTTGGGTAGAAGATGCGTTCCCTGCACCTGTACCCTGGCCCCAAGCTACCAAGCCTAGTAGTAGTCATCACACTCAGCAAAGGTCTGGTGGTCCCACTCCAAGCAGCAGCACCAGTAGCCAATCTGTGAACCTGCTGAGTATGCTGAAGGCATTTTACCAGGCAGTGCCAGATAATCCTTCTAGCAGCAGCACCACCAGCGGACAAAGTGGTCACCACCGCCAGCGGCTGGCCCGTATGGTGGACGATTACAGGGGGCAGCCAGTGCTCCACACGATATGGAGACTAATGATTTCACATCAGTCTGTATAATTTTTTGGGAGCAGCAGGAGAAGCTGTAGGCCATGGGACCTAGAGGTGGTTCCACAGCAGTCCTAAAAATTGTTTGTAGCAGCAGGACTTGTCGTAGGCCACGGGACCTAGAGGTGGTTCCACGGCATTCCACGGAATTTAGCACTGGCAGAATCCACCAATTCCGACGGAACGGAATTAGGACCTTCCGATCTCTTTCTCCCTTCCTTATTCATTTCTTCCTTTTCCTCTTCTTCTAAGGCGTTGCCCTCCTACTCCATACACATATAAAACTAATGATTATATTTGCAAGGTACAAGGGTCAGTTATTCAGTTATTTGCTTTTCATCCTTAAATTGGCCTGTTGGGTGTTACCTTATACTCATATAATATACTGGAATACATTATGTTATAATTTTCTATATGTTTTCTGATATGGTATTGTTAATGAGATACATGATTATTGTATTCTCCTGCTTGTAGGAGCACAACGCTACTTTCTGTGTACTTTGTGTTTTTGTGTTTAAAAATAAAATTGATTTGTTAAAAAAAAAAAAAAGTACAAGGCAGTTAAGAGAGCCCCAAGAGGGGTACGCTTTTATAAACGCATTTTGCAAGCAAGCAGTCAACCTTCAGCAAAAGAAAAATGTGATGCTCTCTTTGAGAAATGTGTATTATTATACCGAGATCTGGTGATCGAAGAGGATGAAATAGATTATCAGGAGATCACGGACGAGATAGAAAAAGTTAAAGCACAGATTGTTGCAATATCGAATGAAGATCATTTGAAGCTGTGTATTACTACATTTAAATTGAAGTTGATTCCTATACTAATGATGATGATGACCCCATGCAATATTGGACCAAACCATTGGATACCTGGCCTGAACTCGCTCAGTATGCACTGGAGGTTCTTGTATGCCCCGCAGCCAGTGTTCTTTCTGAGCGAGTATTTAGCGCTGCAGGTGGAGTGGTCACCGACCAACGGACCAGTCTGTCCACAGACAATGTGGGCATGCTAACATTTATTAAAATGAACGAGGCATGGATCAGTGACAATTACAAGGCCCCTCTCACTGATTGAACAGAATGAGTCCAATACATTATTGACAATTTTTTTTTTAGGACTGCCGTGGAACCACCTCTAGGTCACATGGCCTACGACAAGTCCTGCTGCTACAAACAATTTTTAGGACTGCCGTGGAACCACCTCTAGGTCCATGGCCTACGACAAGTCCTGCTGCTACAAACAATTTTTAGGACTGCCGCGGAACCCACCTCTAGGTCCCATGGCCTACGACAAGTCCTGCTGCTACAAACAATTTTTAGGACTGCCGTGGAACCACCTCTAGGTCCCATGGCCTACGACAAGTCCTGCTGCTACAAACAATTTTTAGGACTGCCGTGGAACCACCTCTAGGTCCCATGCCCTACAACTTCTGCTGCTGCTCCCAAAAAATTATACAGACTGATGTGAAACCACCTCTAGGTCCCATGGCCTACAACTTCTCCTGCTGCTCCCAAAACATTATACAGACTGCTGTGAAACCACCTCTAGGGTCCCATGGCCAACAACTTCTCCTGTTGCTCCCAAAAAATTATACAGACTGCTGTGAAACCACCTCTAGGTCCCATGGCCTACGACTTCTCCTGCTGCTCCCAAAAAATTATACAGACTGCTGTGAAACCACCTCTAGGTCCCATGGCCTACGACTTCTCCTGCTGCTCCCAAAAAATTATACACACTGCTGTGAAACCACCTCTAGGTCCCATGGCCTACAACTTCTCCTGCTGCTCCCAAAAAATTATAATGACTGCTGTGAAACCACCTCTAGGTCCCATGGCCTACGACTTCTGCTGCTCCCAAAAAATTATACAGACTGACGTGAAACCACCTCTAGGTCCCATGGCCTACAACTTCTCCTGCTGCTCCCAAAAAATTATAATGACTGCTGTAAAACCACCTCTAGGTCCCATGGCCTACGACTTCTGCTGCTCCCAAAAAATTATACAGACTGACGTGAAACCACCTCTAACCTGCTGGGCGGTCTGGACGAGCTCAGCTCGTCCAGTACCGCCGGAGCCTGCCGCTCAGGCCCTGCTGGGCCGATTTGGCTCAAATAAAAAGCAGCACACGCAGCCGGCACTTTGCCAGCCGCGTGTGCTGCCTGATCGCCGCCGCTCTGCGGCGATCCGCCGCGAGCAGCGGCGAAAGAGGGCCCCCCTAGCCGCCTGAGCCCAGCGTAGCCGGAACAAAAAGTTCCGGCCAGCGCTAAGGGCTGGATCGGAGGCGGCTGACGTCAGGACGTCGGCTGACGTCGATGACGTCACTCCGCTCGTCGCTATGGCGACGATGTAAGCAAAACAAGGAAGGCCGCTCATTGCGGCCTTCCTTGTTTATTCTGGGCGCCGGAGGCGATCGGAAGATCGCCTCCGGAGCGCCCTCTAGTGGGCTTTCATGCAGCCAACTTTCAGTTGGCTGCATGAAATAGTTTTTTTTTTATTAAAAAAAAACCCTCCCGCAGCCTGCCTGGCGATCTTAATAGAACGCCAGGCAGGCTAGGTCCCATGGCCTACAACTTCTTCTGTTGCTCCCAAAAAATTATACAGACTTCTGTGAAACCACCTCTAGGTCCCATGGCCTACAACTTCTGCTGCTCCCAAAAAATTATACAGACTGCTGTGAAACCACCTCTAGGTCCCATGGCCTACGACTTCTCCTGCTGCTCCCAAAAAATTATACAGACTGATGTGAAACAGCCTCTAGGTCCCATGGCCTACAACTTCTCCTGCTGCTCCCAAAAAAATATACAGACTTCTGTGAAACCACCTCTAGGTCCCATGGCCTACAACTTCTCCTGCTGCTCCCAAAAAATTATACAGACTGCTGTGAAACCACCTCTAGGTCCCATGCCATACAACTTCTCATGCTGCTCCAAACAATTTAGGAGGAACCAGTGGAACCAGTAGCTCCCATGACCTACGACAATTCCTGCTGCTCTAAACAACACTTGTAAATGACCGCCGTGGAACACCATGACTTGCGCGACAACTCCTGTTGCAAAAAAAAAAGTTAAAAAAAATGAACGGTGGAACAGCCACTAGGTCCCATGGGCTACCATTTAGCCATTTAGCACAAACGAGGTTTCAATTGCGACTATTTTAATTTTTCCGCCAGAATGCGGAATTCCGCTGAAATATAATGTCGACGGAATTTAGAGCTGGCGGAATCCGCCAATTCCGACGGAACGGAATTAGGACCTTCCAATCTCTTTATCCCTTCCTTACTTATTTCTTCCTTTTCCTCTTCTTCTAAGGTATTGCCCTCCTACTCCATATACATATAAAACTAATGATTATATTTCCAAGGTATAAGGGTCAGTTATTCAGTTATTTGCTTTTCATCCTTAAATTGGCCTGTTGGGTGTTACCTTATACTCATATAATATACTGGAATACATTATGTTATAATTTTCTATATGTTTTCTGATATAATATTGTTAATGAGATACATGATTATTGTATTCTCCTGCCTGTAGGAGCACAACGCTACTTTCTGTGTACTTTGTGTTTTTGTGTTTAAAAATAAAATTGATTTGTTAAAAAAAAAAAAAAAAAGTACAAGGCAGTTAAGAGAGCCCCAAGAGCGGTACGCTTTTATAAACGCATTTTGCAAGCAAGGAGTCAACCTTCAGCAAAAGAAAAATATGATGCTCTCTTTGAGAAATGTGTATTATTATACCGAGATCTGGTGATCGAAGAGGATGAAATAGATTATCAGGAGATCACTGACGAGATAGAAAAAGTTAAAGCACAGATTGTTGCAATATCGAATGAAGATCATTTGAAGCTGTGTATTACTACATTTGAATTGAAGTTGATTCCTATACAAGATCATATTAAAAAAAGACAAGAATGCAAAATTTGTCCGTGACCGATTAGATTATGAACAACACAAGGTCTTCTCCTGGAGACAAGATAAAGTCCAGCATAAGACAAACAAAATAAATAAAAGGAGACGGAGACGTTATACCTCAGGTGACAGCACGGGAGCAGGTTCATCACAAGGGTCTCCCTTGAGCCCTAGGTGAGATGGAGGCTCGTCTTCTGAAGATGATGTCCCTTTAGGAAAAGGAAGGTCAGGAGAGGCAACAGAAAATCAAAAAGGAATCCTGAAACAGGTCTCCTGGCCCAAACCTCAACTCAGACGATCGGAGAGGAACAAACGCAACTAAAAGTCGTTAATTTATCTGGGATCCCACTACAGGATGCGTTTTTTTCTTTACTCCAAAAGGGGTTAAATTTTTGCCCTACAATGGACTTTGAATTTGTTAAATACGAACAAGAACTTTTTTTGAATGTTAGAAAGTTATCTTTGCATAGGTTTTTTGCCACAAAAAAAGTCAACTTCTACAGTACAAGCAGAAATAGAAGGATTTGTCATCCCACCCTTGGTAGGGGTGTGAGGATTATTGGAATAAACAAACCCTTCGTGATCTATGTGAACTATCTGAAACATATGTTCCCAATGAAATTGAGACATGTCGCTCACTACTTCACAATATAGGTACTTCCTCTAAGTTCAGCCCTCCTATGATGCCAGGGGGATCAGATGAATTGTTTTCGAAGAAAGTGCTAGATGAGTGTAGATCATTAATTTATCCCAAAAGCTACATCTAATTTGTCCTCAGCAGAAAGAAATGCTCTTAAGTGGTTACAGTCTAGACCTGAGTTAACTATTAGAGAAGCAGACAAGGGAGGAGGGGTGGTAGTCTTGTCCACGGAGGCATATCAGGCGGAGTGCTTACGTCAATTGGAGGACAGTTCCACCTATTCAAAAATACCCTCAAATCCAACCCCTTCTTATAAATTGGAACTTAAAAGGTTACTACAAAAGGGAATATCTGATGGTGCTCTTGATAGAACTGTGGCCAATAGACTGCTACCAGAGTTCCTGCGCAGCCCGGTGTGGTATTGCATTCCTAAGATCCATAAGTCACTGGAAAACTAACCGGGCCGCCCAATAGTTTCTGCAATCTGGTCTTTGACTGGGGCCTTATCTCAGTTTTTGGACTTCCAACTTCGGCCCCTGTTACGATCTCTTCTATCATTTGTTGGGGACACTTTAGAGGTTTTTAAATATGCTGAATGGCTTTGAATGGCAGCCTGATTTTCACTTAGCATCCATAGATGTGGTTTCCTTGTATAGTAGAATCTGCTATTCTGATGGCTTGAAGGCTGTGAGTGATTTCATCCCAGAACTGAAACTTGAAGAGACCATTGAATGGTTTGTGGAGGCGGGTCTGGAGTTTGTTCTCACCAGGAACTCATTCCTCTTTGACTGCCAGTGATACCATCAGAAAGCCGGAACTGCTATGGGGAGCCCGGTGGCCCCCATTTATGCCGGCCTCTTTTTGGGCCACTGGGAAGCAAATACCATCTATTCCATGTGGAATTGGTTCCTGGAGCACATCAAACTCTGGACCCACTTTATTGATGACATTTTAATAATATGGCAGGGCTCACAAAATGATTTTGAATCTTTTATGACCTACTTAAACTCCAATGATGTCAATATCCTATTTACACATAATTGGGGAAAGCAACAACTAGAGTTTTTGGATCTGAATTTTTCAGTAAGGAATGAAGGACTTGTGACTAAAACTTTTAGGAAATCAACAGCGGTAAACTCTTTGCTGTGTGCAACAAGTTATCATCCTTCTGCCACAATCAAGAGTTTACCTTATGGTCAATTCCTCCGGCTACGGAGGAATGCGAGCACATGGGAGGATTTTCTTAGCCAGTCAGATGATCTAAAAGTAAGACTGAGAGCCAGAGGCTATGATAGTCATTTAATTGAGCAGGCTTTTAATAAGGCAGCTAATAGACAGTCACTTTTGGCACCTGAGAAAAAAAAAAGTTACAGGTCCCACAGATCCGGCAGTTCTATATGCATTTTTCTTATTCCCCCCATGTATGAATTTATTAAAAAAAACTATTAAGAATAATTGGTGGATTATTCAACAAGACAAATTGCTGGCAGATAAAAGTTCCTTACCCCCATGTGTGTCATATAGACGAGTCCCAAATTTAAAGGATAAATTATGTCACAGTGAGCTTGTTAGCCCACATACACCTGGCTTGGTGACATGAGACCAGTGGGAAACTTCAGTTGCCATCATTGCTCATATTGTAATTACATAGTCAGAGGGAGCCAGTTTATCCATTGTGGTCGGTCATGCAAAATCAAACAATTTATAAATTGTAGAACTAAAGGATTGGTTTACGCTCTGGTGTGTCCTTGCCAGTGCATCTACGTGGGTGACACCACGAATATGCTCAAGGGCCGATACCAGACACATTGCCGATCGATCCACCATGGAGAAGGCTCTCCTCGTGTTATTGAGCATATGAGGCAAGCCCATGGTGGCGATGTCACCAAGTTGAGATTTTTGGGTCTAGAACATGTAAAAAGAGATAACAGAGGGGGTGACTGGCATAGAAAGCTACTCCAAAGGGAAAGTTTCTGGATTTCATTTTTTGATGCTGTTGGTCCTCTAGGATTGAATTAGAGAAATAATCTCTCGGTCTTCATCTAAAATGTTGCAAAATATAGGTGTTTTTCTTAGTTTTTATTTCCCTTTTTTCAATAGAACAGTTTTTAAATATTTTCTATTTTTGTACAGGCACTGGATCAGATTGGGTCCTTCCGATATTGTGGGGTTGTGAGTTGAAATGATGTTTATGAACTTATTTATAAATGATTTGTTACTATTTGTACCCCTTTCTTTCTTCTTTCCCCCCCCACTAGGACCATGGTAGAATCTGTGATCCAGATACTTGCCTTTAATTCTCTATAATTATGGTATCCTTTGAGGCATGATATTAATTGTCCCACAGATTTGACCTTTCTAGTAAAATTGCCATGTAATTTACTATTTGGCCACTAGGTGGCTTCGGGACACTGCGTCATTAGTATTACTAAATTGTATGCGACGTTGGCGTCACACTAATGCGCAGTTTATGGCGCACATTGGTGATGTGTTACACTAATCTATGCGGCTGTATGGTCACATCGACCGGAAGTAACATATATGCGGCCCACCATGCGGAAGTGAATGCACTCGGGCTGGGCGTGCGCTCCAATCGACGGAACGGCCTTCTGTGTGCTCGTTCTGGGGATTTCCTGCCTCAAAGGTAAAAACATTATTTAACCACTTAACGACCGCCCCCAGCCGATGGGCGGCGGCAAAGACCGGGCCCAAACGACCGCAATACGCCCATCGGCGGGGGCGGCATCAGCGGTGGCTGTGCGGCGATCGCGTCATCAATGACGCGATCGCCGCCGGCAATAGGCTCCGCCCACTCTGCACGGAAACCCGCCGGCCAATTAGCAGCGCCGGCGGGTTTCAAATGCGGCGATCCGGCCAATCAGAGGAGTATAATACACTTTGTTATTGTAACAAAGTGTATTATACTGGCTGCCTCCTCCGCTGATGGTCACTCGTCGTGCGACCATCAGAGAGGACGGCAGCCTTGCAGCTAAGTGTAACACAACACATTTTCACCCACACAGACCCCCCGATCGCCCACCCCAGCCCTCAGAACCCCCCTGACCACCCCAGCACACCAGCATCTGCACCCCACCACCCACCTAAAAACCCATCAATCACTCCCTGTCACTATCTAGGGACGCTATCCCCTAGGTTAGGTCCCTAACTGCCTCCTAGGGTCCCCTGATCACCCCCCCCTACCCTCAGATCCCCCCCAGACCCCCCTCCCAGACCACCCCCCTGTATGCTGTATACAGCTATATAGCTGTCTTACCCACTGATCACCTGTCTATCACCCATCTATCACCTGTCTATCACCCCTTGTCACCACCACCCATCAGCGCAGACCCTAAACTGTCCCTTGGGGGCACCTGATCACCCACCCAGACCCTCAGACCCCCCCCTCCTGATAACCTCCCCAGTGCATTGTTTACATCTATTCTCCCCTGTAATCCCTCACTGATCTCCTATCGTCACCCCCTGTGTCTGCCACCCACCAGATCAGGACCCAGTCTGCCCCGTGCGGGCACCTAATCAACCCCCCACACCCTTAGATCGCCCTCAGGCCCCCCCCCCCCCCAATCACCTTCCCAGTGCATTGTATTTGATTGTGCTGCAATTGTATTTGATTGTGCTGACATTCAATTTCATTGTGCTGACATTCAATTTTATTGTGCTGTAATTGTATTTGATTGTCCCGTGATTTTTTTTGATTGTCCCGTGATTGCCCTGTGATTGCCCTTTGATTGGCCTGTGATCGTCTTTGATTGTCCCGTGATCGGCTTTGATTGTCCCGTGATCGGCTTTGATTGCCCTGTGATTGGCCTGTGATCGGCTTTGATTGTGTCGTGATTGGTTTGATTGCCCTGTGATTGGCCTGTGATTTGCTTTGATTGGCCTGTGATCGGCTTTGATTGTGTCGTGATTGGTTTGACTGCCCTGTGATTGACTTTGATTGTCCCGGGAATTGAGTGCCCTGTGATTGGCCTGCGATTGCCCTGTGATTGCCTTTGATTGTCCTGTGATTGTTTCTGATTGCCTCCGATTCCCCACTCGCCACCACCCCCCTGTCACTATCCAAGTGATCTAAAAACAGTGAAAACTGTCACTTTTTTAGTATCACTAGTGTTAGCAGTTAGGCCAGTTAGCTAGGCCCCTTTGTAAGTGTCAGTTAGTGCTCAGCCCACTGCACCACAGTCACTAATTAGCGTCATCACTGTCGCTAATCAACATTGGTACTATATAGTATCTGTAAGTGATCATTACTGATCGCAGTCAGATCTATTAGGGTCACTAGGATCCACACAAAAAAACGCAGTGTTTGCCCGATCAGGCCTGATCGTTCGCCTGCACTTGCGTTCAGCCCGCCCCACCGCAGTGACAGAATTTTTTTTCTGATCACTGCAAAAAACACTGTACAATAGCTGTGGCACTGTAAACCTCAGTTTTGATTTATTTTTTTTATCAAAACTCAGTGAGCACAGCTTTCTACCTCTCAAATACTCCCTTTTGCTAGGTAGGTGCTCTTTTTTCTGCGTAGTCTCAGAGGAATACCCCCTAAATTTAGCAGCCCACCATGGCAAGAAAGGGGTATTCCGATGATGAGGTTCTCAGGTACATGGCCCAGTCGGATGAGGACGATTGGGACGCCTCATTCGACGAATCTTCCGGGTCAGAGTTTGAACCTGAATTGAGCAGTGGCTCACTGACCGATAGTGATGACGAGGTTGAGGTCCCGGCTAAAGCCAGGCGTACCACACCCCATGTTGTTGGACCGCAGGTGGCGCAGGATCAGCCTCAAGGGCAGCAGAGTGGTGTTCGTGCTGGTCTGAGATTTCATGGTGGGGCAGGCACCAGCAGCACAACATCTCCTGGACCTAGCACCAGTACTTCCGTAGACCCTGGTGAAGTGGCGAGCACCAGCATGGACGTTGAAACTGGTTCGGTGGCACGTGCAGTAAGATCCCAGTCGCAGCCACCAAGAAGACGGGCCCGTACTACCCCTAATTTACCAGAGGTGCTGGCAAACCCAAATTGGCAATCCCCTGATTCCGCCGCACCCGTACTTCCCCCTTTCACCGCCCAGTCTGGAGTCCAGGTGGAGACAGATAATCTAGGATCGACCCTAGACTTTTTCTATCTGTTCTTCACCCAGGATCTCTTGGACTTAATTGTGGCAGAGACCAACCGTAAGGCCACACAATATATAACCGCCAATCCGGAAAAGTACCTTGCCCAGCCTTTTCGGTGGAAACCAGTCCAAGTTTCCGAAATGAAAATTTTTTTGGGCCTTCTCCTTCACACGGGACTAGTAAAGCAGAATGTGTTGCAGTCTTATTGGTCTACGGACCCAGCACATCATGTTCCCCTGTACTCTGCTGCCATGTCCAGGACACGATTTGAGAACATCCTGCGCTTCCTGCACTTCAATGACAACGAAACCTGTCATCGAAGTGACCACCCTGCTTTTGACCGGCTCCACAAAATTCGACCCCTCATAGACCACCTGTCATCCAGATTTGCAGATGCTTATACCCCTGACCAGGACATCTGCGTAGACGAGTCCCTCATACGCTTTACCGGGCGCCTTCGCATCAAACAGTACATCCCAAACAAGCGCGCCCGGTATGGGGTGAAACTGTATAAGCTCTGTGAAAGGGCCACAGGCTATACATCTTATTTTAGGGTCTATGAGGGAAAAGACTCAAAATTGGAGCCGGTCGGATGCCCTGACTACCTGGGGAGCAGTGGAAAGGTTGTGTGGGACTTGGTGTCACCCTTGTTCCAGAAGGGGTACCATCTTTTTGTGGACAATTATTACACAAGTGTGGCCCTCTTTCAGCACTTAAAAATAGAAAAAATCCGATGCTGTGGCACCGTGCGGCCTAGTCGCCGGGGCTTCCCCCAACGGCTCATTACCACCAGACTTCAACGGGGGCAGAGGGCCGCCTTGTGTGCTGACGACCTGCTCGCGGTGAAATGGAAGGACAAGAGGGAGGTTTACTTCCTGTCCACCATTCACGCAGACACGACAGTTGAAATTCAACGGCGAACTAAGGTCATTGAAAAACCCCTTGTCGTCCACGAGTATAATACTAACATGGGAGGGGTGGACTTCAATGATCAGAGGTTAGCGCCCTATTTAGTTGCCCGAAAAACAAGACGCTGGTATAAAAAAGTGTCTTTTTATCTCATTCAATTGGCAATTTACAACAGCTTTGTTCTCTACAGTAAGGCTGGGAGAACTGGCTCGTTTATTCAATTTAATAAACAGATCGTGATGGAACTCCTGTATCCAGGAGGTGCCGTGGCCCAACCCCAAGATGCAACTAGCCGGCTGCATGGAAGGCATTACGCCTATCCAATTCCGACTACCCCAGGTCAACGAATCCAAAGAAAACGCTGTCGTGTCTGCAGCAGGGCTGGAATAAGGCGTGACACCACTGTTTATTGTCCCACCTGTCCTGACCAGCCTGGCCTATGCCTAGGGGAGTGTTTTGAGAGGTACCACGAGCAGGTACACTATTAGAGAGTAGGGAACTCCACACACAGCGGTAGGCACACAAGGGTCTCTCAGTGCTATTTCACACTGCTGCGATGCGTTAGGGCAAAATGCCTAGCAAAAGTCACACTTTGCGGTCCCCCCCTACGCCGGAAGTGCTTGACTTAACGCTAGTGCATGCCTACGTTACTGCGTGGCTTCTGTGGCAATATCGATCGGCGCGGAAGTCATGTTAGTCTATGGCGACGCAGTTCATTACTAGGCCGAATGCTACTCTTGTGGTATTGCCTGAAGGTCTGTTTTGGACGATACGGTGCGGCGGGCTCGACCCACCGGATATGTCAATATGCAGTGTGAAACCAAACATCGGGTTTCCAGAGACCCTAATACACAGGGCTGCCAGAAACCTCTCCTTTCACTTGGGACAAATTGCGTAATGTATTTCGCCACAACTCTGTGCAATTTGCATTTCGCACATTGTTCCATGGGGGAGGAGAGGTTTGTCCTCGGGAGGTAAGTTAAAAAAAAACAAAAAACAGGTAAGCAAAGAAGTTAATGTTTGGTTTGCAATGTTAAGTTTTTTATTAAAAAAGTTCAAAGGTTATTAATGTTAATGAAGTAATTGCTTTGCTGCTTGCTTGTTTTTTGGTTTTTTTTTTCTCTTCTTCCATCCAATAACCTTCCAGGTGGACCGAGCGAATGACTAACCAGCTGCAGTACTGATGGTGCATCCTGACAGAACGTTGCGCGTCTGTCAGCTTACACACAAGTCGGTGCATGCAGCGCTGCAGGACGAGATTTCTCCTCCGCAGTCAAAAAGATACGTTTGCCGAGGCATATGGGCCGAGGAGTGGTGTTGGGGATTCATATGCTTTGGCAAACACTTTGTATCAAAAAAGAACTCTGGCAATGATTTGTTCATCCACATCGATCGGTGTGAATGGATAAATCAGGTTTGCCAGGGCATACGAGCTGGTGGGTTTGGATTTTTGGGGCGGCAGCTCCTATGTCCTGGCAGACGCCTTCCTCCTCTTTTTTTTTTTTTTTTCAAAATTTTTTGGCAGATATTTTTTCATCCACATTGATTGATTGTTTGACGTTCATTTTTCCTTTCAGCCCACAGTGCATTACCCTTATGCCCAATATAAGGAGTATAGCAGAAACTCCTAATACTGGCCATACATGTAATGATTGCAGAGACCCTAAAATGCCAGGACAGACCCCACGAATGATGCCATTTTGGAAAGAGGACACCCCAAAGTATTCCGTGAGGTGCATGGTGAGTTCATAGAATGTTTTATTTTTTGTCACAAGTTAGCAGAAATTGTGGTTTTGTGTTTTTTTTTTTTTTTTTTTTCCACAAAATGTCATTTTCCGCTAACTTGTGACAAAAAATAAAATTTTCTATGAACTCACCATGGCCCTCATGGAATACCTTAGCGTGTATTCTTTCCAAAATGGGGTCATTTGTGGGGTTTGTTAACTGTCCTGGCAAGTGGGCGGGGTGCTAAATTTTGAGCACCCCTGTAAAGCCTAAAGGTACTCATTGGACTCTGGGCCCCTTAGCGCAGTTAGGGTGCAAAAAAGTGCCACACATGTGGTATCGCCGTACTCGGGAGAAGGAGTACAATGTGTTTTGGGGTGTATTTTTACACATACCCATGCTGGGTGGGAGAAATACCTCTGTAAATGACAATCTTTTTTGATTTTTTTACACACAATTGTCCATTTACAGAGTTATTTCTCCCACCCAGCATGGGTATGTGTAAAAATACACCCCAAAACACATTGTACTACTTCTCCCGAGTACGGCGATACCACATGTGTGGCACTTTTTTGCACCCTAACTGCGCTAAAGGGCCCAAAGTCCAATGAGTATCTTTAGGATTTCACAGGTCATTTTGCGGAATTTGATTTCCAGACCACTCCTCACGGTTTAGGGCCCCTAAAATGCCAGGGCAGTATAGGAACCCCACAAATGACCCCATTTTAGAAAGAAGACACCCCAAGGTATTCCGTTAGGAGTATGGTAAGTTCATAGAAGATTTTATTTTTTGTCAAAAGTTAGCGGAAAATTGATTTTTAATGTTTTTTTTCACAAAATGTCATTTTCTACTAACTTGTGACCAAAAATAAAATCTTCTATCTATTCTATGTATTGAACTTGGACTTTACAAAGGCTTTTGACACTGTAATAATAGCCTAGTGCAGAAGCTGAGGATACAGGGACTAGGAAAAAATATGTGTGTGGATAGAGAACTGGTTAAAGGATAGAAGGCAAAGAGTGGTGGTAAACGGAACATACTCAAAATGGGAACCGGTTAGCAGTGGGATACCGCAGGGGTCAGTGTCATAGACCGCACGGACCGGTCCTTGATCGGGTCAATCACTCAGAGTCAGAAACTTGGTCTCGTTGTCGCTTTGAGCATAGATGCCCATATATGGATTCGCAGTGTATGAACCGACTAGCCGAGAGGAGCGTCCTGACTCCAAAGGATTCACCACACACGTACAATTCAAATGCTTGCCACCACCTGTGAGTCAGCACAGGTCTGTAAGTATATTAGCACACTGCGAACACTGTAAGTTGACCCTTAGCTGTATGCAGGGATCGGCGAGGCATACGGGTTAGAAATACAAGATACTCTAGAACACAAGGTAACGTTTTCGGAGGCGTAAGTACGATTTTGTATGTTCAGGAACAGGTCATAACCGTAAAACGATTTTTTTAAACATTTTAATAACAAAAATGCATTACACACAATTACATACACTAATTAACATATAAACACAAAGCTTAAAATAAAAGGGAATAATCGTGAAAGGTTTACTTAGCCGAAATGCAGTCTGTGTGGGGATATTTCCTTCTGGGAAATGAAATGCAAAGTCCTTAGTTTCAGAATCATAGGCCTTTGTAATCCAAGCAGATGTTACAGTTCCAAGATGGCCGCTAACCACATGGTCCTCTGGTTAGCAGCAGGCTCTCGTGAAGATGGGATTTGGAGGACTGAAGTCTGCCTGCTGGCAATGTGCTTTTGATGAAGCTGGTTTGGGGGTGTGGCAACGCCTGCCCCCTCTGAATTACCCACCAATGACAGTCCACCTCCTCCTAGGAGGATTTTGAGCTTAAATTGTAGAACACTGTAACTCAAACTATGCATGTCATATGTAGGTGGATAGCAGATTCATACGTGTCAGAAAATACCGATTAATATGACATCTTGCATGAGTGCGTTAGGCTGTCCTGTCCTCGAGAAGGGTTTTAAACCAATAACAGAACGGGTTATGGTTATGATTTTTATATCAGCACATTGGGCAGATTTTAACAAACAAGACTATATTCATTTCATAGCTGTGCTATACACGGTTTTCATTTAACGGACCGAAATCAAAACCCATATGCATTTAAACCTGTTCCCCAGCAGTGCCTCTGTGTCTGAGGTTGGCAGTGGACCCCTGGGGAGCTAGCTTCCCCTGGATGAAAGGACCTGTTGGTTAGGCTGACCAGATGTCTTTTTTCCCCCTGGACAGGTCCTCCCAGGTTTTTGAAATGTCCTGGGTGAAGACAGCCAAACGCAGAGCGAGCTAGAAGAGCCGATTGAAGAGACAGAGAGCCGAACACGAGCCGAGCGGCCAAGACTCAGTCCAGTGTTTTCCTCAAAGCCTATCAGCTGGGCAGTAGTGTTGTCCGGATCATGAACGATTCGGATCTTTGATCCGGATCTTTTGTGAGTCGAATCATCCGGATCATTACAATAAACGAATGATCCAGATGATTCGACTCACAAAAAAGATCCGGATCAAAGATCTGAATCGTTCATGTTCCGGGCAACAACACTACTGCTCAGCTGATAGGCTCTGGGGAAGACACTGGACTGAGTTTTGGCTGCTCGGCTTGAGTTCGGCTCTCTGTCTCGACTTCCGGCTCATTCATGACAGTCAGTACTTGTTCCAATTTTTTTCAATTTATTTATTAACAATTTAGTAGATGGAATACAAAATAATGTAGCCATCTTTGCAAGCAATACACAATTATGCAGAATTATCAACACTAAGACGGATAGTGACATATTACAATAGAACCTTGACAATATGGCCATATGGGCAGGCACGTGGCAGATGAAATTTAATGTTGATAAATGTAAAGTTATGCACCTGGGATGTACTAATGGTAAATTATCATATACAATAAATGGCATACAGCTGGGAACATCAGACTTGGAGAAGGACTTAGGAATACTGGTTGATAACAAATTAGGCAATCATGTACAAAGCCAAGCAGTGGTAGCTAAAGCAAATAAAATTTTGGGGTGCATAAAAATGAAAATATCTTGAAATGCTAGTATACTACTCCTTCTGTATAAAACACTTGTGAGGCCACATTTGGAGTATGAGATACAATTTTGGGCACCACACTATAGAAAGGACATTGACCTTCTGGAACGGGTACAAAGACAGGCAACTAAACTAATTAGAGGGATGGAAGAGCTCACTTACCAAGAAAGGTTGGACAAACTGGGCTTATCTAGCTTGGAAAAGATGACTAAGAGGTGACCTGATTAATCTATATATATATATATATATATATATATATATATATATATATAATACATCAGAGGGCAATACAAAATCTTGGCAGATGAGCTTTTTGTCTTTAGGGTTGTACAACGGACAAGGTGACATGATCTGCGTATGAATGAAAATAGTTCTTGTCATCTATTTAGAAAGGGGTACTTCACAGTTAGAGTGGTTAAAACCTGGAATATTTTACCTGAGGAAGTAGTTGTGGCAAATGCTATACAGTATCTGAATTTAAAGAGGGCTTGGTTGCTTTCCTTGCATTGAAGGGCATTCACGGCTATAATTATCGGGTTATTCACAGTAGAGTTTTTCCAGGGATATATCTGACTGCCATCTGGACTCTGGAAGGAATTTTTCCCTCTTAAGGCTAATCGGCCCGGGCCTTGTAAAGTTTTTCGCCTTCACCTAGATCAGCTGGGATATGTGCAGGTTCAGGATGTTGTTTTAAATTTTTTTCTTCCAGGTTGAACGTAGTTTTTCAACCATACTAACTATGTAAACCCATGGTGCAGTGGCATCTTGTGAATTTCTTCCCAATTATGTCCCCCTTGTACTTTCTTTGTACCACTTGTGTCATTCTCTGTTCCTCCTATGTCCTTTTTTGACCCCCCCCCCCCATGACTTCCTCTGTCCCCATGTCTCCTCTGTTCACCAGTGGTGTCCTATGTCTTCTCTGTTCCCCTGTGATGTTCTCATATGTCCCCGTGTCTCCCCTGTTCCACTGTGTCTCCTCTGTTCCCTTGTAGTGCACTATGTCCCCCTGTGCCTCCTTGTCCTGTGCCCCTTTGTCCTCCCTTGCCCCCCTGTATCCACCTGTCTCTGTACCCCTGTGCTTCATCTGGCCTCCTGTGCTGCATCTGTCCCCATGTTCTGCATCTGTCCTACTGGCAAATTATATACTTGCCACCAATTGGTAAGTCCAAACGAACATCAAAGAAGCTAGCTCCATCCATGTCACTGCTGCTCGCGTCAACTTCCTGACGCCGTGCAGCCAATCAGTGCATGAGCACTGCAACGTCACAAGCCAATCCCAGCTGCCTGCTCTTTTGACTGGACCCAATGGACTGGGAGGCACTTCTACTGAGTACAGATCTGAGGGACAGATGCATCGCAGGGTGACATACACAGGAGGACGTGGTGGGCAGTTGTGGAAGGACACCTTCAGACCATAAGCCGCACTGACTTTCCCCCCTTGAAGGAGAAAATGTGTGTCTTATGGTCTGAAATAATACAGTAGGTAGGGACAAACTTAATCCATCCTTCAAAAATGTCATTTTCAAAACGATGACCAAACTTGGGAAAATATCAGGAAAACTAGAAAAGTTGGAACCTTATAAACTACACGTTTTTTAATAGCATTGGCTATTTCCTTTTCATAATGGTGACATTTGTGACCTATTTCTGATGTCCAATCTCTTCCAGGCCTCTTCAAAGAAAGAATGGTGCTACAATTCTTTGTGCAAAAAAATTGGAGTGTGGAAAGCCACATGCACACTGTGGGGTTTATAGCCTGCTAAATGCTCAGCTAACTATCAAATGAAACACATAAGAAATCTAACATACCTGAAAGCAAGAAAGAAAGGTAAATAATTGGCTCGAGGCAAACAAATTAGTAGATGCCTGGTGAATTTTTAATCTAGAAGAAAAGGCTACTTAGTTTAATTCTACTCCGCATAACAATTACTCCAGAATTGATATGTGGTTTATCCAGCAGGATCAATTATTAAACATAGGGGATGCTAAAATAGCAAATGTCATGTTTTCTGACCATGTGCCAGTTGTACTAACCATACAAGGGAGTGGAAGAATCAAACAGAGGGGCTCATGGAGAATAGATTCCGATCCCCTACATGATACAACACTGAAAAAATAAAATCAAAGTGCCATAAGAGAGTTTTATCAATTCAATTGTTCACCAGAAATAAATAACTCCTTAAAGAGATACTGAAGTCTCTTAAGAATCATCTTTTTATTATAAAATCCTGTGTAATATAATAGCCCGTCCTAAACCGCCGCATCCCCGCCGCTGAAATCTATCTAAATCCCCCCTAACTCTCCTCCCTCTCCCCCCCAAAATCCACAACTTTCTTGGTCGTAGATTTTGCTGCCCACTACTCTTCCGTGTGAGGCAGAGCTATGAGCTGCAGCCCTGCCTCACACGTGTCTGTCAGTGGCGGATCTCTTTACACTGCCATTGCTAGCTCCACCCCTCAATTCCACATTCCTCATGCTCAATCTGAACCAGGTTTATAGGTGATAGACAACACCTTTGCGATCAGTGTGCACATATTCTCAGTGGATTCACAACAGTTCTGCGGGGAGTGCATATGTAATATTGTGTAACTTATTTTGTAGTCACCAAACCCAATTTTAGCAGCATGTCGAATAAATTGATTTCATGAGCAAAGGTAGGGCATAAATCTGCATACAATATTTGCATCAACGCAAAAATGATTTGCATCTCATTGACCATCCTTATAAGTGACATTTACAGCTCCTCATTCACGGTGCTAAAACCAGCCCTTGGACCGCACTCTGCTAGAACTGCTCTGAAATATGTCTGAGGACTCCAGGAGAAAGAACATTAACTCTCTGACCCAAAAAGGTGTTGAGTGCACCCAACTATCAGTTGCAAAGCTCCCTGCTAGCCAAGATGGCAGATGGCCTCCTCTGCCAGAGGTACCAAAACTAAAGACGGCACCACTGAAGCCACCTCACGCTCGCTAAATGAGATCTGGGATTACCTCCACAGTCTCCTGACCAAAGATACACAGGTGGGGGGGGGGGGGGAAGAGAATGGATCGATAGTGTAAGGTAAGTAAATTTATACTCAAAAACCAGGGTTACCATAAGGAAACCACTGTAAATTCAGGTGGAGGAGATTACACCTGTCCCCACTCAGGATTAAGATGTCGCTCTCTTTAGATGTGAAGAAAAAGTGGGCAACACCCCTCCACCAAGGGTGGACTCTGATATCGTATAAGGAGAACAGAGGCGCCAAAAGAATAAAATAGCTTATACGATCCTGACCAAAGCTGATCTTTCCGAGCAAACTGAGAGCATCACCGCCAGTACAAGAGCTAATCTCCAGGAACTGCACACAGTGGTCACCAACAACAGAGATCGATTCTCCTCTTTAGAGATAGGAATGGCGGTGGTACAGGCAGGACTTGCAACCTTTAAAGTGAACTTTAACTGGGTTAAAAAAAAGTTTCACATGCCTGGTGCTTCCTCGAGACCCTGCAGCCGTCCAGTGCCCTCACCGTTCCTCGACTATCCTCCTGTGCCCCGCCGTGGGTTCGTTTCATTTCTGGCCGGCTAAGAGTTGGCCCCTGGCCATGCGCATTCTTGTATGCATTACCTTTGTCAAGCGTGTCCTGCGCAGCCGCAGTAAAAGAAATATCATACTGTGCCTGCGCAGGACATGCTTGACGACGGTAATGCACACAAGCATGCGCGTGGCCAGGGGCCAACTCTCAGTCGACCAAAAAGGAAAATAACCCGTGGCGGGGCACCAGAGGATAGTCGAGGACCGGCGAGTGCACAGGATGGCTGAAGGGAGCTTGGGGAAGTCCCAGGTAAGTGAAACTTTTTTTTTTTTAACACAGTTAAGGTTCACTTTTAAGACGCACATAAGCAGCAAATGGCAGTAAACTCCCTACACCATACAGGTATGATAGATAGGGAATAATATCAGGATACACGGGGCTGCCGGGAAAGCTCCCTGCTAGCCAAGATGGTCGATGGCCTCCTCTGCCAGAGGTACCAAAACTAAAGACGGCACTACTGAAGCCTCCTCACGCTCGCTAAATGAGATCTGTGATTACCTCCACAGTCTCCTGACCAAATATACACAAGGGGTGGGGGGCACCGAGAGCCCACTATAGTGTAGTAAGTACTGGTAAATGGATGGATAGTGTAAGGTAAGTAAATTTATACTCAAAAACCAGGGTTACCATAAGGCAAGCACTGTAAATTCAGGTGGAGCAGATTAGACCTGGTCCCGCTCAGGATTAAGATGTCGCTCTCTGTAGATGTGAAGAAAAAGTGGGCAACACCCCTCCACCAAGGGTGGACTGTGATATTGTATAATGAGAACAGAGGCGCCAAAAGTCAAATAGCTGGGTGGCCCGCCCAGGTAAAATAAATCACCGCCCGTCTGTCACGTGCCTCCAAAATGAGAAGCCAGCGCTGTTCTGCTCGTCTGCTTAATAAATCACCGCTGGGCTGTCAACACGTCCCTGCAAATAGAGAAGCCAGCAGTGTTCTGCTCCTCTTCGTACGAGATTGTCATAAGGCGGCTGCTGCGCTCCCATAGTAATTCAGGAAGATAGCTAGCTCAGTGAAACTGCAGCTGCCAGGGAATGGTATGTGTGCCTGCAGTTTCTCTGTGAGTGCATGTGTGTGTGAGAGCAGCCCCGTGTTGCCCTTCCCATCCTGAAGCTGTGCTCTGGAAGATCAGAGCAGGGAGACAGGCTGTAAAGCCCTTCAGCCTTCAATGTTAAACCTCTCCCTACCCCCTCCTGGCAGAACTGATAAGGACCAGGGGCTTGGAGGGATGAGACTGCAGGGTCCTAATTAGGCCTGCCTGATTTTAGAAAAAAATTGAATTTGTGTCAAAAATTGTGATTTCGATATTTTTTTCACGATTTTCTTAAAATCAAGCTTCAGCACTAAATTCACAATGTATAGTAACATTTACAAACATGCATTAGTTATCAAATTGATCGTATGATGTTATTGCATTGTGAATTCAAAACAAATATCTATTAATGTAATGCAAACATGGGTGACCGCGGGAGATGGGGTGGGGGGGGTTAAGTTTAGTTAAAGTGGATCTGAACTCAGAACGTCCTCTCTGCTCTAAAAGATACGCAACAGCATAATAACCAAAACATTGTGTGCTCTTCAATGAGCTTATCTGCCATCCTTGCCATGGCAGTCATGTGACACAGGGGGAGAGAGATCAAATTACAATTTGTGATTAGATACAAATGAGGTGGAATTAAACAGGCTAAACTCTCTAAATACATACAGGGTTCATTTATCTGTTTTGCTCCTGTCCTGTGCAAGAGTTCAGGTCCAGTTCAGACTATGCGTATCATTCTCCTCCTAGCCGCATTCTACAATTCACTACTGCACTTCCTCCTTCCGGCCAGAAGGAGGAAGCACGCCATAGTGATGCGGAACGCATACAACACTTCGTGCGTGAGGCTAATAATTAATCGCATGTAACGTCTGGAATGCAGAAAATTGTAAGCATAAAAATATTGCCGCTTCGGCGATTAGGAAATAGTCTTGCTGCAAATTGCGATTTCAAAATGATATCTTAATGCTGCCATGCTAGAGTAGAGGTTCCCATACATCCAGGGCCGGTTTAAGCAGCTTCGGGGCCCCAGGGCAAAGGTAACCTGGGGGCCCCCTACCCAAAGGCAGTCACACCGGCACCCCACTTCCCATTAACTCCCTGGCAGCCAGCCCAGTGATCCATACCCTCCCTCCCACTAAAACTGCTCTCTCTGTCCCAGTGTATGTATATATATATATATATATATATATATATATATATATATATATATATATATATATATATATATATATATATATATATATATATATATATATAGATAGATACACACACACACACACACACACACACACACACACAGTGGGTTGCAAAAGTATCCGCCCCCCTTGAAGTTTTCCACATTTTCTCACATTACTGCCACAAACATGAATCAATTTTATTGGAATTCCACATGAAAGACCGACACGAGTGGTGTACACATGAGAAGTGGAACGAAAATCATCCGTGATTCCAAACATTTTTTACAAATAAATAACTGCAAAGTGGTGTGTGCATAATTATTCGCCCCCCCTTTGATCTGAGTGCAGTCAGTTGCCTATAGACATTGCCTGATGAGTGCTAATGACTAAATAGAGTGCACCTGTGTGTAATCTAATATCAGTACAAATACAGCTGCTCTGTGAGGGCCTCAGAGGTTGTCTAAGTGAATATAGGGAGCAACACTGTGAAGTCCAATGAACACACCAGACAGGTCAGGGATCAAGTTATTGAGAAATTTAAAGCAGGCTTAGGCTACAAAAAGATTTCCAAAGCCTTGAACATCCCAAGGAGCACTGTTCAAGTGATCATTCAGAAATGGAAGGAGTAGAGATCTACAGCTCAGGTAGGAGACTCTGTCCATAGGACAACTATTAGTCATGTACTGTACAAAGTTGGCCTTTATGGAAGAGTGGCAAGAAGAAAGGCATTGTTAACAGAGAGCATAAGAAGTCCCGTTTGCAATTTGCCACAAGCCATGTGGGGGACACAGCAACCATGTGGAAGAAGGTGCTCTGGTCAGATGAGACCAAAATGGAACTTTTTGGCCAAAATGCAAAACGCTATGTGTGGCAGAAAACTAACACTGCACATCACTAAGAACACACCATCCCCACTGTCAAATGTGGTGGTTGCAGCATCATGCTCGGGGGGTGCATCTCTTCAGCAGGGACAGGGAAGCTGGTCAGAGTTGATGGGAAGATGGATGGAGCCAAATACAGGGCAAACTTGGAAGAAAACCTCTTGGAGACTGCATAAGACTTGAGACTGGGGCGGAGGTTCACCTTCCAGCAGGACAACGACCCTAAACAAAAAGCCAGGGCAACAATGGAATGGTTTAAAACAAAACATATCTATGTGTTAGAATGGCCCAGTCAAAGTCCAGATCTAAATCCAATCGAGAATCTGTGGCAAGATCTGAAAACTGCTGTTCACAAATGCTTTCCATCTAATCTGACTGAGCTGGAGCTGTTTTGCAAAGAAGAATGGGCAAGGATTTCAGTCTCTAGATGTGCAAAGCTGGTAGAGACATACCCTAAAAGACTGGCAGCTGTAATTGCAGCAAAAGGTGGTTCTACAAAGTATTGACTCAGGGGGCCGAATAATTACGCACACCCCACTTTGCAGTTATTTATTTGTAAAAAATGTTTGGAATGATGCATGATTTTCGATCCACTTCTCACATGTACACCACTTTGTATTGCTCTTTTACGTGGAATCTGCCCCCAGTATAGGAATAAGACTGCCCCCAGTACCCCTCACCTTGTCTCAGACCTCCAGATCAGGGCGGCGACTTGACTTACAAACCTCATGCTCAGAGCGGAACCCGAGGCAGTGCGGCCACAGCAGCCGCACGCATAACTTCATATGCAGGAAGACGGGTGACGTCACTTCCGCATATGAAGTCATGTGGTGCCGTGCGCTGCTCTATTTGCCTCGGGTCTCGCTCTGAGCCTGAGGTCTGTTAGTCCGGTCGTCGCGCTGATCTTGAGGTCTGTGTCACCGCGCTGATCTTGAGGTCTCCATGGTGGGTAATTATTTAAAGAGGCAAAGGGGGACCCTTCGGACCCTGGGGCCGTTGCCCCCTTTGCCTGTATTATAGCACCGGCCCTGCATACATCTAGTGATGATGGGAAGATTCGACCAAAAGACAGACCTCTCTCTAATCGAATCTGATTAGAGAGAGATCTGTTAGCTGCCCATACACTGCAGGCCGATTCCCAATATATTCTAGCATGAAATCTCTCGGGAATTGGCAGAGTCCGCCGCCTCGCCCCTGCCCCCTAGTGTATAAATGTACCTCACATCTTCAGAAGTTGAAGACGGATGGGCACTGTTCGGTGGGCAACATAAGACAGGCAATGTAGAAATACACATGGGGGCACATTTATACACTTTGGGAACAGCTCTGGTAGTTATTTGTTAAGCACCTGGCTGTCATTGTCTCGTTTCTTCCACCTTCTTCTATCCTGAGCTGTGTCAGCCCTGCATTTCCCTGGTTGCTCCCCACCTGGCTACTCTTTCATGCCACGTGGCTGAGAAAAATATCTGGGGAGAATCACGGTATCACGGTAGATAGATAGATAGATAGATATAGATAGATAGATAGTTTCAAATTTAAAAGTTCTAATGTTTGGGGCAACTAAATTAAAGAGGAACTTCAGCCTAAACAATGTCATTAAGTTACATTAGTTATGTTAATTAAAATACAGGGTGGGCCATTTATATGGATACCCTTACCCTTAATATGGCCATTTATATGGATACACCATTTTATGTGAATGGTGAACAAACAAAAGCACCGCTATTGGTCTGACACTAACCCACATTGGATAGATCCCTCCAAGACTGTTGGAACAAAAAAATGATGGTATGGTGTGGTATATGGGGTGTATCCATAGATAAGGTGTATCCATATAAACGGCCAACCCTGTAGATAGGTAATATAATCTCTTACCCACCGTGTTTTAAAAGAACAGGCAAATGTTTGTGAATTCATGAGGGCAGACATCTTTTTGGTTTAACCTCCTTGCTGGTTTTCCCGACCTGAGCTCGGGATAGAAAAAAGAAGCTGTTAGCGGTGATTCCGAGCTCAGGTCGGGGTAGGGAGTGCAGCACTTTACCTGAAGTTGTGGAGTCCCGTGCAGCGGGACTCCAGCCTCTCTCCCCGGCAGTGTGGGGTCTTTCCCTGGCCGCCGGGATCCCCATGTCCCCGCTATTCTTCCGGGGACCCGGCGGCCAATCGGAGCAGCAGAGCGGCGGTGGCAGCGTGATGTCATTGGAGGCGGGGCTAATATTTAAAACGAACTTCTCTATATTAGAGAAATATAGAGAAGTTCGATTATATGTATATTAGCACCATCTTGTGGTCAAAGAGAAAACTGCAGCGCAGGAGCCCAGGAAGGTAAATTTTTCATTCTGCTGCAGATCTTCCTGCCAGAATGATTTTTTTCAGGTTTTAGGGTCTGAAATAGTGGAAAAAAATTGCACCTCTTTTAGACCCTAAAATCTGGAAAGAATCAGAACGGCAAGGAGGTTAAAGCAGGTGACAGGGAGCCAGGGGCGTAACAATAGACTCTGCAAGGGATGCCTCCGCAGGGGGGGCCAGAAGCCACAGGGGGCCCGTGGGGGGAAAGTTTGAGAGACTGATATGGGGAAAAAAAAACGTATTCTGCTCTTGCACCATTGTTATATTGACTGCAAGTGTCCACAACACAGATAAGGACTCATACACACTTTGGAATTTGTACACTGTCCCTGCTCCCTAGGGTACGTAAAAAACATCTGTGTCTCACTGCTGCAAAGTTCTGATGACTTCATGTACAACCTTACAAACAAAGGAGTCACATTTGGAAAAAAAGTTGTAGACTTTCCCTTTTCAGCAATCACTCCAAAAGGATTCCTAGATTCTTATCACACACAGGCTAATGACCTTATGGCCTCGGATTACTTTTACAACACAGTGGAGTGGAGATTGATGTCTGACTGTTGCTGCCTCATTGAGAGCTTGTTGTCTCACATGGAGTCCAAGATCCTGTAATAACAGTATCAATCAGTGACATTCTGAATGTTTTGCCAAAGTTACAGTGAATACTATATCTTATGTTCAGCATGTCATTGTTGTTCCTCCATATAGCATGTGCTCTCATGTAGTAAAATAATATGGCTGTGTGTGTATGTATGTACTGGTAGCAGAGCTGTGACAAGGGACTTGTTGGCTGCAAGGGGCTGGAGGAAGCACTGGGTAAGTAGATCTAGGGGTAGCATAGATTGCCTGACGTGTCCTTTAAGTCTAAGTGTTTTTATCTGCATGGGGAAAACACATTGGTCCTCAGTTTTCCTGTGCAGAAAGCGAGGGGGGTGGGGGGTGGGGGGGCAACCAAAGTTTCGCAGGGGGGCCCAGTAATGTCTAGTCACGCCCCTGCAGGGAGCATGAGACACAGTTCCATATGTCCTGTGTCCTGATCACCTGCCCCAGCTGCATGCACTAGGCTTCTAATCTCAAATTCAAAATAAAAAAAAAACAAATTTGCGCCAAAACAGCAGAAGTAGAACAACATTAGAAATCCCATCATGCTTTGCACAGCATCAGGGTAAAAATGCCTGGGCAGTTTTCATCTGTGCAGCTAAAAATGAAGCTTAGGTAAGAAAAAATTCTGATGCTGTGAAACTGTTAAAGAAACACCAAGCCTTTTCAGTGCCGCTGAGTAGATTTTTAGTCTGGACGCACACTTTAATCAGCAGGTCAAGATGGTAAATGTAAGTATGTGTAAATCTCCCAAACCACGTACATTCCCACCAAGAAGTTAAATAAGGAATTTGTAAATAAACTTTTTTATTGCTTAATTAAATGTCAGAAATTAAAAAACAATTATTGACACAGAGATTTCAGCAAATCAGGACTGAGAGAAATTCCACATTAGGCAGCCATATTGAATGCAGTGTGTATAAAAATGGTGGTTTAACCCTTTCCCTGTCAGCCAATTTGTCCTTAACGCGAACATCTACTGCCAAGCAGTTTTTAGACGTTTTGCACTCATTAGGTTTCCTTAAGATTTTTGACAAGAAAACCTACATGAAACAGGACATATCATATATTGCTTGAAAACAAACAACATTTTGTACTTTTTCTGGAGATATAACAACATTTCTAAGACTTTTCATATCTGAGAACGAGCGCAGGAGCCGTTCTCTTGCACGCATTATGGCCTGCGGCGTGTCGTCGGGATGTTGCAGTGTGACACAATCAGTGACCTTTGTTATTCATTCACCTGACGGGAAAAATGCGGCTTCAGATGATTAAAAGCTCCCGGATGCGTCAAACCGCAACGCACCAAAACGCTGCGTTAGATGTGAAAGATAAAATGAAAGTCTATGGACTTTCATTTTACATTGGTAAACACAAAGTATTGACTTTGCGTTAAAACGCTGAAAACCGGCTCAGATGTGAAAGAGCTCTAACCAAATAT
Organism: Hyperolius riggenbachi; assembly: GCF_040937935.1. Classification (NCBI taxonomy): domain Eukaryota; kingdom Metazoa; phylum Chordata; class Amphibia; order Anura; family Hyperoliidae; genus Hyperolius; species Hyperolius riggenbachi. The sequence goes on along the minus strand of NC_090653.1, from coordinate 193,636,279 downwards.
GTTAAAGCCAATGGGTACCGGATTAAAAAAGAAAAAGTCAGATACTCACCTAAGGAGAGGGAAGGCTCGGTCCTAATGAGCCTTCCCTCTCCTCTCCCGGTGCCCTCGGTGCTGCGCTGGCTCTCCCGTTCGCATCCGCCGCCGCAGGGACTTCGGAAGCACTCCGGCTTCCGAAGACGGGCCGCTCCATACTACGTACGCGCGAGTGCGTCAAAGAGGGCGCTCGCGCATGCGTAGTATGGAGCGGCCGCGTCATCGGGAGCCCGAGTGCTCCCGAAGGCTTACGAAAGCTCCCGAAGGCATGCGGAAGTGGCAGTATTTGACCGAACTGGTCGAATACTGCCACGGGTGATCCTGTGAGGGACCGGGCACCGGGAGAGGAGGGGGAAGGCTCATTAGGACCGAGCCTTCCCTCTCCTTAGGTGAGTATCTGACTTTTCCTTTTTTAATCCGGTAAACATTCACTTTAAAGAAGCGAAATAAAAAATACATTATTTTCTGTTGTGTTTTTTTTTTTCAAAGAAGAATTACATTTTACTGATAAAAATGTTACTGTTTGTAAAAGCCCTGATTCTGCTGAATCCAACAATACCAGATATGTATTCTTATCCCACTTTTGCTGTCCACAACACACCCCAATTATAAAACAGCATTTTGCACAATTTTACATTGGAACACAACAGATAAGGGAATCTAGGGGGCGTGGCCGGCCATGGAGCTGTGAGGAAGCAGGAATCCCCAGCTCTCCCTTACCCGCGCTGAATCTGCCGAGATCCTGCTATCCAAACTAGCCAAACCGTCCTCGGTCTGGTCCCTAAGGCTGAGGGAGACACGGCAGAGCGGAGGGATGGCCTCAAAAAGCACCCAGAAGCAGGCTGGACCGGCAGAAAGGCTGGCGAGATTCGCTCGCGGGTCCGGCCAAGATGGCGCCGGCGGCCCTGCAACAGCGAGAGAGAGAGCGGAGGATCCAGCAGAGGCATCCCTAGGCACAAGCGCCTCTCATGCGCCCGATACGGCTCCCACAAGCCCCGCAAGTCCCTCCGGTAAGCTGCACCCCGCGCACACACCTATCCCCAAACGGGACAAAACTAAGGGGAAGAAAGCCACACAGGAGGAGGGGAAGCACAAGGAGAAAAACATGGAGGGAGTGACGCAGGCCACAGGGGAGACAGATAACACCAGCTTGCAGCCGCAGCAGGAGTCAGTGTGGGACTCCCCACACTCACAGTCTGCCCTCTCACAGTCACCCAGCAGAGAAGGCATTGATGGTGCTCAGAACAATCAGGCAGGAGAGGAAGATTACACAGAGGCCATGGAGGAGGAGACACATGTAACTGAGGAGCCATCCAGAGCTGAAATTATGGAGGCCATAAAACTTCTTCATACATCCTTAACCACACGTTTAGACTCCATACAAGCTGACTTGTCTTTTGTTAAACATGATCTCTCCAAGGTCAAAGACCGCACCACTGAGGTGGAACGCAGAGTTAGCAACCTAGAAGAGTCTGTCGTACCATTGAGGCAAAATGTCCAGAGGATAACAGGTACCTCCTCCACACACTCAGCTAAACTTGATGACTTAGAAAATAGGGCCCGCAGATGTAACCTTAGATTAGTAGGGGTCCCTGAAAAAGCTGAAGGCCCTGATCCTGAAATATTCTTTGAAAATTGGTTCAAAGAGACCCTACCTGATCTATCCGTCTCGCATGCATACGCTATAGAGAGGGCGTACAGAGTGCCGGGAGGCCCACCAAAGCCAGGAGCCGCTCCGCGTCCCATCGTGATGAAGCTCCTCAACTACAGAGATAAAGTCGCAATCTTGCGTGAGGCCAGAAACCTCCCTGATCTTACTATAAATGGAGTTAAAGTCTCAATTTATCAAGACTTTTTTCGCTTGGAATTCAGAAAAAAAGGGCCACCTTTATCAATGTCAAAAAACGTCTGCGTGACAATCAGCTACAATACAGCATGTTGTTCCCTGTTAAATTGAAAGTCATGCATGAAGGCAAGACCCATTTCTTTGTGAAGTCTCACAATGGCTGGATGACAAAGGAATTCCTATGTGAGGAGGAAACTAATCCTGAATTTTATGTTGTCCGGGTCTATGTGACAGTGCTGGCTATATATGCTTTTATCTGGGAGCACGAGAATTTGACAATATATACAACAGGGACTGGGATATTAATAATCAATACCACTGTGTCTGGGGTCCATGTTCATCCGTCTCATTACTGATCACACCACTCGAAGTGTAAATCTCACCCACAGACATGAGCAATTCGCCTCGGGGAAATATTTGAGACTAATTTTTTTTGTCCCTTTCTTCCTTTACCTTCTCCAAATGTCGGAGTGTGCTCCACACATGGCCCACTCGGACCTTGTTTTCCACCAGCCTAGTATACAACATTGTTTATACCTTGTATATTACGCCACAGTTATTTACATTACTGCTCATATGCTGTATTCATCGCTATGTTTAGTACCACCAGTTGGAGCAGATGTTAATCATTTGTTAATTATTATGTGCGTCTATGCAACTGATTCATTCCAGACCATGGACTTCCAATGACTCAACCTAATGCACTGGTAGTGCAGGTCTTCTCAATAGCTTTAATCTATAGGCTTTATAGCCATTTATAACCTAAGTTCAATCTACTAAATGCTAGTTTATGTATATCCTACTTAACGCGGGTGGGGAGGGCTGGCCACCGTACGTACCCAAGTTAAGTAAGTTCAGGGAATGAAACTGCCTGGAGTTAAAATCAGGGAGTGGGGTGGGTTAGGGGGTGTTGGGATGAGTAGCCTAGTAAGGGGGAGGGCCCTACCATACTTCAGTTGTATTACCACAGGTCTGGCTTTAAAAACAAACAGCTCAGAAGCTCTTAAACTTATACCATTACTCGACCATGGTTAATCTACGCATAATCTCGTGGAACACTAGAGGATTGAATAATGTTATAAAACGTAGACTGGTATTTGACTACCTTAAAAAGTTATCACCTAACATCATCTGTTTACAGGAAACACACCTGACAGGTGGCAGAGTGCTCTCCTTAAAGAAGCCATGGATAGCAGGCTATCACGTATCACACTTCTCTTCCTTCTCGAGAGGCACAGCAGTTTTAATCAGTAAAAATTTCCCTGGGTCAGTATGTGAAGTCCGAGTAGATACTGCAGGAAGATTTACAGCAGTCACGGTAGCTATTGAGGGGAACAAATTCACTGTAGTGTCTCTATATGTTCCACCCCCCTTTTCAGCTTCAGTTCTTGATGCTCTGACTACTAAAATCCGCGACCTATTTGATAACCCAATTCTAATAGCTGGTGATTTCAATGCAGTCATTAACCCACAACTAGATAAACTATCTAAAACCTCCCGTGCTTACCCGCACCTTACAGAATGGATGACCAGATTAGATTTAACAGACATCTGGAGGTGGCGTTTTCCTACCTGTTCAGAATATTCATGCTATTCGGATCAATTCAAATCTATGTCGCGGATAGATATGTGTCTAGGCACCAAGGATTTATTATCACTTGTGGAGGACATCAAATATCTCCCCCATGGCATCTCGGACCATGCTCCAATGGTCTGTGATCTGCGCTACCTTGATGCGCGACAATCAGGCCATTGGAGGATGGGCCCCTGGTGGCTGGAGGACCCACTAGTACTAACGCCATGTAAAGAGGCAATGGAACACTATTGGATAGAAAATACTGGCTCGGCTGAACCGAGTATATGTTGGGATGCCAGTAAGGCAGTACTCAGGGGGGCATTTAGAGCATCCATGGCAATTATTAGACAAAATGATCAGGCCTCCCAAGAGTTTATAGAAAGGAAAGCTAAAGAAGCGCAAACACAGTTAATAACTGCCCCTAGCCCAGAAACCTATGAAACTTGGACTCTAGCCAGGAGATCACTCGAGTTAGAATTGGTGAGACGTGCAAAACGTAAAGAAATTATTCACAGGCAAAAATCATTTGAGTTCGGCAATAAATGCAGCAGGCTTTTATCATATATGCTGAGATCAAATGATTCCACAAACGCCATCCCAAGAATTATGTCAAGCAATGGAACATTTTGCACAATTTCATCTGATATAGCTAAAGAATTTTTTGATTTCTATTCAAATTTATATACTAGCACAACTGGAGAATGCACCTCTGCCACAGCCACCTTTTTAGATGGAGTGGACTTGCCCTGCTTGGATGAGACAGCCAGGCTGGCGCTGGATTTGCCCATTTCAGAGCCTGAAATCTTGATAGCCATCGATTCCCTTAAAAAAGGGAAAACACCAGGCCCAGATGGCATCCCCATAGAATGGTACCTCAAAAGCAAAAGTACCTCTACCTCTAAATTGGCTGATACGTTTGCTCACGCGCTGGAGGTTGGATCATTTCCTGAGTCACTTTATGAAGCCCTGATTATTCTACTGCCAAAACCTAATAAGGACCCAGATCTCTGTGAATCCTATAGGCCCATATCTTTAATAAATACGGATGCAAAAATTTTAGCCAATAGATTGAATCAATACATTCCCTCACTGGTTCATGAAGATCAAACGGGGTTTATTCCTGGTAGATCCACCAAATCTAATATTAGACGTCTCTTTTCAAACATCCAATTCCCGCATAGTAACTCAGGAACCAGAGTCATATTATCCCTATATACTCATAAGGCATTCGACTTGGTCGAGTGGCCCTATTTGAGGGCGGTATTGTGTAAGATGGGCTTTGGTGAGGTGTTCAGGAGATGGTTCGACATTCTTTATGCTTCTCCCCGTGCAAAAATAAGGGTCAACTCTTACATCTCGGAACCTTTCAAGATTTATAGAGGCACTAGGCAGGGGTGCCCTTTATCCCCTCTCCTGTTTGCATTAGCAATGGAGCCCCTTGCGGAACACATTAGATCGTCTTCGGCTGTCAGGGGACTCCGGGTCCACAGATTGGAGGAACGTATCTCCTTATATGCCGACGATGTTCTTTTGTATTTAGCAGACCCTGGCCCCTCACTGGTGGAAGTATTCAAAATTTACAATTCCTTCCAAAAGATTTCGGGACTAAAAGTAAATTGGTCCAAGTCAGTACTGTTTCCACTGGATCAAACTGCAATTCAGGCAATACATCCCACCTCTCAACTACTGGTGACAGAGAATTTTAAATACCTGGGGGTAAATGTGACAAGGAAAGTAGAAGATTTCATTCAATATAATTTGATGCCACTAATGAGCTCCCTGGGGTAAAAATTTAAGATATGGGGTAAACTCCCGCTTAACCTGGTAGGCAAAGCCACAATAGTCAAAATGATATGCGCCCCGAAACTTTTATATATCTTCCAAGCATCACCTAGTTACATTCCCAAGCGCCTATTCGATAAATTAGACTCTATGGTATCTAGTTTTTTGTGGGGTAGCTCTCCAGCTCGCTTAGCTCTTTCTACCCTCCGCCTTCCAACTACACTGGGGGGTCTTGCATTCCCACATTTCCGCCTCTACTACCTGTCTGCACAACTTACATATATACAAAAATGGATGAGTGCAGATAGAAAAGATGCCGCCATGAATCTTGATGCAGACATAGCCACCTCATATGAAGCTTTAGCCAACATTATTTATAGAGGCGAGGTCCCATCCAAGCAAGGCTCTTTGCTTCTAAAAACATCTCTAAAAATATACACTTTAACCTCTAAACTGTTCCGAGAATCAAAAGAAATAATTCCACCTAGCACTCCTCTATGGGCAAATCCCCGCTTACCTGAGCTACTTAAAATGGAGGACAGTCAATTTTGGACTCATCATGGGATCAAATATCTTAACCATCTTTTTGTAGAGGGTGAATTTAAATCCTTCGCCACTCTTAAATCTGAGTGTGGTATTCCATGTCACTCTCTATTCCGCTACTTCCAACGCTATACGGGTTCAGATGGGCACATCGGGCATCCGCATGACTCCCTCCGAACTGGAACTACTTGTATTAACCACTTTGTCCTCCTTGACGTATAAAAACGTCAAGGAGGACAGGCGCGCTCCCGCGGCCGATCGCGCGCGTGCATGCGCACTCCCGGCCACGGAGTCGGTAGCCACGGAATCAATTTATCGGGCTATGGAGCCCGATCACTGATTCCTCTCCCCCGCTGAAAAAGCGACAGCTTCTCTCGGAAGCTTCGCTTTTTCTGAAGCTGTGTCTCTCTAAGCGTACATTGTACGCTTAGAGTGACGTCATGTAAAAAAAATCGAGATTGCCATCTTGTGGCCAAAAAGTAAAACTACAAGTAAATTCCCAAAAACATTACAATACACCAATATTTCCCCAAATAAAACACTTTTATATCCCACCCTCCCAAAAATGCCTACATAAAATGTTTAATAAAAAAAAACAAAAAAAACATTACTATAAAAAAAAAAAAAACATAAATATTTACCTAAGGGTCTAAACTTTTTAAATATCTATGTAAAGATGAAATATTTCTCTCTATTTTTTTTTTTTATAAGCTTGTAAATAGTGATGTATGCAAAACGGAAAAAATGCTCTTTTATTTCCAAATAAAATATTGTCGCGATACATTGTGATAGGGACATAATTTAAATGGTGAAATAACCGTGACAAATGGGCAATAACAATACGTGGGTTTTAATTATGGAGGCATGTATTATTTTAAAACTATAATGGCCGAAAACTGACAAAAAATGAATTTTTTCATTTTTTTTCTTATTCTTCCTGTTAAAATGCATTTACAGTAAAGTGGCTCTTAGCAAAATGTACCCCCCAAAGAAAGCCTAATTGGTGGCGGAAAAAACAAGATATAGATCAGTTCATTGTGATAAGTAGTGATAAAGTTATAGGCTAATGAATGCGAGGTGAACATTGCTCGGATGCATAAGCTGAAAACGACTGAGATGTTAAGTGGTTAAAGAAAGACACAGCCAAACAAATATCCAGCTACTACTTAGCACTATCACAGAAAACGGGTTTTCAAAGTTTTGAGATAGCCAAATCAAAGTGGCAGACGGACACCTGCGACTTCACAGAAGCGGACTGGGCTGAAGTAGAAGGGCATTATATGCCCAGTGTAATTAGCGCCAATGATAAATTAATTCAGATCAAATGGCTACATCAAATATACTATACCCCTTTAAAACTCTCTAAAATGGGGAGGGATGCCAGTTCGAGATGTTGTAAGTGCGGATGTCCGGAGGCAGATTTTATCCACTGCGTCTGGAGGTGTGAACTTGTTCAGAAATTTTGGAATAATGTGTCACAACTTCTTGCCCAAATCCTGCAAAAACCTGTTGATATCTCATTTAAAGCATCCATGCTGAGTATAATTGATAATGTTACATGCGGTAAATATAAGCAACTATTCCTCAGGATAGCCTTCTTTTATGCAAGGAAATGCATCTCATTTAAATGGAAGTCTGCTGTTGCTCCATCATTGGAGGACTTTAAAAACTTAATTAATCAAAATTTGCCCTTATATTATCTTACTTATCAGACCAGGGGCCATCCAAAAAAATTTGATAAAGTGTGGGGTAGCTGGGTTAAAGAGAATCTGTATTGTTAAAATCGCACAAAAGTAAACAAACCAGTGTGTTAGGGGACATCTCCCATTACCCTCTGTCACAATTTCGCCGCTCCCCGCCGCATTAAAAGTAGTCAAAAACAGTTTTAACCACTTTACCCCCAGCGGTACGAATTTCTCCGCCCCTTTTTTCCCTCCTAAAAAACCAGGGACGGAGAAATCCGTACCTTCCGCGCTACCGCAGCTGTCCGCGCTCCCGCCGCTCGTGCGCGCGCACCCGCCGCTCGTGCACGCCGCCGCCACTCGCCCGGAGATCAATGAACGGGAAAATCCATTCCCGTTCGTTGATCTAGCCCCCGCAATGATCTGCTGCTTCTTTCAGAAACAGCGAGATCATTGTGCGTCTCCCAGCCTCCTACTGCTTCCTGTAAGTGTCCTTCCGAACGCTTACAGGTCGCATGTAAACAAACACTCTGTGGCCATCTTGTGGCCAAATAGTAAACTACACCCTAAAAGCATTTTACATATACAAACATTACATTTACACAATAAATTAACTCATTACCTCCCACACTCCCCATTTTTTTTTTTTTTTTTTTTTTGTAATTATAAAAAAAAAAAATACAATAAAAAAAAAAAACATAAATAGTTACCTTAGGGACTGAACTTTTTAAATATTTATATCAGGAGGGTACAACACTGTTACTTTATAAACTATGGGCTTGTAATTAGGGATGGATGCAAAACTGAAAAAAATGCACCTTTATTTCCAAATAAAATATTGTCGCCAAACATTGTGATAGGGACATAATTTAAATGGTTTTATAACCGGGACAAATGGGTTAATACATTTCATGGGTTTTAATTACAGTAGCATGCTTTATTTAAAAACTATAATGGCCGAAAACTGAAAAATAATAATTTTTTCTCACATTTTTTCCTATTTCCCCATTAAAACACATTTAGAATAAAATAATTCTTGGCATAATGTCCCACCTAAAGAAAGCCTAATTGGTGGCGAAAAAAACAAGATATAGTTCATTTCATTGGGATAAGTAATAATAAAGTTATAGACGAATGAATGGAAGGAGCGCTGAAAGGTGAAAATTGCTCTGGTGGTCAGGGGGTAAAACCCCTCAGTGGTGAAGTGGTTAAAAAGTTTGTTTATAAACAATCAAAATGGCCACCAAAACAGGAAGTAGATTGATGTACAATATGTCCACACATAGAAAATACATCCATACACAAGCAGGCTGTATACAGCATCCCTTTTGTATCTCAAGAGATCACTTGTGTGTTTACCTTCTGTCCCCTTCTTCTCTCATGCACTGAACATTACAGGCTTCCTGCAGACAGCTCTGCCTGTGCCTGTGTTTGTAATTCCTCAGTATGTGTCAGCCAGCTACTTTCACAGCCTAACAGAGGAGGATTTTTATCCAGCTCTCTTCTATCACTGATAAGATAGCAGAGAAGCTGCTGGCTTATGTAAATAAAACACACACTGGAGTGTGCATAGAGGAACAGACCAGCAGGAAGAGTTGGCAGCCTTCCAGACACAGGCCGACAAGTCTGACAGGGGAAAGATACATTGATTTATTACAGAGACCGTGATAGTACAAAGTGCTACAGTGAGCCAGAACAGATTAGAATAGGTTTAGGAACTTGTAGGATGGTAGAAAAAACGTTGTAATTTTTGTTACAGAGTCACTTTAAAGGGACTCCGAGCAGTGCAGAAACTATTGAAAGATGCATATCATTTTAAAGCTCTCTTTCTCCTCTTTCCAATGATACATAAACCGCCGCCCTACCCCTTTTAGTTTTCGCTATTTTCGCGATCGAAATTGCCGCGGCCGCGACTTCAATCACGAAAATAGAGAAAACTAAAAGGCGTAGGGCGGTGGTTTATATATCATTGGAAAGAGGAGAAAGAGAGCTTTAAAATGATATGCATCTTTCCATAGATTTTGCACTGCTCGGAGTCCCTTTAAGAACGGTGCCTCTGTTGTTCCCAATCTGGATATTACAGTCAGTGTATCAGATCTATTTCTGTAATCCTCAATCCTCTAAGAGTGTCTAATTGTAGTGGTTAATTTAAAATGCCTGTTTTTTTTCTTCTGATTTGGCTGTTTGTGACAACTGAACCTAGATGTCGAATAATATGCTACTATGTATTGTATGGGCCCAGGGGTTTCTCTGCGGGGTGGAATGGGAGGGGTTTGGGATGGGAATGTTTTCTGTTGTATTTGTTATGCACAAAACTTTAATAAAAAGTCTCTTTTAAAAAAAGATAAGGGAATCTATAGGTTAACGTGGCATATCTAATGATAGAAGTGAAATTGCCGATTGAGTTAGGTATTTTTAGAAACTGCATACCTCTACGTTTTTATCTGTGGTGTAGTTTGTGCTCTAAATGTAGCAACGGTCATACAGATTACCCTAAAACATATAGGTGTCACCAGTATACAATGCTAGGTATAGGTGCCCCTAGTATAGGTAGCCAGGTATAGATGCCCTCAGTACAGGTAGCCAGGTATAGGTGCAGCCAGTATAGGTCGCCTGGAATAGGTGCTGCCAGTACAGGTAGCCAGGTATAGGTGCAGTCAGTATAGGTAGTCGGGTGCAGGTGCAGCCAGGAATAGGTGCCGTCAGCACATTTAGCCAGATATAGGTGCAGCCAGTGTTAGTAGCCAGGCATAGATCCTCTCAGTATAGGTAGCAGGTATAGGTGCAGCCAGTATAGGTAGCCAGATATATGGGACACTGCATGGAGGGGGCTAGCATCATCCTCTCACCCTCTCCATGGGTCCCCTCCAGTGGCACCCTGCAGAGCTGGAGCGCAGGGGTGTGGTGGGTAATTAACTCACTTACTCCATACGATGTGTCCCTGCCGGCAGTCCTCTCCTCTCTTACTGCCCGATTTTTTGCATGACGAGCGTAAAATACAATAAAAAAAAAATACAATTTTTTAAATATAAAATCAAATACTGAGTGCTCTCATTCATTTCAAGGTATACCATCAATCTATAATTCCTGTTATAATGAGTTGAGTTTCCACTATGCCCAATTTTATGATGGCAACGAGTTAAAAGCTGGTCCTTTACTAAGTTAGCGATCATGCAAAAGGCAAGAACCACACAGGTTTTTGACAGTGCTGAGAATCCAGTATGTGCACAGCAGCCCCCGACCATTCAGCCAACAATTTGCCTGGCAGATCACTTCAACCAAGTGACAGTAGATTATTTTGTTTTCCCCATTTACCCCCCCCCCCCCCACACTGCATAGAGAAGAACACCTTGCTGGCTTGTCTGCATTCCCTTGCCCGTGCAATGTCGCAGAAGGATTGGCTTCCGCAGTATCAATCGATTTTGTATATGGGCCCTTAGTTGGGGCTGTTTCACACGGGCTTCTGCGGGTGGCATGTATAGCCGATGCTAAATGCTTTTCTGCAACAGAGCTAAAAAAAAAAGCATTTGGCATTGGTTTAATTATTTTTTGAAGGATTTATATAGCACTGACATATTACGCACACTGTACAGAGTACATTGTCTTGTCACTAACTGTCCCTCAGAGGGGCTCACAATCTAGTCCTTACTATAGTCATATGTCTATGTATGTATTGTGTAGTGCATGTATCAGTCTAGGGCAGGCATGGGCAAACTTGGCCCTCCAGTTGTTAAGGAACTACAAGTCCCACAATGCATTGCAGGAGTCTTACAGCCACAGTCATGACTCATAAAGGCAAATGCATTGTGGGACTTGTAGTTCCTTAAAGAGAACCAGAGATGAAGCACCTTCATGTATTTTATTACATTTATCAGTGGGAACATGACAGTAAACACTTACCCTGCTTTTAGTTTCATTGTTATCTGCTTAATTAGTCTATTAGCAGCTGTGATAAGAATCCACTGACTATTCAGTCGAGGTTTGACCTGGAATCATTATAGCTGAGTCACTCTTCTGTGAAGTGTTTTCAAGCCCAAGCCTTCCCCTCTCCTGGCTTAGATTTCCTGCTTTGCATACTGAGAGCTGTGATGACTGGGAGGGGCTGCTCTGCTGAGAGAGAAGCTCTGTGGCTGCAATATGATCCCTGTGTGCTCTGTGTGCACTAGATACTGATAATAACGGCAGTTTCATTCCTATGAGAGACACTTCCTACAGGCAGTACATCATACCAAAATGAAAGCACACAGCAGCCTTTCTCATATAGCCTAGATAGCAGCCTAGTCTCATATAGCCTAGACAGCACATCCAGAACAACTCATATAACCCGGAAGGAGAAGGGATATGAGCTGGCGGCCATATTTGATTTTTCCTGGAGCAATAATGGATAAAAAAACACTAAAAAAGGCACACCAGAGCGGCAAAATTATCAGGTAGAGCATTTATTCTTTACAAGCTATCAACTGATATGTTTATTTTGTGTGAAACGTTCATCTCTGGTTCCATTTAACAGCTGGACGGCCGAGTTTGCCCATGCCTGGTCTAGGGTCGATTTTAGGGGGAAGCCAATTAACTTATCTGTATGTTTTTGGGATGTGGGAAGAAACTGGAGTGCCCGGAGGAAACCCACACAGACACAGGGCGAACAAACAAACACCTTGCAGATGTTGACCTGGCTGGGATTCAAACCGGGGACTCAGTATTGCAAGGTGAGAGCACTAACCACTACGCCACCGTGCTACCCATTGTTCTGTAATATTTTGAGTCCCATAGGGAAAATAAAAGTGGATTGAAGTCTGCACAGCCTTCTGTCAGTTATCAAATCTTTATTGCACAAAACAGATTAAAACATCCTGCTGTAAGACAGCGACAGTCTGCTGTTTCGGGCCCTTTATCAAGCCGTCCAGCTTCAATCAACTTTGATTTTTCTCTCCATCCTGGCAGTACCCAGGTGGAAGGCCCTGCACATCTTACCCTTGGAGAGGGTTTGGCCAGTTGAGTGGGGTTCCACAACCAGATTGAGCCCCATGGGGGGCACAAAGCCAGAGAACACAACCATCGCGAGACACTTCATGCAGCATCAAAAAAATATCACTCGACCAGGATGTTCACCCAATCACAGAAAAACAACTGTAAACGCATTGAGATGAATGCTCCCATTAATCTCAATGGGGGAATCAGCTGATCCCCTGGCAGTAAATGACCTCCCTGAAAGCCTAGAAGTAGGGACTGTCACTGTGGGGCAATCACGGTACCCTACTTGACAAAGACGAGACCAGGAGGCAATTGGTGCAATATCTAATAACGAAAAAACCTTCAATGTGCGCTCCTCAACTGATTCCTTATTCCAATCTGTCACTGCCTAAAACCTGGGTCGCTCCTGAAAAGTGTGTGTATCACTCATTAAACGTTTGTATGAATAAAACAGGGCGCTCTACAGATAAAGGTACAAAACTTTAAACAAAATAAATCCTGGATCACAGAACATCAAAGTTCTAGCAGTGTCCTTTCTTAAAAGGTAATGTTAAAAAGTTCCCATGTATCTTCTTTCAAACTCCTATTGAGGACATGTGGACTCCACACTTTCCTGACACAAGTAGTTCTAGTGTACGCTCACCAGAGATGACAGCTGCCCTTCTCAGGATCAGCCAACAAAGCTTTTGGCCCAGCCAGTGTTCCTCAGATATTTCAGCATGCCTTCCTTCCCCCAGTCATTCCAACCATAAAACAGGAAAAAATTCAAATAGTATAATACTGCATAGCTCAAATGGAAGACTCCAGCACCAGTGCTCCCAGTTGTTAAATAGCACCCAGTGCTCCACCACCAAAAAGATCAACAAAGCCTCTCACCGCACGGCCTGGCTGACCCAGCACAGACCAGCAAAATTCACTTTTCAAACGACACCAAACTTGCTCCTGTCTTGGTAGTGCCCCTAGGACTCAAACAGGGCCAAACATAGTGTAAAATCTTCTTTTATTAAAATGATTAAAACGTAGTGCACTTACAATTTAGCAGAAACAAATGCGCATATATAAAATCCTTAGAGCTCTTTCAGCGTCCCTCGCTCCTTAGGCCACGCCCAACTAGTTTCGTCCTATGACTCAGCAGGGGCTAGGGCCAATCAGAGCGAGCGGACGCTATATACATCCTCCCCCACATCACATGACCAGCATTGCCATGGGGCTCGGCATATTCCACTTACTGCTTCCTAGTTTGCCATCATAGGCTAAAAGTTTCCTTCACTCCACCCACCTTAGGAATGGAGGTCCGCAATTGGCCATACAGATTTACCGGATCTCCGTACGCCACCTAAAACTACATTTCCCATCATTCCCTGCTTTCCACCTATCCTGTAATATACGGAATTCTCGCATCACTGATGCAATTTCCCGGAAACCAACGCATCACATTACCGAGCTTCTGTCAGTCCGCTCCTATTCTACACTACAACTCCCATGAATCCTTTGTTATATTTCCTGTCCTCTCTACGGTGGCTCCGGGGTACCCTATCCTCTAGCTTCACCTCTCTCGCTCTAAGTGAACGTCACTTTCTGTTTTAACCCCTCATTCTACCGCCATCATAAGGAGGCACTCTACATGGCAGGTAAAGGGAGAAACTTTATAATAAAATAACAGACTTGGATGCCATAGAAAAAATGAAAAAAATGAAAAAATGAAAAAAATGAAAAAAAGCTCCAGATCTATTAGAGATTTTTGAGGATCACAACGGGGACCTTTATAGAATATCTCTTTGCCCAATATTTTTCCTATTTATATATGCAATTCATAAATTATGCCTAGCCCCTTGCATTGAACATTCCCTTCCCCTGCCAGCATCCCATAGCAGCAATTCATATTTTCACCAACATTCTGTTGCAATTCATTAGAACCAGGTAGTGTATATATGCCATATACCAACAGTTCATCCCGCAAACAACATCATTGCTATAATTCATTAGAGCCGGATAGTGTATGCATGTCAAGTGCACCCCACAGCCCCCCCAGTTGTGGCCATCCCAACACACATTGCAGATGGCACATAGGTGCTGCCGTGACTCATAGGTTCACTATACCGCCATTCTCTAATCATCAGCTATAAAGCAGTTGATGTCCAGCTCGACATTTAATCCACCCGGCGTCATCGTTTGTAATTCATAGATCCACCTCGTTTCCATTCGTGAGATCTCTCTAATCTTATGGCATCCTAGCCATTTGGTTGTGAGTTTTTGTACTCCACAGAATTTTAATAGAGCTGAGTTACGTTCATGTCTCTCTAAAAAATGCTTTGATACACTGTGTCCCTTGAATCCTCTGTTGATGTTCACAATGTGTTCACCTACACATTTCTTCAGGGTTCTTTTGGTCCGACCCACATATTGCAGCCCACATGGGCACCATAATAGGTATACCACATGTGTGCTGCAGCAGTGGATAAATTCATTAATTTTAGAACTTCTCCCTTTTTGATTTGACACAATCTCTTTTAACCTCACTCCCTGTGCTGTCTCACACGTGGTGCATTGTCGGCAGGGGTAAAATCCCACATTGCCCCATGCGTCCGTTTTGTTATTGACCTTGGGACCCTCCACATAGGTCTTAACCAAGCTCTGCTGTAAATTCTGCGCTCGCCTGTAAATAAATTTAGGTTGCTCTGGGAGTGTCTTACCCAGAATGGGGTCATTCCTTAATAGGCCCCAGTGTTTTTTATAGATTTGTTCAACCTGTTTGTACTGGGAATTGAATTGTAATAACACCGCATGTTCAAAGCCACCAGACTTGCTGTCATTTCGGTTGCTGGCGTTTCTAGACGCCTGTAATAGTTTATCTCTACCCCCCCGCATCACATCCTCCGATATAGATTCCAGCTGTTGTCTATTGTATCCTTTCTCAACAAACCTTTCTATTAGAATCTCTGCTTGCATAATGTAATCACTTGTATTGGAACAGTTCCTACGTATCCTGCTCAGTTGACCCTTGGGGATGTTTGCCATCCAACTTGGATGGTGACAGCTCTGCGTAGGTATATAAGAATTCCTATCGGTTTTCTTAAAAAATGTCTTGCTCCCCAAGGTTCCATCTCTTTTCATCACTACAATGTCAAGGAAATCAATCTCCTCGGTACTGCACTTCATAGTTAGCTCAATCCCCAGCTGATTGTGGTTCAGCCACTGTACATATTGATTCAGTTGTTCCACATCCCCTTCCCATATCCAAAATAAATCATCTATAAAACGTTGCCAATTTTTAACCCTACTGCTCTGTGGCATACCCAAAACTTCTCTTTCCCATTGATCCATGAAAATATTTGCTACGCTTGGGGCATACTTCGCCCCCATAGCACAGCCAACCACCTGTAAATAAAATCTCCCATCAAACCAGAAATAGTTGTGTGATAAAGAAAAATGTAATATTTCCAAAATAAATTCAATTTGTTCCTCAGCAAGTGATTCTTGTTCCTCCAGTGCCCTTCTCACAGCTTCTAGTGCTTTCTCATGCGGTATTATAGTATACAGTGCCGTAACATCTGCAGTAACCAGTATACTATCCTCATCAATTCCAATACCATTAATCGTCTGCAGAAAGTGCTTGGTGTCCTTCAACAGATGCGGGAGGGTCCCCACAACCGGTTGAAGGAACCGATCCACATATTCCCCTAGTCTCTGGTTTAATCCTCCAATCCCACTGATAATTGGCCTACCCGGGGGATGGGTCTGGCTTTTATGGATCTTGGGGTTAATGTACATGACTGGTATCCGGGGTGCGTCAATCACTAAATATTTAAATTCAGCATCATTCAGTATACCTTTCTCAAGCCCTTTTCTTAAAATCTTCCTCATTTCCTCTTTATACTCACCTGTTGGGTCACCTTTCAGGTACCTGTAGGTGGCAGTGTCCCCAAGGATGTTATATACTTCCTGCTTGTACTGAGATTGATGCATGATAACCACCCCCCCCCCTCCCTTATCAGCTGGCCTGATAAGGATTTCCTTTTTCTTACGCAGTTCATTGATCTGTTTGCATTCTGTTTTATTACTGTTGGTTTTTAATGCTTCTAAATCTTTCAATACCATGTTTTTAAAACTTTTAACAGTACTATCTTTCGTTAGGTCCGGTGGATTAAATGTCGAGCGGTTCCTAAGATTGGTATGGGCAAACTGCTGTGTTACACCCCCCTGACTGGCCCTGTTTGTCAGGCCTTCCTTTGATAGGAAATATTTCTTAATGTTCATTTTCCTTATGAACTTATGGGTGTCAATGTCCACATCAAATTTGTTTACACCTTTCTTCGGGGCATATTTCAAGCCTTTATCTAGAATTTTCAGTTCGGCTGGGGTCACATTCACCCCGCTGATGTTAAATATACCTGTGCCCTTTACTTCCTTCTTTTTATGTCTGCTCCCTCTATGTCCTCTTCTATTTCTCTTTTTCTTGTATTCCGTATCTGATATTCTATTTCTTGCCATTGGTCCTGCCCTCCCCTCCTGTCCCCTAAAAATGATGATGGACAACCTCATCTGTTTCCCGTTCAAGGGGTTCATCTCTATTGTATGTTGGTAACATCCCGTTTCTCCTCTCTCTCTCCTCCCAACTTCCTTTTGCAGGGATCCTCCTGTATGGGCTGTATGTTGGCATTGATGGTTGGTTACGGGGCGCCCCCCCATAGGGTCCCCCATTTCCTCTCTGCCCCCTTCCTCTATTGTATCTGGGTGCTACCCATTGATCCTCCCTTTCATATCTAGGAGTTCTTCTACTAGGTGACCCGTATGCCCCTCTCCCGGGCCTCCCGACTGGTCCTCCCCGGTTCCAGCTGGCCCCCCCTACATCCTGTATCCTTTGATGACTGGACGCTCCTCCCTCATCATCCTCCATCTCATCACCACCCTCATGGTAACCTATACTCACCTTCTTAACTGCCTCCTCTTTCTTTTTCCTTTTGTTATGTTCCACTTGCCATTTGTAGGCCACCTTTTTCTTATAGTCCTGCCAGTCATGCTGAAATCTATTGATTCTAATCTCGCTAACTTCCTTCTCACATTTTTGTATCACCTTGCTCAATGTGTTAGCATTGGTGTTGAATTCCTCCTCCTCTTTGAACGGTTCTAGTTTATTCTTAATGCTGTCAATTTCTTTCCCTAACCTGTCCAGTCTATTTTGCTTCCTTTTGGCCAACAATTTCAAAAGGCTAATACCACAATTATTCAAAAACTCCCCCAGCTCTCTGTCATTATCATCACTCTCCTCCCCATCATTTGGTAGGAGTCCCATCTATATCTTTTCGGGATAATACCCTCTGCTGCCTGTTTTTTTAAGGCTAGCTAAATCCCACCAAGTGTTGGTTTCTCTTATCATCAAGTGCTGCAGTTGCTTAAATAGGCCATCTGCATTTTGATGGTTGGGGTCAGGTTCTTTTACAAAAATTTTGTCTATAGTGTATGCACTTGACATGCATACACTATCCGGCTCTAATGAATTATAGCAATGATGTTGTTTGCGGGATGAACTGTTGGTATATGGCATATATACACTACCTGGTTCTAATGAATTGCAACAGAATGTTGGTGAAAATATGAATTGCTGCTATGGGATGCTGGCAGGGGAAGGGAATGTTCAATGCAAGGGGCTAGGCATAATTTATGAATTGCATATATAAATAGGAAAAATATTGGGCAAAGAGATATTCTATAAAGGTCCCCGTTGTGATCCTCAAAAATCTCTAATAGATCTGGAGCTTTTTTTCATTTTTTTCAATTTTTTCATTTTTTCTATGGCATCCAAGTCTGTTATTTTATTATAAAGTTTCTCCCTTTACCTGCCATGTAGAGTGCCTCCTTATGATGGCGGTAGAATGAGGGGTTAAAACAGAAAGTGACGTTCACTTAGAGCGAGAGAGGTGAAGCTAGAGGATAGGGTACCCCGGAGCCACCGTAGAGAGGACAGGAAATATAAGAAAGGATTCATTGGAGTTGTAGTGTAGAATAGGAGCGGACTGACAGAAGCTCGGTAATGTGATGCGTTGGTTTCCGGGAAATTGCATCAGTGATGCGAGAATTCCGTATATTACAGGATAGGTGGAAAGCAGGGAATGATGAGAAATGTAGTTTTAGGTGGCGTGCGGAGATCCGGTAAATCTGTACGGCCAATTGCGGACCTCCATTCCTAAGGTGGGTGGAGTGAGGGAAACTTTTAGCCTATGATGGCAAACTAGGAAGCAGTAAGTGAAATATGCCGAGCCCCATGGCAATGCTGGTCATGTGATGTGGGGGAGGATGTATTTGTATCTGATTGGCCCTAGCCCCTGACGAGTCACAGGACGAAACTAGTTGGGCGTGGCCTAAGGAGGGAGGGACGCTGAAAGAGCTCTAAGGATTTTATATATGCGCATTTGTTTCTGCTAAATTGTAAGTGCACTACGTTTTAATCATTTTAATAAAAGAAGATTTTACACTATGTTTGACCCTGTTTGAGTCCTAGGGGCACTACCAAGACATTTTGCTGGTCTGTGCTGGGTCAGCCAGGCCGTGCGGTGAGAGGCTTTGTTGATCTTTTTGGTGGTGGAGCACTGGGTGCTATTTAACAACTGGGAGCACTGGTGCTGGAGTCTTCCATTTGAGCCATGCTGTATTATACTATTTGAATTTTTTCCTGTTTTATGGTTGGAATGACTGGGGGAAGGAAGGCATGCTGAAATATCTGAGGAACACTGGCTGGGCCAAAAGCTTTGTTGGCTGATCCTGAGAAGGGCAGCTGTCATCTCTGGTGAGCGTACACTAGAACTACTTGTGTCAGGAAAGTGTGGAGTCCACATGTCCTCAATAGGAGTTTGAAAGAAGATACATGGGAACTTTTTAACATTACCTTTTAACAAAGGACACTGCTAGAACTTTGATGTTCTGTGATTCAGGACTTATTTTATTTAAAGTTTTGTACCTTTATCTGTAGAGCGCCCTGTTTTATTCATACAATTGGTGCAATATCGTAGGATAAAATTAGCTCATTATTACAAGGGTAGTTATCAGGCCCGGATTTACAGCACAGGAGCCTATAGGCACAGATTTCCTGGCGCCCTAGACTTCACCTTCCATAAACCTACAAACCCCCACCGAACTGCACCGCAAGTGTGCTGGCTGTCCCAGCAGTCACTTCTCCCTTACTTACCTTGCCTGTCATAGGTAGCTACAGGTAGGTAGGTGTCCGTGTAGCTAGAGGTACCCTCAGAATTGAGTAGCTAGAGGTGCTCCTGAATGAAGGGAGGCCTAGTCAGTGGAATGCCGAGAGGTGGGGAGTAACCTTTGATTTACACTCTGCTCAGGACTCTGCATAGGGAAGGTCATGCTCAGGGAGGGGAATGAGCCGCCTTTCCATCATCAGGCACCTGTTGGCACGTGCATACAGTGCCTTATGGTAAATCCGGCCCTGGTAGTTATACTTGTGACGGACGAGCCGTGAGACGAGTAAACGTAATCGGCTTCCTGCATCGATTGTCGTTGCGTTGCCAGATCGGAATCTTATGTCTTGGGGGGTAGCAGTCTGTCAGCCTGGGTTCTTCCTTTGGGAAATCTAGCTTCATAGCTTCTTTTCATGAAGCCTTGTGCCTGTGACTTGTTAATTAGCATGTGACTGGAATCTGGCCCTTAGCAGAGGTGATAGTAGAGTCCTTTCATGAAGTATGTTTGCTGAGCAGGGAAGGCATGTTGGTTTTAATTAACTGGACCAACAGAAGACAGTTCACACGTACCCGTCACAACTCTGACCAGGTAATTAAACCTCATCACAGTTACCTGTGAACGACAGCATACACAGGAATAGGCAGGAAACCCCCAGCAGGAGCCCTATTCAAAAACTGCATTCCCACAGACTTTCCGGCGCCATGTAGATGGCTTAGAAATACATGGAGTTCATGATTTTTAGCATGTTATAAGGAATACCGTTCATAGGAGAGGTATGAAAGTTATCTCATTCTGCTGGTCCGGGTCTGGTGAATATTTTAATATTAAATTGAGGCCACTGACATACCCAGAACCTGAGGTATTCCGCTACTTCGTAACCGGGCATGCAAAAGCACCCAAGTCTGATGTCATAGGAATTGGCATAATCTGAGGAATATTAATCTGTTATCAGCGCAAATGTGGCATTTATTGGTTTTGAATTAGAGGTTTAAACCTAAATCTCTCTCCGAGGGAATGAACTGTGATTGGTTTGTAATCCAGAGGGGGCAGGCATTGCCACTCCCCCAAACCAGCTTCAGTCAAAAGTGTTTGCCAGGGACTCCTCCCTCAGTCCTCCAAATCCCATCTTTACGAGAGCATGCTGCTGCTAGCCAGAGGAACATGTGGTTAGTGGCCATCTTGTCTGAACTTGCTCTTGAACTGGAACAAAGGAACTTTACAAGTTTTCCCAGAAAAGACATATTTCCACGAACTTTAAGTATCCGTTTTTCTTACCTTTTATTTTTTTATACTGTGCTATTTGTCTCTATAATTGTTGATTTTAATGATTTTCTGTATATATTAATTATTTATATGGCATTTTTAATAAATGACGCGAACATCATTTATTCGTTCAGCTACCCTATTATTCAGCCGCACAAACTGAACCCTGGTCTCTGAAGAGTTGCTACTATTGTTGATAGCTAGATAAAATAGAGCGTGTTTAACCGTTTCTATTTGCAGGTCTAGAGTCAGTCGGTCAGTGGGCTCCTCTGTCCCATGGTAACAGAGGTGGTTGCAGTTATACCCTGAAATAGTGTGTAAATTGTATTACTGTAACTCAGGCTCCCTTCTAGTCGGTCTGCTGCCAAAATTCCAGCGGTTTCTTGTAATAAGTAGTTTTGGTATTTTAATCTTCGAGTAATCTAAATATGTGATGATTTGAACTCTCTGCATAGCGAGGGCCCTGCTATGGTGAGAAGGATAATTATCTATATTGGATGTGACGCGATTGAGATATCAAAGCTATGGATCAGTTATATATGTGATACTGATAAGACTGATTGAAAGAAATCTTCTATTATCTAGCATAGGGGAACTGGGCTTTAGTGGTGATCTTAACATAAGACTTTATTCACGATGTCTGTAAAGTGAACTTCCCCCTCACTTGGAATGTTCAGGCCAACCTTCCCCCATAAAGGTAATTATAGCATGTGGTTTCCATCATTGGGGGCAGGGTATGCATTCCCCAAGCCATAGTAGAACAGAGAGGCTGTTGGAATACCAGTTCCAGCCAGAATAGAAGTGCTTTCTTTGTGATAAATGAACAGTTAACTGAAGCAGCTAGGTTCAATAGTCGACCAATAGAAACTATAGCATTATGTGAACGAACCAATCACAGATAGGATCGTAATGCATTATGGGAACCTCATATTTCATTATGTAAGAGAATTTAGGCGGGAGTCAGTCACTTTTCCTTGTCCCTTCAGCTTTACACACTTATACACACTCACACATGCACACAGACACATCAACAGACATGCAGACATACAAGCCAATACAATAAGCTTTTTATTAATATACTTACAGATTACTCAGCAATCAATTTGTTCATCTTTTGTAATCATTTATAATGTAACTAAGATTTGTACCTTTATTGATTTATTTTTGAATATTCATGGAAGATCAATAATGCTAAATAAACAACCACATCCTTTTAAATGATTTACTCTGGTCTCTGAAAGACTTTGTTCTTAAATTACAAATCCCACATTTAACAGCACACCGATTGCGACCACAGATTGCATGGTCTGTGTGCTGAAACCGATTGGAAGGCATTTTGCGGTCCGGCCACTAGGTGCCCTGTGACAATACTCACAAAGGTAGGTTGCAGAACCTGCAACCACCGAATATCACCTACAGGGAAAACACCATCCCAGCTTGATATTCCAGGTCCTGCCAGAACCGGATGGTCACTCTCCTGGGGTCCTTACTAGCTGTGGATGGCACCACTCTAGTGGGAAGGACACAGGGCGTAACAATAGACCCTGCAAGGGATGCAGCCGCAGTGGGGCCCAGAAGCTGCAGGGGGCACCGAGGGGGGAGAAGTTTCTTTTCCCTGTCCTGAGAGACTGACAACTAAGGGCACAGAGAGAAAAAGCTTTCTATTCTTTGCACAATTGTTCTAATGACTAAATCTGCCCAGCCACTGATAAAAAAAAAAAATCATACAAAGTTTTGTAGACAAAGATTTGAAGATAGTCCCTATTCAGTTGTAGCAGGCTCTTGTGTACAGTGCCCAAACCCCAACCTCTCTACCCCTCTCCAAGTGCTGTATACTGTAGTGATGCTGGAGGAGTCTGTAGAGCCAGTCCTGCTCCATCAGAGATGGACAGAGGGAGTGTAATAAGCTGAGGCTGGGAGCACACTCGTCTGTCGGTTTTCTGTATGTGTTTTCTGCACACCATGTGTGTCTGTATGTGTGAAAACATGTATATTTTATCACAGAAGCTAATGTAATTGATAGAGAAAATGTGTGCATTGCTTCACTGATTGTCTGTTTTTATCTGCATGGGGAAAACACATTCAAGTGTGCACTAGCCAATTGAATAACATTAGTTCTCAGTTTACCTGTGCAGAAAGCAGGGGAGGGGCCCCATCCAAAGTTTCGCAGAGGGGCCCAGTGATTTCTTGTTACGCCTCTGGAAGGACACCTCCAAAGGAGGTGTAGTGGGCAATGAAGAATGGTGGAGGTACACACAAATAAATATCTCTCAGAGTGTATGTTATAAAGACATAAATAAATACATTAGGTATCTTACCTCTCCAGATGAACCAACTCAGAAAAACAAGGGTAAGGTAAGGTTTAATTCCTTAGGGAATTCAGTTTGCAGCATGGGTGCCAAAAATAGTGCCCACGCTGCAAACTGAATTTCCAAACGCACTCTATTGACCTGAGGAAGCGAGCAGAGACCTTTTTTAACTGTGCTTGAATAAACATTACCTGGTCTAAACCCTTGTTTTTCTGGGTTGGTTTATCTAGAGGTAAAATACCTCATGTATTTATGTCTTTGTAATGTATACTCAGAGATATTTATATTTGGGCGCCTCCACCCATGGGCGACTGCTCGCATTCAGGGAGTGCCCTGAATGCCAGCAGTCGCCCATGTAAACCAAACCTTACTTTTCAGGAAATGGACAGAATTCCACATGGCGTACAATGAAAATAACTCCTCCTGTACAGGAAGGGACTTCAGATAATTTCTTAGTAGAACTAGAACTACCGTATTTTTCGGACCATAAAACACACCTGACCATAAGACGCACCTTGGGGTTGATTAACTATAACAAATAGTGTGCCTTATCAAAGTTAACATGCCTTATCAGAATTAACATGCCTTATCAGAGTTAACGTGCCTTATTAGAGTAGCATAGCGAGTGCTATGAACTATGAATATTATGCCTGCTAATTGGCAATGACGAGCTCCACTCGTCCTGCCCTGAGCCCTTGCCAAGGGCTCAGAATCTGTCCTAGTGAAACCCTATAATAAAAAACATACCATTCTACTCATTTGGCTCTCCTTTGCCCCTCTGTGCCTTTTCTGTCTCTCCCTGGCACGATTCTGGCTTTAAAACAACAGTTTTATAAACTGTTTATAAACAAAAAACATGGCTGCCAATCCGGAAGTCATGTCACGGCAGAGCAGGGTGCCTGTGTGTTGTGGCCACGTTCATAAGTTACTGTATACTGTCTTACAGTTTGCATTACAAGTTTATATTGTTGCTCAATGAATTCAGAGGCTTTGCAAAAATGCATACCTTCTGCCTCTTGCGTCCTCTATGCCAGTCAAGCATGACTGGAATCCTGGAATCTGACTCCCTCACTGCTGTTTGTATGAGCTGCATGTCTGGGCTCTTCACTAGTCACAGCTGTTCAGGACGGCACAGGCAGCTCTATCAGCCTTGAAGAACAACTGTGAGCAGGGAGGCTGTCTGTGAGTGAAATACACAGCAGATCGGAGCTCGCATAGAGGGGGCTGAAGGGGGCATGCATAATGCTTCTTCATTATAGCAGAGGCAGCCCCTTCCCTATCTTGCTCGACAAGCCTTGACAAAGGCAAGAGAAGTGGAATATTAGAGAGAATGGGGATCTACAAGAGGCTGCAGTTAGCCACATGAAATCAGATCAGGTATTGCTGCATGTAGGAATGCAGAAATAAGAGTGTCAATTTTGTTACAGAGTCTCTCTAAAGGACATTATGCCCGCACTTTAATTGGCCCAATAGGCTGCCTGTCACTTGACAGGAAACTTGACAGGCAGCCTATTGTGCCAATAAAAGTGCGGTGATAATGTCCTTTAAAGTGATTGGACCCGTAGGGGCTCAGGGCAGGACAAGTGGAGCTCTCATCATTGCCAATTAGCAGGCATAAGTTCGTAGCGCTCGCTATACTACTCTGATAAGGCATGTTAACACTGATAAGGCATGTTAACTCTGATACGCACACTATTTGTTATAGTGAATCAACCTCCTTATGTGTTAGGTTTAGAGGACAAAAACCAGAAACAAAAAATATGCTAAACCTGGTGCATCCATGGTGCAGGGGCATCTTGTGGAGCTTCCACCAATAAGAGATGCCTGTCAGCCACGTCTCCACAACTGGAAGAAGAGCATCTCCTGCAATGGCTACCAGCTCCTCCTCCCTTTCCAGAACAAGCCCTGCAGAACCAAGGCTGCCAGCACCACTGGTAAGAGACATGTCAGTGACATGTCGGTAAGAAGAGCCAGCATTTCCTGCACTTGCTGGCAGCTCCAGCGCCGCGCACAGTAAACCCCGCCATACTGCAACCCATGTTATCTCTCCCTTCACAGCAGGCAGGTAAAACTCACCTAACCGGATACAGACAGAGGTCACACTACACGCTCAGCGTCTGTAGCACCTGGCCCAATATTTGGTATTCGGACCATAAGATGCACTGACTTTTCCCCCTTACTTTGGGGGAGAAAAAGTGCGTCTTATGGTCCGAAAACTACGGTACATGTACCCATGTTTATCTCATGTCACATATCACTTCAGGTACGCTTTAAAGGACCACTATTGCGAAAAAATTTTTTAAAAGTTTTAAGTACATGTAAACATATACAAATTAGAAGTACATTTCTCCCAGAGTATAATGTGCTATAGATTACTTTTATCATAAGTTGCTGTGACTTACAGTAGGTTGTAGAAATCTGACAGAACCGACAGGTTTTCAATCACCTCATCTCCTCATGGTGTATCTCAGTGTTTTATTTATTTTCAAAAGCACTTAGTGAATGGCAGTCGCTCCATCCAACTGTCAAAAATGTAAGGTGGAACTCCGCTCACAATCTCTGTCCGCCGGCAGTGCAGGAAAACGGGCTGCTTAGACCCCAAGTCCAATGTTGTAGAAAGGTGAAATCCGCACAGTGTCGGTAGAGTAGGAATAGCTTTATTATATCAAACACATATCAGGCTAAAATCCATCACCACATGCTGACATGTTTCGGACGTTACACGTCACTTAATCATAGCATAATAGGTGCAAATGAACAAGGGTGACCCAAATATAGGATGACGCCACACCCAGTAACATGTGCTCAAGAACCCCACCCACAAAGAGGAGTGTACATAAAACTGAGGGACATCCTCAATCAGTGTGATCAAGTACATAAAAACATAGTACAAAAGTAAAAATGCAAACATGATTAAACACGGTACAATATTACGCAGCAATGCATAAAATAATCATGAAATTATATATATAATTATATAGGGCAAATAAATCAAGAACAATACATCTACAGGGGGAAATACAGGAACAAGAGGCAAGACCAAAAAACACGGAGGCCACTCCAGGATGTAAGGTCTTACTATATGGGCATTAAATAACTGAATTAAGATCCCATCTGGCGTTAAGGCCTCTTGGTGCGCGTGTCCCTAATTGAAAAATCCAGTATGCCTCCCGAGTAAGGAGGCATTTATAAACATCCCCTCCTCTCGTAGGCCTCTGGAGGCGCTCAATGCCCTGAAATGAAAAAAAGGACATATCGCCTGAGTGGACCGATCTAAAATGCTTAGTCACATTGGAAACTACCATAGTTAACCACTCGGCTCCTCTATAGTGTTCTCCTATTCGTTGTCTCAAGTGTCAGGTGGTACACCGCACATATTGAACGTGGCATATGGAGCATGAAATAAGATAAACAACAGACTTGGTATCGCAGTTGATGTATTGTTTCATGGGGAAAATGTTACCGTTAGAGAAAGAGATAATGGATTGAGTGGATTTATGGACAACACAATAATTACAGGTAGAAAAATTACATCTATATAAACCAATAGTGGTCAACCAACACGGCCGTTGGGTGTTGACAGAAAACACACTGGGGGACAAAAGGCTCCCCAGTGTGGTGGCCTTTCTGCTAGCAAATCTAACCCCTTGTTTAAGGATCACATTGAGGGTCTCATCGGCCTGTAAAACTGGCAAAATTTTCTCACAATCTGTATGATGTGTCGATACTCCTGGCTATATGTAGTCATGAAAACCGTGCCACTATTTGGCCGTTGCACTGTCCTATGAGAACCAGGGGTCAAAAGCTCCTCCCTGGTCCTCATCAAAGCCTGTTTTTTTCCCTCTTTCTATCATCCACTTCGGATACCCACGCTCAGCAAATGACCCGCAAGTCATTGATATATCTGCCATACCACACAATGTGACTCGAAAAAACATTTGTCACTAAGCATGTGGAGCTCCTCCCACCAGCCCATATATAAGTTTGCGAGTGAGGGGGAACATTTTGCTCCCATAGAAGCTCCACATCGTTGTAAATAAAAATCAGAGTCAAAAAGAAAATAATTGTGGGTAAGACGATATTGGACAACACGAAGAATTGAAGGTCCGCAAAAAAAAGCAGAATAACTGGCCATATGATATTCAAGGGCATCCATAGTGAGAGTATGAGGAATAAATGAGTATAGTGATTTGACATTAATGGCAATTCAACTGTAGTTGTCATGCCATTGGAAATATTGTAAACGGCTGCGCACGTGTTTAGTGTCTCGTATGTAACCCGGAAGACGTCGCACTAAAGGCTGTAGGTGTTCATCTACCAAATTTCCCAGGCGCTCCCCCAGAGAGCCAATCCCGGCCACAATTGGCGTACCATCTAGGGGAAAGCCCTGTTTATGAATCATGGGCAAATTATGAAAAACTGGTACAACGGGAGATGAAACGGCCAGATATTCTGCTAAGCGTTTAGAAATTACTCCTAAACTCTCACTCAAAGACAGAAGTGAAAACAGGCGATTGCCAAATTCTGTGGTAGGATCACTTCTCAATGGGGAGTAAGTTTCAGGATCTCGAAGTTGCCTCAATGCCTCAGCCCGACAAACCTCCGCATCTAGCACGACCACTGCTCCCCCCATCAGCATTTCTAATCACAATTTGTGCATTGTCTTTAATGCTGGGTTTACACCATACAATTTTCTGTTAGATTTACCTGCCAGATAGATAAAGTTCAACATGTTGGAAATGTATCTATCTTACGATCTATCTGCTGAGCAATTAGGAATTGTTCTACTCAGCAGGAGATAAACAGAAGACAATGCACCAGAGATAATGACCATTCTCTACAGAAAATAATCTAATTATGCATTCTAACAGAAAATCTAACACAAAATTGTATGGTGTAAACCCAGCATTAGGGAGGAGAGTGCCTGCCTTTCAGCAGAGGAAAGGTTGCCATGGAGGCTCGAAGTATTGACAGAGGCAAGCTCAAGTAATTATCTTTCAATAACCTCCTGAAAAGCATCGACAGGGGGACTCCGGGGAGCCGAAGGATAAAAAGCTGGATTGCAGATAGGAATAGGCCTGACATCATCTTCAGAAACCAAGGGCATCGTCTCTGTGAGCAGTTGCTCTAAAGATAAAAGAGACTTAGTGTCCTCGAAGTTCTTTATATCAGGCAAGGCCATATCCCCCTTGACCGCAATATCAATAGCATCTCCATCCGTCGCCTGCAAGTCCATAAAATGCTTTCTCAGGAGAATGGACCTGACAATTCTATTAACGTCCAAGAGTGTGGCAAACACGTCAAAATGTGATGTGGGGGCAAAAGAAAGCCCCCGTGAAAGTAATGTAATCTCAGAGGGAGTCAAAATAGTAGAAGAGGTTGATAAAGTTGTTAGTTTATTTGCCCTATATAATTATATGTATAATTTCATGATGATTATCTGATGCATTGCTGCATAATATTGTACCATGTTTAATCATATGTATTTGCATTTTTAATTTTGTTCTATTTTTTAATGTACTTGATCACGAGGATGTCCCTCAGTTTTATGTACACTCCTCTTTGTGGTGGGGTTCTTGAGCACATGTTACTGGGTGTGGCGCCATCTTATATATGGGTCACCCTTGTTCATTTGCACCTATGCTATGATTAAGGACGTGCAACGTCCGAAACATGTCAGCATGTGGTGATGGATTTTAGCCTGATATGTGTTTGATTTAATAAAGCTATTCCTACTCTACCGACACTGTGCGGATTTCACCTTTCTACACAACTGTCAAAAAAGTGTGCAGCGAGCAGAGAGGCTGGCTAGCATATTTGTATAAATCCTTTGCAAGGAGTGTCGTTTTTATAAAAAAAATAAAGGCCATGCTGAAAATCCCCGTCGGTTCTGTCAGATCTCTACTACCTATTGTAACTGACAGCAACATAGGAGAAAAGTAATATATGGTTTATTTTACTCTGGAAGAAAAATACTTCTTGCTGTGTGTTTAATTGTATTTTAACTTAGCACAATTGTGGTCCTTTGACACATTCAAGCTGGCAGGTAGGTTATATAAGGGTTAACAGATACTAAGCAGTTTTGAAGGAGTTCATCAAATGCATTATGTGATGTATCTGCCTTATACCCAGTAGTGCATATTATGCTTCACTAAATGTAGTTTTGTATTGAAACCATTCATGGTTTGGCGTTAAGGCAACCACGTGGTCATGGTTTAAGGCAAAGTGAGACAGAACGGTTAAAAAAAATTTACTTTTTTCATTCTGAAAACTATCATGTAATCAATGTAGAAAATGCTGCTTACATTTTTTCCTCTTTAGGGACTCCTCCAGTTCTTCTTCTGTTGATGATGAAGAGGGAGTTTGTGCACCACAACCTCTCTCTCTAAGCATGCTGGTCACGTCATCAATATCTTCAGTATCTTTAGGAGGGCGGTAATTGGCCACGTGGTCCACACGAATTGTGCGTCCTTTTAACTTAATGGAAAGAAAAGAAAATATGGTGAAACCAAGCAAATCAGACTATTTAAAAAAAAAAAAAATATCTGTGAAGTTTCGTTAAACTGGCGGGCATTGAAAAAGATTAAAATTTTCCATGTTTAACATTTTAAAAGACCGCACAGGTTTCAGTGTGGTAAGCTATTATTATTATTTATTAGATTTATATAGCGCCAACATATTACGCAGCGCTGTACAATAAATAGGATTACAGACAATGACAACAGGGTTGACAGAATACAGGTAACAGACCATAGATACAACAATACAGGTAATAGCAATAAGATACACAACACAATGCAGATAATAGTACAATGCCAGATCATAAACTGGAATGGTAGTGGTAAAAAATTACCAGTTCCAAATTCTGGGTAAAGTGCACACAGTCAAGTATGATACACAAGGGGAGAGGGCCCTGCCAAAGGCTTACAATCTAGAGGGAGGGGCTGGTGACACAAAAGGAGGGGGTGCATCAAGAAGTTATTGGCAGAAAGGATTAGGGTAGTGTTGAGTTGATGTAGGCCTCCTTGAAAAAGTGAGTTTTGAGTGCTTTTTTTGAAGGTGTTGAAGGTGGGAGCGAGCCTGATGGGCAGTGGGAGAGAGTTCCACAGGATAGGGGCAGCTCTAGTGAAGTCCTGCAGTCTGGCATGGGAGTGCGAGTTGCGTGGGGTGGTTAAGAGGAGGTCGTTGGAGGAGCGAAGTGGGCGGCCAGGTGTATATCTGCTGACCAGGTCAGAGATGTAGGTTGGGCAGGACTTGTGTATGGATTTGTATGCCAAACAAAGGATCTTGAAGCTGATTCTGAAGTGAATTGGAAGCCAATGAAGGGATGTGCGTAGGGGAGTTGTGGAGACAGAGCGGTGGGAGGAGTAGAGGAGTCTGGCTGCTGTGTTCATGATGGATTTTAGGGGGGCGATGCGGTTTTGAGGAAGGCCTGACAAGAGGGAGTTGCAGTAGTCCAGGCGGGAGATGATGAGGGCATGGACAAGGAGTTTGGTAGTGTCTGGGGTCAGGAAAGGCCGGATCTTGGAGATGTTGCGTAAGTGGAAATAGCAGGCTCTAGCTACGGTTTGGATGTGGGAGGTGAAGGAGAGGGCTGAGTCTAGGGTGACACCCAGGCAGCGGGCTTGTGTGGTTGGATGAATGATTGTGCCATTGACAGTGACATAGAGGTCAGTGGGGGGTGAAGCAGCACGGGGCGGGAAGATTAGGAGTTCAGTCTTATCCAGGTTTAATTTTAGGAACCTGGCAGACATCCACGATGAAATAGCTGAGAGACCAGAGGATACCTTCTCCATGGTGGTGGTGGAGAGGTCAGTGGTATGGAGGTAAATCTGGGTGTCATCTGCATATAGGTGATAGTTAAAACCCAGAGAGGAGATGAGTTTTCCGATGGAGGCGGTGTAAATGGAGAACAGCAGGGGACCAAGAACAGAGCCTTGGGGGACCCCAACTGAAAGTGGGAAGGAGGTTGAGGAGGAACCATTGAAGGAGGTCTTGAAGGAGCGATTTGAGAGATAGGAGGAAAACCATGCTAGGGCACGGTCTTGGATACCCACAGATTGCAGGGACTGGAGTAGCAGGGAGTGATCAACAGTGTCGAATGCTGATGAGAGGTCTAGGAGGAGAAGGATAGTGTATTTTCCTTCCGCCTTGGCAAGCGTGAGGTCATTGACGACCTTGGTGAGGGCAGTCTCGGTGGAGTGGCCTGGCCGAAATCCTGATTGTAGGGGGTCAAACAGGGAGTTGGAGTCAAGGTAATGGGTCATGCGTTGGTGGACTAAACGCTCCAGGAGTTTAGATGCAAAAGGGAGTAAGGAGATGGGACGGTAGCTGGATGGAAGTGAGGGGTCTAGTGGGGGTTTTTTAAGTAGTGGAAGTACAGTGGCCAGTTTAAAGTCAGAGGGGAAGGTACCCGTGGAGAGTGAGAGGTTAAACAGAGTGGTGAGGACAGGAGCCAGAACAGGGAAGTGAGGACGGAGGCATTTGGATGGCACGGGGTCTAGGGGGCTGGAGGTGGCAGGAGATGTGGCTAGGAGACGGCTGACTTGGTCCTCTGTGATAGGAGTAAAGGCAGTGAGTAGTGGGTGGGGAATAGGTATTGGTGGGGGAGGAAGAGGTGGTGGAGTGGAGGCATGAGATTTCCCGTCGGATGCTGGCTATTTTGTCGGTAAAGTGGGTGGACAGATCAGTGGCTGAGAGGGCGGAGGTGGGGGGAGGAGTGGTGGGGTTAAGGAGGGAGTTGAAGGTGGCGAAGAGGCGCAGAGGGTTGGAGGCTTGGGATCCGATCAAGACAGCAAAGTATTTTTGTTTAGCATCAGTTAATGCGGTATAGAACAGCTGCAGGTTGGCCTTGTATGCCAAGAAGTCGGAGTTGCTGCGGGATTTCCTCCATTTGCGTTCATAGGTGCGTGTCTGTTTTTGGAGGTTGCGAGTGTGTGCATTGTGCCAGGGCTGGGGGTTGATGGGACGGCTGGGGCAGAATGTGGGGGGTGCAGCAATGTCTAGGGCTGCTGAAAGGGCCTGGTTGTATTTGGCCACGGCTTGGTTTGGGCAGGTAACGTTTGGGAGGGTGGATGTGAGGGAGTGGAGGGGGTTGGCTAGTGCAGTTGGGTCTAGGTTATGCAAATCTCTCTGCCAACGACCTGAGGGTGGTGGAGGGTTGGGGGAGCATGATGGGGAGATGGAGAAAGTGAGAAGGTGATGGTCGGAGAGGGGGAAGGGTGTGATGTCCAGGTTGGGGAGGGTGGCGGATTTTGAGAGAATCAGGTCGAGAGTGTGGCCAGTGCGGTGGGTGGGGGAATTGGTGTGTTGGGAGAGGCCAAGGGAAGTAGTGAGGGAGAGCAGTTGAGAGGCTTCAGGGGAGTAAGGACTGTCCATGGGGATGTTGAAGTCCCCAAGTATGATTGTGGGGAGGTCAGAGGAGAGGATGTGTGGGAGCCAAGAGGCCAGGTTGTCCAGGAATTGTTTAATGGAGGTGGATGGGGGTCTGTAAAGGACTGCGATGACTGCTGGAAGGGGATGGTAGAGGCGGATAACATGTGTCTTAAAGGATGTAAAGTTTAAGGAAGGGGGTGGCGTGAGGACACGGAAAGTGCAGGACGGGGAGAGGAGCAGACCCAGCCCTCCCCCAGACCTGTTTTCTGGTCTGGGGGTGTGACTGAGGTGAAGCCCCCCATAGGAGAGGGCCGCTGCTGCAGCAGAGTCAGAGGTAGTGAGCCATGTCTCTGTGAGGGCAAGGAGGGTGAGGGAGCTGGAGAGGAAAAGGTCATGGATTTCAGTTAGTTTATTACGGACTGATCTAGCATTCCAGAGGGCGCAGGAGAGAGGGGTGGTGTGCTTGTGAGAGGTCTGGATGGGAATGAGGGAGTGAGTGTGGGTGCGGGAAGGAACTGTGAGGGGGGTGGAGACATGTTTGGAGTGGGGTGTGCATGGAGTCAGTGATGGAGTGGTATGGGAGTTGCGTGGGGTTGGAGGGCAAAATGGGAGGCTAGAGTTACATAACGTGACCTTAGTGAGGACTAGGTGGTGAAGGAGCAGGTGGAGGAAGAGCATATTGTGATATGTAGATAGAGGAGGAAGGGGAGGAAGAGGTGTGCAGAAAGGTGGAGGAGTCATGGAGTTGTAGAGTAGGGAGAGATGGTTTGTGCAGGCCAAGATGTTTGGCAGTGTTTAAAGATGTAAATAATGCAAATACCTTAGTGACTGCTTAATGCTGCTGTATTGCTGGTGAATTCTGGTAAATTCAATTAGTAAGATCCTTAAAGCGATCCTTAAAATGCGAGCTAAGCTAAAACATATAATTGTTTTCATTAGATTCTGCAATTAATAGTCCATCATCCCTATTGTCCACACCTTAGAGAATATAAACCCATCCATACTCAGAGTCTGTACATACCATCAACACTGTTCACATTCCTAGGGGATAAATACCCAAACATACTCACCTCCCACTCCTACATTTTCACATCCCACATAACCACACCTTACTGTGGCAGTGGCAAGGCCATTAGGCCTTTATCCAATGATCTCCTGAGTTGTCACTCAGGTGAATGCACATTTAAATCTTTGGAAAGCTATAGGAGTCTATTCATTATCAGTGCAGGTCATTTTGAAGCAAAAATGGCTGACTCCTGCACAAACTTTGGGCCTGCGCGGCTATTCCCCCTTTGTGTTGCAGCAACTCAGGGGACATGAAATTCAAGCACCAGCTGTTGCCAGCGGCCAAATTAGCTTTTTTTTTTTTAAAACTAATTTGAGTCATGCAGAACTGGTGCCGCAGCGATTAGTGCAGAACTGCGCTAAAATCATCTGCCTCAAAGCTATTATTATTTAGTATTTATATAGTGCTGACATCTTCCGCAGTGCTTTACAGAGTATATATTCTGAGAAGAAGCTGAGGATACAGGGACTAGAAGAAAATGACGCATATGCAATAAACTAGGAAGCTTCTAGGAAACTATAACTCCTAAACTAGGAAACTATAACTCCTAGGAAATATTTTCAAACCTGTAAATAAAATACCCTTTAACTACTTTAGGACCTTGATGATTCAAATCTACGCCCTGTCTTGATGGCTACCTGGCTGCCAGGGCATAGATTTCAATCCACCGACGCCGCACGTTCTCGCCACTTTCAATGCTCCCAACGATCTCGCCAATGTCTCCTCGCTGCAGCTCACTCACTCTGCTGTCTCTAAAACGGCAGAGCCCTGAGAGCGGGTCAGAAGCTGATTTCATTGGCTCCTGACCCTGCCTATCAACGTAAGCGGCTCCCATTGGCTTACATTGATAGGCAGGGTCAGGAGCCAATGAAAGCGGCTCCTGACCAGCTCAAAGTAACTCTGCACTGATAAGGATCAACCAATCCAAAACTATCTGTATGCATGTTGGATTATTGTGGCTCTGTACAATTAACAAGCTGACACATCACTGCACTCCAGCGGATCTGGAGGTGTGTGTAGCTTCTAGGGACGACGATGGCATATTTCAGCAGTGATGCACTGGGAAACTTCTCGGAGCTCACTCCAACCTAAATTATCGCAAATACTTTCTGTTTTAACCACTTTGTCCACTGCTACGGTATATCTACGTCATCTGTGGCACCCTCCAAGCCACCATGACGTAGATATACTGACTTGCTTGCAGCCCTGCTGTGCACGATCGAGTGCGCTTCAGAGCACTTTCAGCTGCCTTACTAATTGGTGAAAGAAAATGTTCCTTTGTAACCAATTAGTGACCCCCCCCTCCCCGTGGATGAACGATCCCCGCTGTAGCAAACAGCGGTGATCCTTCATCTCTCCCCCTCCGCACCAGATCCATGAAAAAAAATGCCCCTGCAAGGATAATATCTCACCTTACCTGGTTCCTGTGATCATCCTTCAGCCCCAGCTTCCATTCACCGCGGTGCACGCAGCCCTGTGATGTCGAACATCCGGGTCCTGGCTTGATGACATCATCAAGCCGGGACCCGGTGTTCGGTATCACAGGGCTGAGTGCAGCTCGGTGTATGGAAGCTGGGGCTGAAGGATGATCGCAGGAACCAGGTAAGGTGAGCTATTCTGCTTGCAGGGGCATTTTTTTTAATAGATCTGGCCACTGAGAGGGCAGAGTAGTAAGGGGGGGGGGCACATCTGGCTATCCATAACGGAGGGTGGGGGTAGTGTTCCGAAAGGAGGGGAGTTGAAATGTATTTTGGGGCCCATCAGGGTAAAAGGGGGTGGGGAATTAATAATGGGGTCACATCTGATGGTCCTGGGGGCCATAACCTAACACTGGGGGCACATTTGGCTATAATGGAGAGGGGGCACAAATCCTGAGGGCACATCTGGCTACAATGGGGAACATTGATACCGGGGACACATCTTGCTATAATGGTGGGCCCTATACCGGGGGGCGCATCTGTCTATATGGGGGGCTAGCAAATACTGGGGACAGATCTGGCTATACTGGGGGGCTGATATTGGGGGGCACATCTGGCTATACTGGGGGGCTGATACTGGGGACATGCCTGGCTATCTATCCTTGGGGGATGTAATACTGGTGGCATGTTTGTTATCTGCTGTAGCATTTTTTATTTTTTACTAGAATTGGTGAAAACTAAGGATTAATGCAATTTTTCATTCCCCCCTCCCCCCTGTTTTTTCCATTAAAATGCATAGAATTTTTTTTTCTCGGGTCAAAATACCCCTCTATGAAAGTCTAGTATGTCCTGAAAAAAACGATACCTAGATCATTTAGGTGTCGTGAGTAGGGATAAAGTTATGGCTGTTTAAAGGATACTGCAGCCGAAAGGCTGCAGAGAGATAAAACCTGCATTGCGTAGGTAAAGAAAAGGACATACTCACAGCTCCCCTCGCACCCTGCCGTCGGGTCCCGCTCGTCAGCCATATATAAAGCTAGCATGTAGCTTTATAGTGGAGCCGCTGGAGCGCACACGCAGGAGGCGGGGGAGTGTCCGTACGTCTGACGTCATGATGCGACGCCAGAAGCGAAGATTACAGGACATACTGCGCATGTGCGGCGCAGTATGTCCGGGTCAGGGGTCAGGAGTCGGCCAGTACCGGGAGTTGTGGCTGACGAGCGGGACCCGACGGCGGGGAGCGGTGAGTATGTCCTTTTCTTTGGTATAGGTAAAACCTTGATGCTACAACCCCACTTCTTAATACAGCACCAGGGAGTCAACCAGTCAACCAGGGTGCAACAACAGTCCAAACGAAGAAAGACCGGGTCTCGACCTGGATTTTGCAGGGCTGTGGAGTCGGAGTCGGAGTCGTGGAGTCGGGCAATTTTTGGTGCCTGGAGTCGGAGTCGGGGAAAAATGCACCGACTCCGACTCCTAATGAATTTGTAACTGTAATTGAAATAGAAAATATGATAAAATGTTCTATATATACACTATATATACAGTAATAGCTGTGCTTAGTCCCCAAAAATGAAATAAACCAATCAAAATTAGTTACTTGTGCTGCTTCAATAAAGCAGTCCCCGTATTTTTAAGGTTAGATATACATATCTGATTGTGACTGTATATATGATGTGTACACAGGAATCTCTTATATACACTAAATAACATCTATGCTGTAAGTATAAAGCCTGATGTGTAGCCATGTCACTAATAGAGATGGTCAACGAGATGGAAAGAATTCTGCATTGATGCTGATTTATGCAAATGTATGCACTCCCTTTGCTGATGAAATCAAATAATTTGATATGTTATTAAAATTTGGTTTGGTGACTACAAATTAAAAAGAAACTGAGACGGATGAAAAGTAAAGTTTTATACATACCTGGGGCTTCCTCCAGCCTTCTTCAGGCTAATCAGTCCCTCACTGTCTTCCACCACCCGGATCTTCTGCTATGAGTCCTGGTAATTCAGCCAGTCAGCGCTGTCCGGCCACATGCCTCTTCCACAGCCAGGAACATTCTGCACCTGCGCAATAGTGCTGCACAGGTGTAGTATGCTCCTGGCGGCGGAGTGTGTGTATGCGCACTACGCCTGACTGGCTCAAGTACCTGGACTCATAGCAGAAGATCCAGGTGATGGAGGAGGACAACGAGGGACTGATTATCCTGAAGGCGGCTGGAGGAAGCCCCAGGTATGTATAAAACTTTAATTTCATCTGTCTCAGGTTTACTTTGTTACACAGTAGTACTATACTCTACATATGCACTCCCCACAGAGCTGCAGGGAATCCACTGAGAATGCTGTCCACATTAAACACAGAGGTGTTGTCTGTTTACAATCTCCTCATTCCCCTGCAGAGTACCTGCACACCACTCTTACATGTACCCACACTTACGTTGCCTAGGGCCTGATCCATGTACAGATTGTGCATGAAGAATGTGTAATAGAGGAAGAATCTCCTCATTCCCCTGCAGAGTACCTGCACATCATTCTTACATGTACCCACACTTACATTGCCTAGGGCCTGATAGATGTTCTTTGTTCCGGTTTGTACCTTTTACAAGTACTTTTACCAAGGACTAGTTTTAGTCTAAAGGGAATAAATATAGTAGTCTACATATCCTTCTCACTTCAGTTGTCTTGTAAAATTCCTAAGCGTTGGCAGTTAAGAGACGAATTTCATGTTACATACTTTTAATCAACAAAATTGTAATATGCAAATTAGAGGAGTCGGAGTCGTGGAGTCGGAGTCGGTGGAATCCTAAACTGAGGAGTCGGAGTCGGTGGATTTTTGGACCGACTCCACAGCCCTGGATTTTAGGCCAATTGGCCAATATTTATTTGCAGAACCACAGTGCTAGAGCACAACGTTAAGACCATCTGGTCGAAACGTTGTGCTCTAGCACTGTGGTTCTGCAAATAAATATTGGCCAATTGGCCTAAAATCCAGGTCGAGACCCGGTCTTTCTTCGTTTGGTATGTCCTTTTCTTTACCTACACAATGCAGGTTTTATCTCTCTGCAGCCTTTCGGTTGCAGTATCATTTAAAGGGGAACTTCAGCCTAAACAAACATACTGTCATTAAGTTACATTAGTTATGTTAATCAGAATCATCTTTATTTCGCCGAGTGCGACGATGTCGCGCCCGGAATTTTTTGTGGTTCACACGGCAGGGAAAGGTGTTACACAGATAAGGGGCATTTCGTACAGATGGGGAAGGAGCGAAATATCTACAAACATACATCCAAACTTTTACAGCATAACAGCAAGATTAGCATTACAGCAGAACAGTAAGATTAAGCATGACAGCATGATGAGCAAAAAAAAAAAAAAAACATAAGTAGGGGGGTTACAGCATGACAGTGTGGCGAGCAAAGGGGATTCCATGGTTGAACAACAGTGCACTGTCAGTGCAGGCTAGGGAGGGGCTAGGGGGGCTTTGCTAGGGTGGTAGTTCGAGTTCAGCAGGAGGACAGCTTGGGGGAAGAATGTGCTCAAATGTCTGGAGGTCTTGGTGAGGATCGATCTGTATCGGCATCCCAAAGGCAGGCGGTCAAAGTATCGACTGCTAGGGTGAGTGGGGTCGTTCAGTATTTTGTTTGCCCTAGACCACAGTCTGGAGGTGTATAGGAGATCTAAGGGTGGTAGGGGAGACCCAATGATCCTTTCGGCAGCATTGATTACTCTCTGGAGCTTAAGTCTGTCGCTCGCCGTGGCGCCTGCGTACCAAACAATAGAGGAGCAGAGAATAGACTCCACGGTTGCGATGTAAAAGGTGATCATTAGTTCCCGCGGCATCCCAAATTTCCTCAGCTGCCTCAGGAAGAACAGCCTCTGCTGGGCCTTCTTCTGGGCCTTGGAGGTGTTTTCCACCCACCTTAAGTCGTCTGTGATGGTGTCACCCAGGTAACGGACGCTCGGCTTCCTGGAGACGTTGATGCCCTAGATGGAGACAGGGTTGAGTGAGTGAGGGCGCCTTCTGAAATCCACTATCAGCTCGACTATTTTTGTTGCTTTGAGTACAAGATGATTGTCTTTGCACCACTTGCAGATGCGTTCGATCTCGTCCCGGCACGCGCGTTCATCGTCACTGCTTATGAGACCAAGTAGGGTGGTGTCGTCTGCAAATTTTATAACCTTGACGGAGTCGGCGGAAGAGGTACACAGGATGGGGGACAGTACACACCCTTGCGGGGCACCCGTGTTTGTGATTCTATCCTGTGAGGAGCAGTTGCTGAGCTTCACTCGTTGTGTTCTGTCTGTTAGGAAGTCCTTGATCCAGGAGCACAGCAAGGAGTCTAGGCCAAGGTGTACAAGATTGTCGTATAGGATGTCTGGGCATATTGTGTTGAAGGCCGAACTGAAGTCAAGGAAAAGGATCCTGGCGTAGGTGTTCGGGTTGTCGAGGTGGTCAGTGATGTGCGCCAGAGTGATGTTGATGCCGTCCTCGATAGATCTGTTTGGCCTGTAGGCAAACTGAAGTGGATCCAGGAGGGCGTCAGTGGAGTGCTTCAGATGGTGGAGGACCAGCCTTTCCAGGATCTTCATGATGGTGGGGGTGAGTGCTACGTGCCTGTAGTTGTTAAGATCGCAGATCCCCGGCTTCTTGGGAACTGGTATGATTGTGGATTTTTTGAGGCAGGCTGGTACTTTGCCCTCCGCCAGTGATTTGTTAAAGAGCGAGGTGAGGACGGGAGCAAGTTGGGTTGCGCAGGTTCTCAGGCAGATAGATGACACGCCATCCGGGCCTGAGGCCTTCCTTGGGTTGAGTCTCCGGAGGTGTTTCAGGACGTCAGCTTCCTGGACCACAAGAGCTGATCCAGGTGTCATAACTGGTGTGGTTGCTTGTGCCCCGAGTGTGGGGGGGATCCCTCTCGAACCGGCAATATAAGTCATTGAGTTTCTCGGCAAGGTCTATGCTAGGTGGTGCGTGCTGGGGGGAGGTTTTAGGTTCGTGGCTGCCCTTAGGCCTTTCCAGACTTCCCTTGGAATGTTAGACTGGAGGTTGAGTCGCAGCTTGTCCGAATAGTTCCGCTTCGCTACCTTGAGTTCACGGTTGTTCCTTGCCTCTCGAAACTCCTCTGGGGTGCCTGATTTGTGAACGGTCGCCTTGGCTTTCCATAGCTGGTGCAGTTTGCCGTTGAACCAGGGCTTGCTGTTTGGGAAGACTTTGAAGCTCTTTGTCGGGATGCATGACTCCTCGCAGAAGCTGATGTAGGAGGTGATGTTCGTGGCCCATTCCTCCAAACAAGGTGACCCCAGGGCTGACCAATCGGTGCATTCGAAGCAGGCCTGAAGTTGTTGCTTCGCCCCCTCTGACTATTTCTTGACAGTTCTCAGGGCGGGTTTAGTGGACCCAAGCTGCCTCTTGTAGGTGGGGATCAGGCGGACAAGGCAGTGATCAGAGTTGCCGAGGGGAGCCCATTGGGTGGCCCTGTAAGCGTCCTTGAGCACGGTGTAGCAGTGGTCAAGGGTGTTCTAGTGCCTGGTGGGACACGTTATGTGTTGTCTGTAGCGGGGGAGCTCCTGTCGGAGGTTGGCCTTGTTGAAGTCTCCCAGGATGATAAAGAGGGAGTCAGGGAGGGATGTCTCCCACTGGGTGATGGAGTCGCATAGCTTGCCAAGGGCCCTGGAGATGTCGGCGTCAGGTGGGATGTAGACCCCGACCAGGACAAAGGAGGAGAACTCTCTTGGGGAGTACACTGGTCTGCAGTTGACGAGAAGGAGCTCAATGGCTGGTGTGCAGCATTTGAACAGAGTGGTGGAGCTGGTGCACCAAGCTGAGTTGATATAGAGGCAGATGCCTCCACCTTTCTTCTTCTCGGAGAGGGATAGATCGCGGTCGGCCCAAATGAGGTCGTATCCCTGAAGGAGAAGGGAGTTGTCTGGGATGGTGTCCTTCAGCCAGGTCTCTGTGAAGCAAAGGATGTGGGTGCACCCTTCCAGCTCGCGTTTGTTGCCGAGCAGAATGAGCAGTTCATCTAGTTTATTTGGGAGGGATCTGACGTTGGAGAGTAAAAAGGCAGGGAGGGGCGGGTGTAGGCCTCTCCTTTTGAGTTTCGTAAGTGCTCCTGCCCTACACCCTCTGTAGCGGCTGCTGTTCAGGGCTCGTTTGGTGGACCTGGTGAGGTGGCCCATGTGGGCACAGATTGAGCCCCACAGGAGTGGATCAGCCAACGTTTCGCTGATAGCATGTGTCTCCCAGTACAAAAGTTCCTCGCGTGAGTGGGTGACTATGTGCCGAGCTGGGGGTGCTTTGACCTCTGCTGGGCAGGGGGGGGGGGGGGTCGGCTTCTGCAGGACATGGCCTGTGCGACCCCGCTTAGTCGGGCTGGTGGTGACAGTATACACAGTGATGCGTGAATGGGATGTGAGAGAAGCAACAACGCCTGGCCCCGTTAGCCGAGGAGGGGGGGGGGGGGTCAGCAAGTTCAGCAGTGAGTGTAGCAGGGTGCAGGGGAAGCAGGAGAAGCATTGAGTGTAGCAGGGGTAGCAGGAGAAGCAGCAGCACCAATCCCCGTTAAAGTTATTTAGCTGGGCCGGCAAGTTTCAGCATTGAGTGTGGCAGGGTGCGGGAGGCTCAGTACAGAGGGGAGAGGGGCACAGCAGGTCATGTCACAGAAAAAGAGAGACACAGCAGAACAGATCTCAGACATACACTTTGGGTGACACTCACAGATCGTTGCTCTTTCCTCTAGTGGGGTTCCTTTAAGGCCGTTTCCTGCAGCGGGAGGCCTGTTCCTTTAAGGAGGCGTGCCACGTGGTCCAGTCCTTTCCAAGCTGTGTGTGATGCGGACTGTGCGGGCGATCGGAGGGCTGCTGTAATCCTGCGTGGTGTCTCGGCTGAAGCTGGTCACCTGGAGGGCACCTGGAGCGGAGCTGGAGGGTCTGCAGCACGGCGGCTGGCGGGAGAGTGCTGGGACAGGCAGCAGCAGCAGCACTGCGGGAGTCGGGATGATCGCGGGGAGCCGGATGGAGATCCTAGTGAGATCTGTACAGCCTTGGCAGCAGGGAATGGATCGCTGGAGGCCGCGGCGGGGTCTCTGCGGGAGCCAGTTCGGGGATGAGCCAGACTGCGGAGGTGACCATGGGCTGTGATGTCCCTTCTTCAGGGTGGTGGAAGGCCAGCGGTTTCTGTGGTGAGGAGGCAGGTGGGCTGCGGTGAGTGGGCGGTTGAGTTGCACGCTACTGCGAAAAAACTGCTAGGCTGCTAAACTACTTAGCTAAACTACTAAGCTAAACTAAACTAAACTAAACTAAACCTCAAAAAAAAAAAAAAAAAAAAAAAGAAAAAAAAAAAAAAACAACTAAAAGTAATCGCCTGAAATCCCCTTGAATTCCAGGAGCCGTTGTGAGCCGTGGCTGCCTGCAGGGGCGCCGGAAGTAGGAATAGATAGGTAATATAATCTCTTACCCTCCGTTTTAAAAGAACAGGCAAATGTTTGTGATTCATGGGGGCTGCCATCTTTGTCATGGGGGCAGCCATCTTTTTGGTTGAAAGTAGGAGCAGGGAGCAGGAGACACAGTTCCAACTGTCCTGTGTCCTGATCACCCCTCCCAGCTGCACACGCTAGGTTTCAATTTCAAATTCAAAATGTAAAAAAAAAAAAATTGCACCAAAACAGCAGAACGAGAACAACAACATCAGAAATCCCATCATGCTTTGCACAGCATCAGGGGAAAAATATTCCACTCTACTCCGATGGCACTGATTTACTTGGGCGATACACAGTTTTCAATGATAGCGGTTGTGTAACAGGAATTAGGTAATGGTTGCGTTTTGACCTCTGGGGTGGGCTTGCAGAGCTGTCAGACACACAACACAGCTTGTTCCAATTTCATCAGCACTTTTATTTACACACGTGCAAGACTATGTACAGTATTTACAGGCAGAAAATATAAACCAAAATAAAATCCTAGGCAAAATAAAATCCTAACTTCCTGCCACCAGGCAATGTACACGGGAGAGAGCATATGCATTTGCCATGTGAGTTCCAGGATGGTGTTGCACACTGAAGGCGAAATCCTACAAGGTAAGGAAACACCTGTTAACCCTACTATTGGTCTCCTTCTTTAAGGCTTCTTGCACACCAAGACGTTGCATTAGGTGGCACGTTAAGGTCGCATAACGTGCACCTAACACAACGTATGGTGCTGCAAGAGCCGACGGTAGAGTGAGCCGCGTTAGGCGGCTCGAGTCCTATAATGTCTCCCAGAGTGGCGCTGATTGGCCAGCGGGACCACGTGATGCGGAGCGAGACACTCCACATCACGTGGTCCCGCCGGCCAATCAGCGCCCGCCAGTGCAGTGAATATTAAGT
Source organism: Hyperolius riggenbachi (assembly GCF_040937935.1). Taxonomy (NCBI): domain Eukaryota; kingdom Metazoa; phylum Chordata; class Amphibia; order Anura; family Hyperoliidae; genus Hyperolius; species Hyperolius riggenbachi. Next base: position 193,592,855 of record NC_090653.1, on the reverse strand, counting down.
AGCCATGTGCGCGGCTACTGTAGCTGGCTTTCCCCGCCTCCTCTCCGCCCCCCACTGCGCATGTGCAAACAGTCTAACGCGGCTATAGCCGCTCCAACGCCGTAGCATGCTGCACTTTGCACAGAACGTGCAGCGTTACATGTAACGCAACGTGGGCTGTGTGAACAGCCCACTTGTGTTACATTGCTGTGTGTTGGGGGAGCGTTACAGGCGCACTAACGTGCGCCTGTAATGTCTTGGTGTGTAAGCAGCCTAAAGTCATCCACTCCAGGGTACATGGTCTATTACCAGAATAAAGTGCCGACCAAGATTATACCTTGGCTCCTCTAAGTCCCACTTTATTGCCAAGCACTCTTTCTCAATTACCGCATAGTTATTCTCATGCTTATTTCATTTACGGCTCAGATATACCACTGGATGTTCCTATTCGCCATGTACCTGGGATAAGAGTGCTCTGAATTCTACCTCTTGGGCATCCGTCTGCACCACAAACTCCTTAGAAAAATCAGGAGAGGAAAGTATGGGATGAGCACATAAGGTCTGTTTTAGGGCTGGAACCCACTAGAGCGATTTTGTGAGTGTTTAGGGAGCGATTTAAACCGCTAGCAATTTCCCTAAACGCTCAGCTAATGTTGACGGATGGGTCAAATTCCACTGGAGCGGTTGCGATTACCAAAATCGCAAACGCAGGACATGCAGCATTTCTGAGAGTTAGCGTTTCTGCAATGTAAAGTATCTAAACGCTGGCATAATCGCGCGTCAAAACCGACGCAGAGCAATTTTGCTAGCGTTTTTACATTACCGCACACTGCAAGAAAATTAAAATTCTTTTTCAATTACCGCATAGTTATTCTCATGCTTATTTCATTTACGGCTCAGATATACCACTGGATGTTCCTATTCGCCATGTACCTGGGATAAGAGTGCTCTGAATTCTACCTCTTAGGCATCCGTCTGCACCACAAACTCCTTAGAAAAATCAGGAGAGGAAAGTATGGGATGAGCACATAAGGTCTGTTTTAGGGCTGGAACCCACTAGAGCGATTTTGTGAGTGTTTAGGGAGCGATTTAAACCGCTAGCAATTTCCCTAAACGCTCAGCTAATGTCGACGGATGGGTCAAATTCCACTGGAGCGGTTGCGATTACCAAAATCGCAAACGCAGGACATGCAGCATTTCTGAGAGTTAGCGTTTCTGCAATGTAAAGTATCTAAACGCTGGCATAATCGCGAGTCAAAACCTACGCAGAGCAATTTTGCTAGCGTTTTTACATTACCGCACACTGCAAGAAAATTAAAATTAATTGAAAGGACCAATCAGAATTAAAACCGCTACACAACCGCTGGCAAATTCATTACACTTTTTAAAATCTCCACCAGAAACGCTCATGAAATCGCTTACAAACCGCTCATACAAAACGCTAGCGAATGCAATATGCAATAGCGGTTTGTAGTGCTTTTTAGCCCTCAAGCTCCTTCGCGGTAATCCCGAGTCAGGTTCTGGCCAGAAATCCACAGCTGACAGCGGTAATCCCATGCCTTAGTGAGTTATATGCAGGAGCTGCTGCAGATCTTTCTGTGGTATGTTCTTTTTTCTTGTTTGAGGACCATGGTGTTAACGCCCCCCCCCCCCCCCCCCCCAGTGACCAGGCAATTTTTTCCTAATCAGGCCATTGCAGCTTTAAAGAGAATCTGTATTGTTAAAATCGCACAAAAGTAAACATACCAGTGCGTTAGGGGACATCTCCTATTACCCTCTGTCACAATTTCGCCGCTCCCCGCCGCATTAAAAGTGGTTAAAAACAGTTTTAAAAAGTTTGTTTATAAACAAACAAAATGGCCACCAAAACAGGAAGTAGGTTGATGTACAGTATGTCCACACATAGAAAATACATCCATACACAAGCAGGCTGTATACACCCTTCCTTTTGAATCTCAAGAGATCATTTGTGTGTTTCTTTCCCCCTGCAGCTATCACCCACTGAAGTGTCAGGCTGATTCTTCCATCAAACAGCTCTGCCTGTGTTTGTAATTCCTCAGTATGTGAAAGCCCAGCCAGCTCAGAGGACGATTTATCCAGCTTGTAAAAGATAAGAGAGAAGAGAGAAGCTGCCCTAATCTAAATAATACACAGGCAGTGTGCATAGAGGGGCCTGGAAGGGGGAGTTCATAGCAGAACCACAACACTGAAGAACTTGGCAGCCTTCCAGACACAGGCCGACAGGTCCGACAGGGTAAAGATACATTGATTTATAACAGAGACTGTGATAGTAGAAAGTGCTGCAGTTAGCCAGAACACATTAGAAGAGCTTTTGGAATTTGTAGGATGATAAAAAGCAAGATGCAATTATTGATTTATAAAGCGCCAACATATTCCGTGGCGCTGTACAAAGTAATATGTATGTCTTTATTTTTTATTTAAAACAAAATTATTTTTTATTTTAATTCCTCTCCCCAGTCTGCCTATCACAGCCGATCAGCTCCTGTGCCCTCTGTACAGCGCTGCTGTAGATCGCAGCGCTGTGCTAACTAATAGACATTTTGACATCTAACAGTCTCCGAACGGCGATCGCCACTGAAGGTGGAGCGCGCACCTCCGCGAGATCTCCTGCAAAACCCAGCCCCAGGACTTGGCGCCAATCGGCGTTAGGCGGTCCTGGGGCTGCCGCCGCGGTCACACCCATTGGCGTAATGCGGTCGTTATGTAGTTAAGGTCTAAGGGCTTGTTCACACTATAAGCGTTTACAGATTTTTTTTTAAGCGATGACGATTTTTGAAATCCCCCTAAAAGTGCTTGTGCAATGATTTCCTATGAGAGTGATCCTCAAGTGTTTAGATTTTCAACAAATCGCAAACGTGCTACATGTACCATTTTCTGAGCGCTTTTGCCATAATGGAAAGTATAGGAAAATGGCAAAACATTTAAAAAATCGCTTTGTATAGCGATTTCCCAAACGCTTTTAAGAATAAATACATTGTATTTATTATTTTCCTGGTCAAAGAGTTCTCAATCGCTCAGCAAAAGTGCTTAGAAAAGCGCTTTTCTTAGCTCAAAGCGCAGGGAAAAGTGCTTTAAAAAAAGCTCAATAAATCGGTCAGCGCTTGTGATAGCGCTGGCGATTTATAATGTGAAAGAGGCCTAAAAGCTTGTGAAAAAATGAAATCATAACACCAGGGAGGTTAATTCCTGAAACGCTTCTGCTTCAGAAGTCCACCTTACAGTCACATTTTCCTTACTTTTAGTTAAGTCAGTAAGAGGAGCTGCAAGTATAGGAAAGGGCGTAATAAAGCATCTGTAATACCCTGTGATGCCCAGGAAAGTGCAGACCGGTCTCTTAGTGGAAGGGAATGCCAGTCCTTAATGGCCTCTGTTTTGTTTAATTGGGGTTACACTAATCGCGTCCTATTGTGTACCCCAAATACCTTGCTTCCCCAATCCTATTGAACATTTTTTTGGATTGGCAGTAAGCCCCACCTCTCGAAGGGCCTCCAACACCAGCTGTACCTTCTGTAAATGCGTACACCTGTCTTCACTATGGATTAAACGGACCTGCCAATATCCCTTGGTTAAATCCATGGTAGTTAGATACCGAGCATTGCACAACCGATTAATCAATTTGCCAACTCGGGGCATGGAATACACATCAAACTTCGTCACAGAGTTGAGTTTTCCAAAATCCAAAAATATGGGATTGTGTACTATTGTTGTACATTCTCTCTTAAAGGGGAACTGAAGAGAGAGGTATATGGAGGCTGTCATGCTTATTTCCTTTTAATCAATACCAGTTACCTGGCGGCCCTGCTGGTCTATTTCTCTGCAGTAGTATCTGATTAAAACCAGAAACAAGCATGCAGCTAGTCTTGTCAGATCAGACTTATAAGTCTGAACCACTGAAACACCTGATCTGCTGCATGCTTGTTCAGGGGCTATGGCTAATAGTATTAGAGGCAGAGGATCAGCAGGGCTGCCAGGCAACTGGTATTGTCTAAAAGGAAATAAACATGACAGCCTCCATATACCTCTCTCTTCAGTTCCCCTTTAAGCTAACTGGGCTTGCTCTAAATGGTCTCTTACGGTGAGCATTACCACAACAATTCAATCCTATATGCTGGATGACACTACGATAGGAAGTCTGTTCAGTCTTCTCAAGTCTCCTTTGCAATAACCAGGAGGCTTCTAGGGTGTCTCCCATACAACAACTCGAAGGGCAAGAAACCTGTAGAGGACTGAGGTACTTCCTGGATTGCAAACAAGAGATAGGGGAGTAAGCAGTCAAAATTTTCTCCATCTTTATTGACCACTGTTTTCAACATACTTTGAGAGTTTTGTTGAACTGCTTCACCAATCCATCTGTCTGTGGATGGTAGATTGAGGTCCATAATTAGGTCCCTCTAAAAAACTTAGGCTCGGTCCACACTAGTGCTGTTGCAGAACGCAATCTGTGGTCCGGGCTCCGGTTTTCAAAAACTGGAATGCAAACGGATAGAAAACGCCCTTGCAGTACGTTTCCAGTCCGTTTATGTTTTTAAAAACGTATCCGTGTCCCATAGCTGTGGGTGGGGAGGAAGCCGCCATGCTGGAGAGGTTAGCAGCCAGGAAGGGGGGCAGCGGGCACAGGGGCAGGGATTTCTCTCCCTTTTTTTTCTTTAACCTATTTTGGATCCTGGACGTAGAAACTACGTCCAGGAACCATGCGCACTCCCGGCCGCGGATTCGGTAGCCACGGAATCAATGTATCGGGCTATGGTGCCCGATCACTGATTCCTCTCCCCCGCTGAAAAAGCAACAGCTTCTCTCGGAAGCTGTGCTTTTTCTGGCCGTTACCTCCCCGATGAGTCACTCTAAGCGTGTGTTACGCTTAGAGTGACGTCATGTAAACAAACTCATGGCCACGATCTTGTGGCCAAAAAGTAAAATTACAACTAAAATAAAAAAAAAATTAAAAATAACACACAATTACATTATAAAACTATACTTTACATCCCACCCTCCCAAAAATCCCCAAATAAAATGTTTAATATAAAAAAAAAAACATTACAATAAAAAAAACAAAAAAACATGTAAATATTTACCTAAGGGTCTAAACTTTTTAAATATCAATGTAAAGATGAAATATTTATATTTTTTTTTATTTTATACTTGTAAATAGTGATAGATGCAAAACGGAAAAAAATGCACCTTTATTTCCAAATAAAATATTGTCGCCATACATTGTGATAGGGACATCATTTTAACGGTGTAATAACCGGGACATATGGGCAAATACAATACGTGAGTTTTAATTATGGAGGCATGTATTATTTTAAAACTATAATGGCTGAAAACTGAGAAATAATGATTTTTTCCGTATTTTTCTTATTCTTCCTGTTAAAATGCATTTACAGTAAAGTGGCTCTTAGCAAAATGTACCCCCCAAAGAAAGCCTAATTGGTGGCGGAAAAAACAAGATATAGATCAGTTCATTGTGATAAGTCGTGATAAAGTTATAGGCTAATGAATGGGAGGTGAACATTTCTCAAGTGAAAACGACGGAACGCGAATGGGTTAAAGGGGGGGGGGAGGGAAAGAGATGGAGGGGGGGTATTCATTTTCACTCACTGCCAGTCTTCCATCTCCTTTCACTCCTCACTCATACTTGTCTGTCCGTCCATTCAGAATCCACCAGATGACAATAGGGCGCGGCGCTCAGGGTCAGAGCGGAGGGGGGGGGACCCCTCCCATTTTTATCTCAGGTTTCCCCTCCTGTCCCGGACTCTTTTTTTTAATTAGTTTCCATCTCTCATAATTTCTCTATATCTTTCTGTTTCAATAAATCTACTCCATTTTACCCATATCTCTTCTCCTAACTCTTCCGTTCTATGTAGGGCAGGGGTCTCAAACTCGCGGCCCGCGGGCCATTTGCGGCCCTCGGTACAATATTTTGTGGCCCGCGCCGGCAAAAGCAAAAGAGACACGGAAGCGAACTATTTTACCTTATAGTTCGCTTCAGTGCTCCCAAGTAATCCGCCGCATCCCCGCCGCTAAACAAGGGCTGCAGAGCCCCCAAATCCCCTGGGCAAACATCCACGACTGCGCTGAGGGGCAGAGCTTCCAGCTGTAGCTCTCCCCCTCCTGACGTCAATCGCCGCACGGATCGCCGTCTCTCCCTGCCCCTCTCTGTGAAGGAAGAGTGAGAGGGGCGGGCAGAGGAGGCTATCCGCCGCGATTGACGTCAGGAGGGGCAGAGCTGAAGCTGAAAGCTCTGCCCCTTCCAGGAAATGCTGGCTGATTGCCCCCCGGGCGATTTGGGGGCTCTGCAGGCCTTGTTTTGTGGCAGGGACACGGCGGATTACTTGTAATGGGAGCACTGAAGCGAACTATAAGGTAGGACACTTCATGTTCAGAAGAAATTATTAAAACTGTTAATAATGACATTTGAGGACTTTTTTTTGTGAAATTCCTTATGCGGCCCAGCCTCATCCTGACTTTGCCTCCTGCGGCCCCCAGGTAAATTGAGTTTGAGACCCCTGATGTAGGGCATATGTCAATGATTCCATTGTATATGTATAGGCAATTTCCCCAAGCCATTCCACAATCGAAGGAGGACTCGTTGATTTCCAATGCCTCCCTATAAGCACTCTTGCTGCGTCCATCAAATGGCGCATCAATGATCTTTTATACTTTCTGACACTGAAATCATTAGAGTGTAGGAGAAAGAAACTTGAGTCATCTGGGGGCTCATAATCTACCAGCTCTCTCATTACCTTCTTGACTTCTTCCCAGAATGGTCTAATATTTTGGCAACTCCAAAATATATGAATCAGTGACCCTATTTCCCTCTGACACCTTCAACAGGTCACATCTGCACCCTGAAACATCTTCCCTAATCTCTCTGGTGTATAATACCATCTCATTAGTATTTTAAAGCCTGTTTCCTGGATTCTTGCTGATATAGATGACTTGTGAGCCCGCATAATTATCCTCCCCCATTGAGAATCCGAAAATTCCCTCTGTAGTTCCCTCTGCCAATTATCTCTAGTTACTAAGGTGAGGTCTCCCTTACAGTTTATCAAGGTATATATCTAGGACAGACTACCCCTCTGACTAATCTCCCCTCCACATAGGTCCTCAAACCGGGTCTTCCTCCTTGATAATTCCAACTTTGTACCCTGGGTACTCAGGAATGACCTAATCTGTACCAATGTCCAGTACTCTAAATTACTCTTCTGTAGATCTCTTTCTATCTCAGCCAGTGTCTTCCAATTCCCTCCCTCTATTAACATCTGTGTCTGTATTCCATTTGGTCCCCTCCACTGTTGACATGCCTTTTTTTGCATTCCGGATATAAATCCTGGGTTATCCAATAGAGGTAATAGGGGAGAGGGATACACCGCGAGCTCCATTCGTTTATTGTATCTATACCAAGTTTTCAGAGTATGTCTCAGCAAATCGCTAGCTGGATGTACAGGTTTATAACGTCCCCCCAGCCACGGAATGTTCTTCAATGGGAAATATTTTCTAGGCTCTAGGCTCTCAAGATCTACTCCCCTCTCTATTACTCTAGGGCAGTGATGGCTAACCTTGGCACTCCAGCTGTCGTGGAACTACAAGTCCCATGAGGTATTTTAATACTCTGACAGCTTTAAACATAACTCGGGTAGGCAGGGGCACGATGGGATTTGTAGTTTTGTCACAGCTGGAGTGCCAAGGTTAGTCATCACTGCTCTAGGGGGTCTGGCCCTCCATATGAACCTCATAAAGTCTCCTCTAATATTTCGAAAGAATGACGTCGGTACTGTTATTGGGAGAGCCTGGAACATACACAGTAACCTTGGCAAGACATTCATTTTCAATATACTCACCATTCCCAGCCACAAACATTCTGGTTTGTTCCACTTCTGTAGATCTTTAGCTATTTCTTTACTCATCATTTTGTAGTTATGGTGGACTAGGTCTCCAGGATCTGTTGCAATTTTAACCCCCCGAATATGTCAGTGTATTAGGGACCCATCTAATTGGGAAATTTTCCTTAATGCCTTCAATTTCCTCTGTCTTCATTGAGACCCCCAGGGCTTCACACTTATCCCAGTTTACTTTAAAATTGGACAACAATCCATATTTCTTAAATTCTGCCAACAGGCAGGGCAGTGCTATTCTGAGTCTAGTAAAAAAAAAAAAAGAAAACGAGATCATCCGCATATGCGGCTATTTTATGGACCCCCTCATCTACTTCAATCCCTGTTATGTCCTTATTCTCCCTGACGGCCGATATTTTTAACATTGGTATTTGTGGCTCCAGTTTTGGTCCGGGCCCAAAAACGGAGCCACGGATACGTTTTTAAAACAAATGTAAACTGACCCTAACATAACTCTTTGGTTACTCTGGACATAAACAGGGTCCCTTGATCAGTCAGGATTTTGTTAGGGATCCCCACCCTGCTAAACACATGAACTAACTCCTTGGCAATTGTCTTTGCAAAGGTATTTTGTAGTGTAATGGTTTCTGGACATTGAGTTGCATAGTCTAATAACTAGTAGATGCTGATGTCTCTGGACTTATTTGATAAGGGGGACTACCAAGTCCACTGCAATCCTTTGGAAAGGGGTTTCTATAATGGGAAAGTTGACCAGTGGGCTCCGAAAATGAGGTTGGGGTGCAAATCTCTAGCATATCGGACAACACTCGCAAACATTCTGTAAGTCCTGATGCACCCCAGAACAAAAGAATCTCTGCAGCACCCTCCCTGTTTTTTTATCGGTTTCCAGGTGTCCCACCAAACACATGTCCATGGGCCAGTTCCAGGTCCAACTAATGCCTAGGAGCTACTAACTGTTTCATGACATTATCACCCTTTTTACAAACGTATACAGCAAATCCTGATTGATGGCCATTGATGGCCTGATTGATGCACACCAAATTAGAAAAAAAAAAATCATATACTGGTGCTATGTAAGAACACATGCTGTACTGTATGTGGTACCCAGTATATAACAGTATATAGGCGATTAACTGGTTGGATTGGTCAACTCTCCCTAAGTGAATTGGTCAGCTCTCCTTGTCTACCTGTTTATCAGAGCGGTGTGGAAGAATAGATCGTGCTGTGCACATAAAACATGCCTCTTTCACCCTTCTGGCCCATTCTTGTATCCTATTTACCCCCTTCTCTGCCTCTCAGATCTTAAAGATGTGCGCCTGTCGGTAACAGAATAGGGTGTATCACCCGGCATCAATGACACCCGGCGTATAAGACGACCCCTGACTTTTCAGATGATTTTCAAGGGTTAAAAAATAGTCTTAGGCCCGGTTCACATTGGCGTTCCCTGTCCGGATCCGGACCGTATACTGTACAAACCAGGGCTGTGGAGTCGGTCCAAAAATCCACCGACTCCTCAGTTTAGGATTCCGCCGACTCCGACTCCACGACTCCGACTCCTCTAATTTGCATATTACAATTTTGTTGATTAAAAGTATGTAACATGAAATTCGTCTCTTAACTGCCAACGCTTAGGAATTTTACAAGACAACTGAAGTGAGAAGGATATGTAGACTACTATATTTATTCCCTTTAGACTAAAACTAGTCCTTGGTAAGAGTACTTGTAAAAGGTACAACCGGAACAAAGAACATCTATCAAGTGTGGGTGCATGTAAGAATGCGAGGAGATTGTAAACAGACAACACCTCTGTGTTCAATGTGCACAGCATTCTCAGTGGATTCCCTGCAGCTCTGTGGGGAGTGCATATGTAGAGTATAGTACTACTGTGTAACAAAGTAAACCTGAGACAGATGAAATTAAAGTTTTATACATACCTGGGGCTTCCTCCAGCCGCCTTCAGGATAATCAGTCCCTCGTTGTCCTCCTCCACCACCTGGATCTTCTGCTATGAGTCCAGGTACTTGAGCCAGTCAAGCGTAGTGCGCATGCACACACTCCGCCGCCAGGAGCATACTACACCTGTGCAGCACTATTGCGCAGGTGCACAATGTTCCTGGCTGTGGGAGCGGCATGCGGCCGGACAGCGCTGACTGGCTGAATTACCAGGACTCATAGCAGAAGATCCGGGTGGTGGAGGACAGTGAGGGACTGATTAGCCTGAAGGGGGCTGGAGGAAGCCCCAGGTATGTATAAAACTTTACTTTTCATCCGTCTCAGTTACCCTTTAATTTGTAATCACCAAACCAAATTTTAATAACATATCAAATTATTTGATTTCATCAGCAAAGGGAGTGCATACATTTGCATAAATCAGCATCAATGCAGATGTATTTCCATCTCGTTGACCATCTCTATTAGTGACATAGCTACACATCAGGCTTTATTCTTACAGCATAGATGTTATTTAGTATATGTAAGGCTTGGTGGTGTATTCTCCACAGTCAGCATGCAACGCATGAGCTGGCGTGGAGGAGGTACACACACTAGCACCAGGAAACAGGCTATCCCTAGTATAGTGGAGGGGAGGACTGACTCCAATAGGAGATTGTGGCGCACAGAGCCGGTGCAGATCTGACAGCCACAAACAATGCTTTCGTTATAACGTCTCAGCGCAAAGTAGCGCTGAGCGCACAAACCAGAACTGAGGAGATCAGGACAGGTAGACAGAATGAACGCTTGCTAGCTAGCGGCTACTTAGCGACAGCAAGCGTCCAAAACCAGACAGACTGGAATGAGGCAGCCAATGCGCTGCGGCGATGGCGTGCCTCACAAAGACAGGACAGGACAGTCAGGAAATAGCAGGATCGAGATAGATGAACGTAACACAGATAAATATACAATAAGTATGTTTTCCTAGCGTATTACAATTACAGCTATCAATGAAACTATTTGTAACGTCTGACTAACATATGTATATATCGGCAATGAACCGATATATGACATAAGCAGGAACACTGACTAGGACTGGAGTAATACAGGGAACAGGACTCAGAAGGATTCGCTATCTCTTCGCAGAGATGAACGCAATCCACAAACAGTAACAGAACAGGATTCAGAAGGATTCGTTATCTCTTCGCAGAGATGAACGCAATCCACAAACAGGACCAGGAACAGGATTCAGAAGGATTCGTTATCTCTTCGCAGAGATGAACGCAATCCACAAACAGAACCAGGAGCAGGGAAACTATCTCAGCACGGGTGGTCACGGTACGCGCAACCTACCAAAACGTGCTGGAAAGCTGACTAACTGCACACAGGATATAAACAGTTCGTGTACGTATACATCAGCGACACTGATGTATCAACGTAACACAAATACAAGGAAAATAATAAACGTGCTGGTATGCATATATATTGGCAATGAACCAATATATGATGCAAAGACCAGCAAAGTATCTTTATAACAAGAAACACGATCGGGGGCTAAAGCGACAGCAAGACTGGCTTACACTGAAGCTATGAAAACCCAAGGAAACCCTGCAGGAAGCAGATCCCTACACTGAGGTCATCCAATGGGAGCAGACATGCAGATTTCCACACAGGTGAATGATAATCAGTCACAAGCTGACAGCAGGGAAAGACAGACAAAGCTATGCAGCTTGCATGGAAATAGATCAGAACTGCCTGAGCTGCAGCACTACTACTTCCAGCAATAGCTGCTGCAGCAGCGATCATTACAGTATATTTAAGAGATTCCTGTGTACACATCATATATACAGTCACAATCTGACCTTAAAAATACGGGGACTGCTTTATTGAAGCAGCACAAGTAACTAATTTTGATTGGTTTATTTCATTTTTGTGGACTAAGCACAGCTATTACTGTATATATACTGTATATATACATTATTTTTAATGACTATTATCTGAGAAATAGAACATTTTATCATATTTTCTATTTTAATTACAGTTACAAATTCATTAGAAGTCGGAGTCGGTGCATTTTTTCCCGACTCCGACTCCAGGCACCCAAAATTGCCCGACTCCACGACTCCAACTCCACGACTCCACAGCCCTGGTACAAACGGAACGTACGTTCCGCATAGCAATGCAAAGTCTATGCGGACGTTCACACGCGTACGTTCCGTACAGAACGGAGCCGGATCGGATCCGGACTCCGGAGGCTTTTCCAACATGCACTATTTTTTGGGTCCGGATCATCCGGCCCACGCACCCGGACCGGATCCTGACTGCACCATCCGGATATAGAAACCTATGGGGAACGGAAAGCACAGAACACACTGGTGACAAACACCTGACGTTCTACCCCACTTCCTATGCGTATCATAGCGGCCATTTCGGATGGGGACACATGGGCCCAGCATATCTGGAGTGGAGCAGCAGTGACACACGTGCTGGAGCTGTTTGCCAGTATGTCGGTGGTGGAGGTGAGGCCTACAGCGGAGGACCTGATTCTACAGGTGCACCAGGTGCACCTTCTGCAGACCCCAACAAATTTTAAGGTATTTTGTTATTCCCCCCCCACGGATCCGGATGGCAGCCTGAAGCAGTCCTGATGCAAACAGTCCGGATCGGAACCGTACGGATCAGGTCCTGATACGATCCGGATCCGGTCCGTTTGCATGCCAAAACGCAGGTGTGAACGGGGCCTTATACGCCAGAATATACTGTATTTAAAATTTTATGATTTTTGCAACAGTGGTCCTTTAACACTGAAGAAATACTTTTACAAATAGAACTATATTTCTATACAGAGGATGAATACATAATGTGGTTAATAGATGGGTGTTACTGAATTATGGCAGTTCTACAACCAAACCTTACTCTTTCTACTAAAAGTGTACCAGAGATCAAAATAAGTAAAGATTTGATACTTACCCGGGGCTTCCTCCAGCCCCATAAGCTCGTCTGAGCCCCACGCCGTCCACCCGCATGCAGAAGACCCAAACTGGACACGACTGAGCTGTTACTGGGGCTGATCGCGGCTGAACGGCAGACCGCAGGAGGATGGCGTAGGACACACACGAGCTTATGGGGCTGGAGGAAGCCCCCGTTAAATATCAAATATTTACTTCTTTTGATCTCTGGTTTAATTTAAAAGCTTTTTCACAGTAAGAATGTACTTTAGGTACCATTACAACTATTCTTGAACATTCAGGTACCCAACTTACTGGGCATTTGCTCACTGTGGTTAGTTTTAAGCACTGGTTGACACCACAAGAAAAAAGGGATAGGGGGGGGGGGGGAGGCGTGGCTAGCCATGGCCATGTGAGTAGCACATTGAAAGAGCTCCGGGGCGATCCATAGGGATCCTCGGCTGTTCAGAGCAGTGCAGCACCTGTACGGGTCCCATGGTGAAAGGAGAGTCGCGGGTGACTCAAGATGGCGCCCAGACGCAGCTCAGAACCTCCGCCCGCCAAAAGAGACAAAAGAACCCGCCAGCGGCAATCCCAGAGGTCTCCCTCCCCACCTCGCAGCTCATGAAAGGACGCCAAGGCGGCTGCAACCTGACACAGCCCAGAAAGTGGCAGCATCCATGGCTCCCGTGACCGAAGGCCTACGCATCCTACCTTTCCTGGCCACCCGTAGCATTCAAACAAGTCTGCAGGGGTGACGCGGTCGCCTAGTGGTTAAAAAGCTATGTATCCCCCTTTGATGTTGCATGTATATAGCTGTCATGTAATGTCAGCATACTGGATTTGAGTCTGAAGAAGGCTGAGTATATGAAAGTTTACTCCTATTCTTTTAAGTTAGCAAATAAATTATATCACATGGATTCAAAACTTCTTGTTTTGACTGATGGCTAACATGGTACAATACTCTACTGTTACGACAGTGTGATCATGATCCTTAAAAATGCTGGGCCATAAGGCGCATGCGCGCGCAGGACGGTGATGGCCGCTTGACTTAGCCCCTGTGAAGTGCACGGAGAGTAATTAGCTGCTATCTTTGGCTCAAGAACAGCTACATTCCTTTGCCGAGAGGATAAAGACGTGCTAACACTTGGGGAAGCGAAGGATCTAAGAGGTTGCCGTAAATATGTCACGATCCTCCCAGAATCAGAGGAAAAGGCAGAAGAGCGGGAACAAAGAGCGCGCAGCCCACAACTCTGCTCTGGCTGACCTCATGGCGGACCCCAGCATGGACGGATCAGCTTCGGATGACAGCCGCGACCTCTTTGATAGAGAACACGCTTCACCTCCGAGAGTTAAGCAAGACCTGATAGCAAAGCTGAGTTCAGTCGTCCGCAAGGAGGTCGTTGCAGCCAACAAACAACTTGGATGTGAACTTCAGAAGGAGATCCGCGTACTTACCCAGCGTACTGCCTCATTAAAAAACAGGATGGATAATGCTACCATAGTCTTAGAAGGTCATGAAGATGAGGTTACTGCCTTGCGGGAAGAGGTACACCAACTAAAGCGCCAAGCGGAAGACTCTGAGAACAGATCTAGGAGAGGCAATCTTCGCCTCCGTGGCATCCCTGAATCAGTGCAAGATATCCCGGGCACAGTGACGGCCCTTTTGCAGGAGTTAGTTCCAGAAATCCCTGTGGAGCGTCTCGAATTAGACAGAGTGCATAGAGCCCTAACTAAGAAAAAGCCCGAGGGACCACCCAGAGACATCATCATGAAATTTCTCTATTTCCAAACGAAGGAGAAAGTCATGGCTGCAGCTCGGGCTGCTCCATCCCTTATGTTCCAGGGATACTCCTATCAATTCTATGGGGATCTCTCCCAGGCTTCATTGCAGAGGAGGAGGGAAATGCGCCCATACCTGTTGATTCTACAAGAAAAGCAAGTGAAATACAAATGGGGCTTCCCCTTTGCCCTCTTCTTTTCGGTGGATGGTAAGCAATTTACAGCCACTTCCCCCCAAGAGCTTAAGGATCACTTTCGTGAATTGGATTACCCGACGCCTGTTATCCCGGCACAAAACCTAACATCCTCGACTACACCACCATCGCAGAGAAGCTCTGCCAGCACGTCCTCAGACCCTTCGGGAACCCCAAAGGAGCAGAGACCCAAGAAACGCTGCTCCACTGCACTACGTGAGCTATCATCGCAGGCTTTCCGGGAGGCCTCTTGAACAGATAAGTGCTGTTGTGTCTTTCCCTCCCCGGGAGGGCTTTTGGCTCACCCCGACTCACCAGATTCTTCCCTACACGGTCCTAGACCCTGAAGCTTCTGGGCCTTTGTATTCTTACCCACGTTGGGCATACTGGTTGCTGATTTACCATTACTGTTTTCATTACCTGTTGGCTGCTATGCTATTTGCAGGGGGGCCCGGGATTTAGACGAACTGCTTTACCTATGGTGCATTTACTTTTATTGTTACCTCCATTTTATTACTTCTATGCACAACATGTGCTTATCCAACATGGAGACCTAGCTTGAGAACTGTACTGCAAGAAGGGTGTTTCCTTCTTCTCGCCACCATGACACGCTCCTCCTCTCTTAACTTTCCCGCTTCAGAACTGTTTGTTACCCTCGAAAGGAGTCAAGACTTGTTTACTTTACTATGCATGATACAGGGTTCTAGTCTCAGCTTACGAGACGTTGGCACAACCACTAAAACAGCCCTGCAACTATGTACCAGTCTTAACATCACCAGATAGAAGGCATCATATTAGGGAAAGACCCGCCGGGCGTTGCTATAGGACGCTATTTATTGTATCCCAACAGTCGATGATCCTCACTAATAGAGCTTTCCCCTCCCTGTGGCTAACTGTGCGTCCCTGAAAGTAATAGATTGCATAGGTTGTTTAATTGAAATGCCTGCCATTAGAAAACGCTTGCATGTTATTTAATTGCATTGTATTTTATGTTTGCTCATGCAGCAGGTTACCTTCTGAGGGTATAGGCTGCAGTGTGCTGGAGCACTCATTCCAGGTGAGTCGCTACCCCCTATTCTACCTAAGGCCGTGCACTGTTTATTTTCTCACTACTATTATACGTAAAGAGTAGTGTAGCAGCACCCTCTGTAAATTCAGCGTTTCGATGTGCCTGGCTAGTAGTCCAGCAGCCCTCTGGAACAATCAGCAAGTAGAAAAGGAGACAGCCGGCACCATCAGTAGTAAAATTTCTGCTCTTTTATTGCATATGAGACTCCAGCAGTCATAGCAACGTTTCAGGGTAGCAAACCCCTTTGTCAAGCTCACTGGAAATCAAGATACATATTGACTAGTAACAGACATCTTTATATAGTACACATGGTTGGCAGCATCCAATAAAATTCAAACTGTCAGCCCCAATCATAATGGTCCGTTTCTAGTGGACCTGATGGGGAACTTAAATGTAGCTGCCACGATAGGCTGCTTGAACATGAAACCACCCACCTTGTATATTCCCCACTGTCTGGCCAGCCACCGTCCCCCTTGGTCCGCCGGAGCTCACAGCGGGTGCCGCCCTGCACGACCAGCGTTGCCGGCGGATTCCCTACGTGGATACACGCAATGGGCGGAGCCAATGCTCCGTCCCAGCGTGACTCGGCGGACTCTAAGGGGACGCCAGCGGCTCTCAGCCGCTGACGTCACCAGTGATATTCAGGGGGAGCGGCGCCGCCAGCCAATCAGGAACCTCCCAACTCCTGTCCAATCCTAAGAACGTGGTCGTCGCCCGGCAACCATGGTAAACATGTAGCCAGTGCGGCGCCACCATAGTTTTAAAAAACTTTTCCTCTCTCTTCCCCCTCTGCCGTTTTTCTCCTGCCTAGATGCTTCTTTCCTGTGCTAATATTGAAGCCTGTGATTCTTATGATAAATAATGGTATGTTTACGTAGTGTTCTGATACTATGGTGGCGCCGCACTGGCTACATGTTTACCATGGTTGCCAGGCGACGACCACGTTCTTAGGATTGGACAGGAGTTGGGAGGTTCCTGATTGGCTGGCGGCGCCGCTCCCCCTGAATATCACTGGTGACGTCAGCGGCTGAGAGCCGCTGGCGTCCCCTTAGAGTCCGCCGAGTCACGCTGGGACGGAGCATTGGCTCCGCCCATTGCGTGTATACACGTAGGTAATCCGCCGGCAACGCTGGTCGTGCAGGGCGGCACCCGCTGTGAGCTCCGGCGGACCAAGGGGGACGGTGGCTGGCCAGACAGTGGGGAATATACAAGGTGGGTGGTTTCATGTTCAAGCAGCCTATCGTGGCAGCTACATTTAAGTTCCCCATCAGGTCCACTAGAAACGGACCATTATGATTGGGGCTGACAGTTTGAATTTTATTGGATGCTGCCAACCATGTGTACTATATAAAGATGTCTGTTACTAGTCAATATGTATCTTGATTTCCAGTGAGCTTGACAAAGGGGTTTGCTACCCTGAAACGTTGCTATGACTGCTGGAGTCTCATATGCAATAAAAGAGCAGAAATTTTACTACTGATGGTGCCGGCTGTCTCCTTTTCTACTCACTACTATTATAATAATTGACAACTGAACTCTTCAGTTTTAGATCAAAACAACTGTCAAGACTGGGTGCGATCGGGCCTGGAACGGGTGCTCCCAGCTAGTTAATACTGTTTATAGACTGTGATGATATGCTTATCTGAATGCATTGCTGCCGGGCTAACGGAATCCTCTATTTCCTTTTGTTCCCCCTTCCCCACTATATACCCAATTGTTAGGGCCCAAACTTGCCCTTCACCGCTAGGGTTACTGATTCCCTCTACTTACACATATGATGATAGTTCTCCCTATCTCCCTGACCTACTCTCTCTAACTACAGTACCTTGCAGTAAATAACTATTTTTGTCACTAGGGGGAGACAAAACCTAAGATTAGGAATTGCAGCAATGCTCTGAACCATTCTCTCGGCAAACAGCAGCCATAACAAAAATAAGCATACTTGTATGCCTGACTCCTGTTCATCGCAGAGAATGGTAGCTTTTGTGGTCTCTCGCTCTAAGGAGCTTAGTTGACAATAAATTAATCTACACTGGTGAGATACAAACCTGAGCATGATTCCTCTAGCCTAGGTGGATTGCAATTGTATTCTAGCATAAGACACCATATATCTCATGGTATGATGGCGACTCCCTCCTTTTCTCCCCCTCCCCCCCCTGATAATTAGTGTCCATACCTGGGGTCATACACTAAACAATACCAGGGTTAGCAGTTAGACTATACCTCCCACACGTTGCACTTAATTATCCTAACACCCTCCTGGAATAGTGATAAATAAGTAAATAAACTTACTTTTACCACTTTAAGCCGCTCCTTGATAGTTTCCCAACTATATACTACATTATTTCCTCCTATAAATATGAATATCCTCCGTGCACACTCCATGTACCTCTAGTCCCTTTTGGGCTCTCCATATTGGGACACCTTTACCTGGTCAGCCATTGGTGCCTAGGTAAAAAATATAACAGGATAGCTCTACACGAGCCTATTGTTCTAATGTCTCTCATGCAGGGAGGTCTGTTCCTTCTTGCTTCTACTTTCTCTCAACTCTTTTCTCCCCTCTCCTTCTTTTCCCCCCTTGCTCCAGGGACGGGGGACGCCCTCAAAATGCTTTTTGTCCAAAAGCCTCCATGACACACCCTATAAAAATAATATCGATTAACGCACAAGGCCTCAACTCTCCTTTAAAAAGAACCAAGGCCTTCCAACAATTCAAGAGACTACATGCTGATGTACTGTGTATACAAGAAACACATTTTGTTGCTGGCCATGAGCCTAAATTCCTCCTTAAAGACTATAGGCAGGTTTTTTTATGCTAGTACTACAGTTAAAAAGAGAGGTGTATTGATTGCTTTCAAGAATAACCTCAATTTTGTTCCTTCTAACACGTTAGCTGATCCAGAAGGCAGGTATGTTTTGGTAACGGGCTTACTGCAAGACACGCAGATCATGGTGGTCTCATACTACGCACCTAACACTAAACAGGCCCCTTTTATCTCGCATTTATTAAAAGTCACCGCGGCACATAGCAAAGGCCTACTCTTCTTATGTGGCGATACTAATTACAGCCTCAACCCAGCCTGGGATAAACAACTTTCTGGCCAAGCCGCTCTGCCGCATAACGCGGATACAAAACACAATGAGAGACTTAGAGCTCTCTTTTCCTCTAATCAACTAGTAGACACTTGGCGTGAACTTAATCCCTTTAAGAGGCAATTTACTTTCTTTTCCAATCCACACGCAACATTCTCTAGAATAGACCACTGCTGGACTGTGCTGTCGGCCCTGCCCCTGATCAAATCAGCTACTATACACCCCACTCCGTGCTCAGATCATGATATGAATATTTTGCTGATATCCTCCCTTGTGCAACGTCCCTCTGATTTCCGCTGGGTATTGAATAATTATCTTCTCACGGATGAAATTATTGTCCAGCAAATAAAACAAGAGCTTCTCAACTATTTTGCTACAAACGAGAGCGGCGAAGGATTGACCAACCTCACGATATGGGAAGTGCACAAAGCGGTCATCAGAGGAACTTTGATACAGATAGCTTCCAGGCGGAAAAAAGATAAACAGCAGAAACTCGCTAAATTAGAGAAGGAATACTCAGACCAATATGACCTTTTTCAAACTAACCCAGGCCCTGATACTAAAAATGATTTGCAGTACACATAAGGCAGTCCGTGCACCGCTTCCTTTAAACACTTTTATTTCCCCAATGATTATCATCAGCAGATGGATAGGCACATGTACAGTATACAGCTTATGTTCATATACAGTATGTAATGAAACGTTCTGACCTGTGCCGAGGACGGGTGCGGGAGTGTGAGAGGACGGCACAACAGCCGTTTCGCTGTGGCGCTTGTTCACGTGCGGATGTCCTAGGGCGCACGTGAACAAGCGCCACACCGGCGCAAAACGGCTGTTGCGCCGTCCTCTCACCCCCTGGTCACACTCCCGCACCCGTCCTCGGCACAGGTCAGAAAGTTTCATTACATATATGAACATAAGCTGTATACTGTACATGTACCTATCCATCTGCTGATGATAATCATTGGGGAAATAAAAGTGTTTAAAGGAAGCGGTGCACGGACTGCCTTATGTGTACTGTGAATGACCTGTTGATTGAACAAGCCTGTTTGCACGCTCCCATACACAAAGAACCAAGCTGTGGAAAGGAACAGGACGGAGTTATACATAAACATATGGTGCAGCAGACCCTCTAAACCCCCCCACCACTGAGTGCCGGGCAACTAGCATCTTTTGTGTACTGCATTAAAAATGATTTGCGTAGGGCGGAAGTTGCACTCAATCTCTGTATGGCTGACAAAGCTGAGTACGAAATCTCCCGTTCCAAATTGAAATTTTATCTTAAAAATAACAAACCAGACACTCTCCTTGCCAACCGCCTCAGACAGCCTGACCCCACTTTCAAACCGTTTACCCTCCAAACAGCACAGAATCAGTCCACCTCTAATCCCCTTAAAACAGTGGAGATTTACCAACAAAATCTAAAAAACCTGTATAAGGCCCGGTTCACACTTGCGGTGGCCCTCCGGAATCGCCGTGCCGGAGCCGCACCGCCTGCAGAACGGACGGAACGGACGCACGGCATAGCAATTAAAGCCTATGCGTCCGTTCACATGGGTCCGTTCTGCAGAACCGGAGCCGGACCCCGGATCCGGGCCGGATCCGGACTCCGGCCTCCGTTCCAACATGCGCTATTTTTTCATCCGGCCCCTCCGGCAGCCGTATCCGGGGCGGAGCCGGACTGCACCATCCGGCCAATACAAACAAATGGGAACCGGAGGCCGCACAACACACTGGCTGAGAAATCCGGATGTTCTACCCCACTTCCTATGCTGATTGTTGCGGCGATATTGGCTGGGGACACATGGGCAAGCATTTTGGAGTGGAGCAGCACGAGCTGGAGGTGTTGGCAGGATGTTGGCAGCATGTCGGAGGTGGAGGTGAGTGCTAAATAGCAGAGGGCCTGATTCCACAGGTCCCCCTTCTGCTGACCTCCCAGACCCCAACATTTTTTTTTTTTTTTTACGTTACTTTGCCAAACGGATCCGGATCGCATCCTGATTACCACCTGATGCAACCTGACCGGATCCGGATCGGATCCGGATCAGAACCGTACGGTTCCGATCCGGATCCGGTCAGGTCATCCGGTCCGTTTGGCAAACAACCGCTAATGTGAACCGGGCCTAACTCCCCAGACATTCTTCCGCAGATGAGATTGAGTCCTTTCTGTCCACAGTACCTCTTCCAGCACTCCCGGACGGTTTGAAAGACCTTATGGAACAGGAAATTGCTTTGGGGGAAGTACAACAAGCTATTAAGACCCTTAAGCCTAATAAACAGCCTGGACCCGACGGGTTTAGAGCTTCATACTATAAAAAATTCAATGATATTCTCGCGCCCAGATTAGTCCTAGCTTTTAACAGCCTATTAAAAGGGGCACAATTCCACTCCGAATCTGTTACATCTACCATTACAATGATCCCCAAACCTAATACTGATCATTCAAAATGGTCTAATTTCCGCCCTATCTCGTTATTAAACACTGACATTAAACTTCTGGCAAAGATTTTAGCTACCCGACTTAATTCTGCAATCACCTCCATTATAGACAAAGACCAGATCGGCTTTATGCCTCACAGACAAGCAAGTGATGGTGTCAGACGTATTCTTCATTTGATACATCATGCAAACATTTCACAACTGCCAGCAATGCTCCTATCTCTGGACATCACAAAAGCATTCGATTCAGTCTCATGGTCTTACCTTCTAATCGCACTTCAGGCTTGGGGCTTTGGAGCTAACCTGATACAATGGGTTAAGGCACTTTACTCGCATCCTCAGGCTTCAGTGGCCTATAGTGGGTTTAAATCTGCCCCCTTCCCTATCTCGCGAGGCACGTGCCAAGGCTGCCCTCTTTCCCCCCTATTATTTGCGCTATTGATAGAGCCTCTTGCGATACAAATTAGGAATTGTCCAGAGATACAGGGCATATTGACGGAGGGAAAAATGCATAAGGTAGGCCTATTTGCCGATGATCTCATAGTCTGTATATCACGGCCAACCAGATCTATCCTTGCCTTAAATGAGATTCTTAAGCAGTTTGGGAACATTTCGGGACTTCATGTAAACTCAGCAAAGTCAAGAGCATTGAATATCTCCCTCCCGCTGCAATTAATGCAGTCGCTGCAGGATACCTTTGAGTTTGACTGGGACACTCACAAATTACCATATCTTGGCATCTACCTCACCAACTCTTATGACACAATCTTCCAACACAATTATCCCTTGCTAGCGAAAGATTTGGCGGATCTGATGGAGTGCTGGAAGAGGTACTCAATCTCTTGGTTGGGCAGAATAGTGGCCATAAAGATGACCCTTCTCCCTAAACTTTTGTATGTCTTCAGGCTTTTGCCAATTTCCATTCCCTCTCAGTTTCTCATATCCCTCCAGCGGAAGATCAACAACTTTATCTGGGGTAGGCAGAAACCGAGATTTAAAAAGCAGATGGGGGACTGGGAGTCCTGTGCCTCAGGACATCAGGGGGGGAAGAGGTCCAATCAGGACAGCTGGGGACATATTTTGTCAGCGAGAGATTGGACAAGGGGAAGTATATCGATTTTTCTGGAGAAGGTTCTTTTGCATGGCAGCTTCGAGATGTTTGGGTGAACAAATGGAAACGGTGCAAGATTCCTTTAGGCACCGCCACTTCCTTAGTTCCCACCTCAACCCAGGTCTTACACCAGGACCTGAGAGGTCAACCTTTTTTGGTGCTAGACGGGGAGGTGAAGCAAGTAGAGTTGTCCTCATGCGGGCAATTCTTGCAGAAGTACCTGCGTTGGCCGGGGAAAGTCAAATTTAGGGAAGAAGCCTGCAGGCTCAATAACGCAGAATGCGAGGCTACCATTCAAAAGATCCACCCTGAAGCCCAACCGATAGTTCCGGTGGCTGAAGGAAAGGTTGGGTTTTTTAACATAAGTTCTAATGATACATTCAAGGTATATTCTCATAATTGTTCCGATAAGGGGGAGTTTCCAAGGGGAACATCTTGGGTGAGTGGAGATCCCATATGGATCCTGTCATCCAGGTTGGAGGACGTTGTTTCTCAAATTGTTAAGAAAAATCTAAAGGTCAAGTTTCACGGGTAGTTCCCGTCCTGAAAGAGAACACGACATGTGACAAAGGGGAACGGGGTTTGATCCAAGACGACCACATTTTGTTACAAAGGTTAAACAAACAGTACACTAAGTTAGAGGTAAGATTTCACCATGATACAGGTGATCTTAACGAGGTAGAACACAAAAATGAGCAGGTGAGTGCCAGTCTGACCTGGTGGACAAAGGTTCCGGTGATGTTCCAGAGACACTCGGACTGGGCCTCTGCAGTTCCAAAGTTCTTTCTACACCCACTGGTCGTCTGGATGGGGATGACAACTTTAGGCATCATTATCCAGGTGAGGTTGCGTGTTAAAATTACGTAAAACAAATTAAAGGGAACCAGAGAGGTTGGGGGGAAGCTTTAATACATACCTGGGGCTTCCTCCAGCCCCATAGGCACGGATCGCTCCCACGCCGCCGTCCTCTGCTGCCTGGATCCGCCGGTACCGGGTCCCGTCATTGCCGCTAGTCGGCCAGTCGGCCGGCGGACGCGGCCGATTCGCCGCATCACACGGAGCTCCTTCTATACAAGTACGCATGAGGCTGCCTGCTGTGCAGCCGCATGCGTACATGTATGGAGGGAGCCCCTGTGATGCGGACAATTGGCCGCGTCCGCCGGAAGTGACGGGCCCGGTAACGGTGGTTCCAGGAAGCGGAGGATGGCGGCGTGGGAGCGATCCAGGCTTATGGGGCTGGAAGAAGCCCCAGGTATGTATAAAGGCTTGTTCTTTTTTTTTCAGCCCGTTCCTCTCTGGTTCCCTTTAACCTGGTTCAGAGATTGGTGCCTCATAAACAATCTCATGAACCAATAGTTTAAATTAAGGGATATACAGGGTTACTGGTCTAGGTTTAGTAGTACCTGTGATGGAGCTGATTGTATAAAGGCGTTCTTTTAGAAGGCACCTGGCACTGCTCCCTTGAGTAACAACCAAACGAGTTTCACTTTTCTGTGGTCATGCAAGTTTGTGAGTGATACGCAAGTGACGCAAATGCTGAGCATGTGGTATAGAGGGACTTAGAAGTAGGGCATCCCCAGAGAGCCTGGTTACAGGAAGACCAAGAGGTCTTGCTCTCTCTCTTCCAGGAGTAACCGCCTAGAGCAGAGAAGTTGTGTGAGCACGAACATCGAAAAGTGAAACCTAAAAGAAAGAAACCAGGTACTGGGAGGTTCAGACGTTGGGATCTGCGGGTCAAGCCGTTTTAGGGGGGATTGTTATAATTTAAGTAGGCCTCAGTTACTTGGCCTGAGTTTTATGTAAAAGGCTTGTCCGCAGTGTATGCCTTTAAAATAAATAGAGGTTTTGTGATGCAGGCAGAGGCATCTCAGGGTCTGCGTGTAGCAGAGGATACACGCAGATACTGAGAACATGTTCCTAAAAGAAGGCCATCGGCCTACTCTGACCTCCACGTACACCACAGGAACAGTAAACATCGGCCATATTTACTAAACATCCACATGCCTACATTTAGGTCAAATGCCTCATTGATTATTAATCAAGTAGGTGGGTATGATGACACCATGAGTGGGTCCACCAATAATCTGATCTAGGGGGTGGCGAAGATGATGTCATATTTAACTCTTTCCTAGTCGGTATTAAACCCGGAGTGAGCAATGGAGAGAGCATTCTGCTTCTTCCTTCCGCACTAGCTCGCAAGGCCGACTGGGACCTCTAAGCATGTTCTTCCTTTCTGTAATCTGATCTAATGTATGCTGTACATAGGTAGTTTAGTGTAACGTAGTTAGGAAGAAGGTACCTGATTGACTTCAGCAGGGAGTCTAATCACGAGCTTGTAACGCAACATGAAGATTGGCATGGCTAGGATATGATGAATGTATCTATCTGTATTCCTGTTTCCTGAATAAATAACGTATACATTGAAGAAGCCTGAGAAAGTCTATCTCCTGTTTGCTGTGTGGAGAGTCAAGTGATCTCACAGTCTGTGAGACGGTGGTGTCGAAGCAAGGAGATATAAGAACAGTTTATAACAAGGTGGTCAGGTGATCTATGAGGGGCCGAATTTTTTGGAACCGGTCATAAGCAGGGTGGTCTCTTAGATGACAGGTTGTATTGGCACTGAAGTGCAGGAAGTTCTCTAATGACCTGGACATGGCAGCAGAGAACATGGGCATGTGATGTATTGGGTGTGTAGACCAATAAGACCACAATACATTCTTTTTGACTAGACCCATGTTAAGGAGAAGGCCCCAAAAAATGTTACGTTCGGAAACGGAGTGGTTTCCACCGAAAAGGCTGGGCATACTAGCTTCTTGGATTGGCGGTTGCGTATTGTGTGGCATAACAGTTGGTCTCAGCCACAATTAAATCGTAGAGGGCAGCAGTGATCAGAAAAAAAAATTCTGTCACTGCGGTGGGGCGGGTGAGGGTTTGGCCGGGTGATCAGAAGCCCGCAGGGGGCAATTAGGACCTGATCTGATGGATAGGAGTGCTAGGGGGTGACAGGTGGTGACAGGAGGTGATTGATGGGTGTCTCAGGGGGTGATTAGAGGGCAAAATAGATGCAATCAATGCACTGGGGAGGTGATCGGAAGGGGGTGTGAGGGGGATCTGAGGGTTGGGCCGAGTGATCAGGAGCCCACACGGGGCAAATTAGGGGCTGATCTGATGAGTACGTGTGCTAGGTGGTGACAGGAGGTGATTGATGGGTGTCTCAGGGTGTGATTAGAGGGGGGAATAGATGCAAGCAATGCACTGGGGAGGTGTGACAATCCAGCCCCGCGATCCCGTTGAATCTGCTCCCGTTAGCATACGCAGGAAGTACGGTGAACAGACTGACAAAGATTGATCGCGCAGCTGTCGACAATATGTAATGGGACAATCCCTCACCAATCCTGTATTACTAGGCCACTGTTGCAATGCAGGTCTGCAGGTCTCATGCACTAGAGACTGCTGGAGGCAAATTCACTGTGTGCGTAGTAAACGGTTAAGATTGTGCCCATACATGTACAATCCTGATTGTATATACAATCGGTAAACTTAAAATATTGATTTTGTGCTGGAAATCGGGTAAATTCACTGTCACCACTGTCTGATTGAATGCATGGAGCAGACAGTCTCCAACTAGCTACTCCTAGAAGGAAGAAACGGTTATTTACAACCTAGCTAGCAAATCAACAATTTATAAGCAAATAATAAAACAATGCGGTAGCATGACTGACTCTTTAGTGGGCAGATTCGTTATAGCAGCAATCAGATGACCAGAACAGACACAAGACTGAACGATAAAATCATTGGTTTTATTCTAAAACTACATACACACAGCTTAATTCAGCCCACAGATAGATATACCAGCCCGGCAGAACAGGTTGGTCTGATAGAAAGAGAATAGAGATGAAAAGAAACAGAATGTCTTAATATACAGTTCAAATACCGTTATTGGTAGTCCATGCGGCAATCGCAAGTCTTTGGCGGAAAGTCCAAGATGGCGATTGCCATGTGGCCAGAGGCCGTGGTAGGAAATAATCCAAGTTATTGTTTGGCCAGTGTCCAGCTGGCTTGTCTGATGTTATAGACAAAGATTTCAGATGATGGACGCTGGACCTTTGTGTCATGGGAGTTTTGTTCCTCACTGTAGGTGGGGGGAGTTATGACACGTACAAGTCCAGCCTTGTGCAATTTGAATAAGGCAGTGCCCACTTAGGCAGGGAGAGATTTTGGGCCAATTCATGTTTTGCCCGCTCTCTGCGTGCCTGTAGATCACATCAAGAACCAGAATGGATATTCATAATCAGCGTAATTTTAGGAACCATTTGGTACTAAACACGAGGACCAAATATTACTCATAACACATTTTCTACTTCTCCCCCTTGCAGCCTGGCTTTGGAAGCATCTAGCTTGTCCAAACTCTCTCAGCACCTGCACCAAGTTGAACCTCAGAACTGGTGCACTTTTCAGTGGCCTAGGAACTTTCTAAGCCATGAATTATGAGGAAAATGTGGAGAACATATGAATATGGGGCATCCCAGGGTCACATGGGGGTCAGCTGTTGCAAGGCCTTTAGTCAGCTGGGAGATGGATTCTTTTGATCTCTCAGGACATGGGGTCAGGTGACAAACCCTGCTGAGATCGGTGCCTCCAGGTCTCCAGCAAGAGGCCTTTTATTGAATTTTGTCAAGCTTATCTGTGATGGATGACATCGTCACACAGCAGGGGAATATGCCCTTCCAGGACACAGCTTTTCAAACATAGGTGAGGGGTTTTGTAATTAGAAGCTACCAAAGTGCCAGGGAAGAGAAAGGGAAAAAAAAAAGTTGATTTAAAACAAAAAATGTCATTCCGGTCGCTTGCAGCGAAACTTGCGTTTGGGACTCCATGACGCATTCGATATGTCATATCGACGGCGTCACAGGAGGTGATCAAAGGGGGGGGGGGTGTCTGAGGGCGATCTGAGGGTGTGGGCGGGTAATTGGGTGCCTGCAAGGGGCAGATTAGGGTCTGATCTGATGGGTAGCAGTGACGGGGGTAATTGATGGGTGATCAGTGGGTGATTAGAGGGGTGAACAGATGTAAATAATGCACTGGGGAGGTGATCAGGGGGAGACTTAGGGCGATCTGAGGGTGTGGGCGGGTGTTTGGGTGCCCGCAGGGGGTGACAGGTGGCGACAGGAGGTGATTGATGGGTGTCTCAGAGGGTGATTAGAGGGGAGAATAGATGCAATCAATGCACCGAGGAGGTGATCGGAAGGGGGTTTGAGGGGAATGTGACGGTTTGGCAGAGTGATCAGGAGACCACACGGGGCAAATCAGGACCTGATCTGATGGGTAGGTGTGCTAAGGGGTGACAGGTTGTGACAGGAGGTGATTGATGGGTGTCTCAGGGTCTGATGGGTAGCAGTGACAGGGGGTGATTGATGGGTGATCAGTTAGTGATTAGAGGGGAGAACAGATGTAAATAATGCACTGGGGAGGTGATAAGGGGGGGGGGTGTCTGAGGGCGATCTGAGGGTGTGGGCGGGTGTTGGGTGCCCGCAAGGGGCAGATTAGGGTCTGATCTGATGGGTAGCAGTGACAGGTGGTGATTGATGGGTGATTGATGGGTAATCAGTGGGTGATTAGAGGGGAGAACAGATGTAAACAATGCACTTGGGAGGTGATCTGAGGGCGGGTCTGCGGGCGATCTGAGGGTGTGGGCGGGTGATCAGGTGGTGATTGATGGGTGATTGACATGTGATTGATAGGTGATCAGTGGGTGATTACAGGGGAGGATAGATGTATACAGTACACAGGGGGGGGGTCTAAGGAGGATCTGAGGGTGTGTGGGGGTGGGGGTGATCAGGAGCCCTCAGGGGGCAGATTAGGATCTAATCTAAAATATAGCGTTGACAGATAGTGACAGGGGGTGATTGATGGGTGATTAGGGGGGTGATTGGGTGCAAACAGTGGTCTGAGGGGGCGATCAGGGGGGGTCTGAGGGGTGCTGTCGGCGATCAGGGGGCAGAATCAGTGTGTGTGTGTGTGTGTGTGTGTGTGTGTGTGTGTGTGTGTGTGTGTGTGTGTGTGCGCTTACCAGAGGGGCTGCCTCCTGCCCTGGTGGTCCCTTGATCACTGGGACCACCAGGGCAGGAGGCAGCCTTTATAATACGCTTTGTATACATTACAAAGCGTATTATACGCGTACTATGCGGAAAATCGGGGGTTAACAACCCGCTGGCGCTGCTAATTGGCCAGGGGGTTGACGGTGCGGGTGGGCGGAGCCTAATGCTGGCAGATGCGCGCGCATGGATGCCCCGGCAATTCAGTCTCCCAGGAGCCGCCGCCGATTGGCGTTACGCGGTACTGGGGGTGCCACTTTGCGGCCGCCCATAGGTAGTGGGCGGTCGGCAAGTGGTGAAAATAATACCAGTTGCCTGACTCACCTGCTGATCCTGTGTCTCTTAATACTTTTAGCCACAGCCCGTCAACAAGCATGCAGATCAGGTGCTCTGACTGAAGTCAGACTGGATTAGCTGCATGCTTGTTTCAGGTGTGTGATTCAACCACTACTGCAGCTAAAGAGATCAGCAGGACTGCCAGGCAACTGGTATTGTTTAAAAGGAAAAATCCGTATCCCTTTCAGTTTAGGTTCCCTGTAATGTAAAACGAATTTCTGTGTCAATGTACACTTTAATGCGCACGGGCCCATATGCAATTAACCTTTTCTCCTGAGTTTTCTCCTAGGTGATATTTTCACACAATACTACTAGTGGAAAGAAGTTACCATAAATCAGCAGAACATACAAGGCCCCCCAAAAAACAGATCAAATGAAAATATATTTTCACACCTAGTCAATACAATACATTTTAGCCAACCAGCAAGCAAGAAAAAACGTAAAATTTTTGATAGTACTTTTCACCTACTTTTTGGTGCTTTAATGTGACGCTGAAAATCGTTTTTAAAAAGAAATTGAAAAATTATCTCCTAGGAGAAAACTCAGTAGAAAAAGTAAATTACATATGGGCCACTATATTATTATTGTATTTACAGTATTTTCCACCGTATAAGACGCACCTAGGTTTAGAGAGAAAAAACTAGGGGAAAGAATAAATAAATAAATCCTACTAATATTATAAATGGGAAACTTTTCGATGTTTGCATGTCTGGATGTTTGTTACTCGATCACGCAAAAATAGCTGGACGGATTTGAATGAAATTTGGCACACACATAGTACATTACCTGGAATAACATATAGGATACTTTTTATTCCCATAACCAAAAAGTGGGCAGAGACCAATACAAATTTCCCTGGGAAAGTTTAAACAGCAGCCATTCTTACACTGTTTATGGTAGGGTTCTCAAACTTTGCACAGTTGGTCACTGGGTGACTGGAATAAATATTCAGAAAAGTGGGTGGAGCCTACAAAAGCCAATCAAAATTCACCTATTGATTTTGAAGTGGAATATTTAATTGCTGACATTCTTGCACTGTTAATGGCACAAGCCTCAAACCTGGTACAGTTGATCATTTAGTGACTGAACTATATGCCAAAATACTTTATTGGTAAAAAAAAGTGTGACAGCTGTATAACTGTCCCCCAAACCCCTAAAAACAATAGACGTGGGCAATAGTGTAACAGAAGTACTCCTGGATGCATACACACCCTCACTCAATCATCATCCACACACAATATCCCTGTATACTGCGCATGTGAATTATGCTAAGTGGAGGCACTCAAGGTTCAAGTCCTTCATATTTCTTCTTAGGACAGTTCTAATGATCTGTTGACAAATGCAAGCCTGCTCCAAACAGATTCAATAGTCCCTTCTCTGTTAGCAAACAAACCGGTGCTTCCCAACAGCCACCCGACTGTGGCAATTCCGTGACAGGTCAGTAGCTACTGCAAAAGTCTGCTACGGCTATTACAGCCTCGGCCACACAGAGATCACATGTGTTACCTCTCTTGCCATCTCTTACTTCATGTCCACTGCAGTTTGAAAGCTGCGGCGTCCCATGGATCACAGGTGCCTGCCCTTCTGTTTGCTCAGAGTCGGTGGCTAAGAGCGTGAGTGTCAACCGTGCATCATGCACCCGGCCACTCCTCCAGCTCCACGTCCAAGGCTTCGCCCACATTCACGTTACGCCCACAGTCACGTGGGCTTCATCAGTGTGTTTGCGTGATGATCGCTCAATAGGGCGGGTCTTCCTCCTTTTAACCACGGCAACCAGGCCTTGTTCTAGTGCTTCCTGAAATCTTTGCGTTTCAGCCCTTTTCGATTAAACTTTATTTCAAAACTCATTTTTAGCCCAATAGTCCACTAGGAGTACATTTGAAATCGGCGCCGGTAGACTTGGGCGCAGGATACAGCGGTATATGGCTGATCTTGCTTCTGCACAAGTCCGGGCCGATTTAATTACTATTCCCCCTCCAGGCCGCCATGGATAGTGGGGGAATGAAATAATTCGGCTTCCAGCGATTGCTGGAGGCAGAATTATTGTGTTTTTTAAGCAACTTCAGCTCCGTCTTCTGACAGAGCCGATGTTACTCACTGAGCGCCGCTATAGACTGACTCCCATTACAGTCTATGGCGGCGCTGGCTGCGCCCAAATCTAGCAGCGCTGAAAAGCACTGCTCCGTCCTCTAGGAGTGTATGTTCAATAACATTATCAGAGTCAACGGCATTAGCTTCATAATTTTAGTAATTTCAGAGCACGTTTCATCTGACGTTTTTTCAGCAGACATTTTCAGCATTCTTAAAGGGGAATCAATACAAGAATGTCACATACTTATTTTCTCATACTGCAGTATTGCAACATTATTACAATATTATGTTATTGCAGCTTCATGCAAATTCCTTTGCTCAGAACTTTGATCCATATTCATAAAGTGATCTTGGTGCATTTATTAATATCTGATACTATATATTCACATGCACTCATTCTCACAACCTCTTTCACTTCACTGCCCACTTAACTTAGTACAGTGTGATAAAATGATATCTCATCCATAGAGTCCCACATTTCCTCGATTTGGATCAGTCTGCATTAATATTCCTTTAGATGATGAATTAAATTTAATTCTGTATTCAGACCATTTGGTACCAGCGTCCCCAAATTGTAGATCCATTTGTTTTTAATCTGGTATAGTAGTTTTTCATGGTCTCCCCCTCTGATGCTTTTTTTGGGCCTAATGATCCCCTTAAATTTTAATAAATCTGGATCATTATTATGAAAAAGTGTAAAATGTGCCCGCACTCTAAGCCGCCGACTCTGAGCAAACAGAAGGGCAGGTACCTGTTATCCGTGGGACGCCGCAGCTTTCAAACTGCAGTGGACATGAAGTAAGAGACGGCAAGAGAGGTGACACATATGTGATCTCTGTGTGGCCGAGGCTGTAATAGCCGTTACAGACTTTTCTGCAGTAGCTACTGACCTGTCACGGAATTGCCACAGTCGGGTGGCTGTTGGGAAGCACCGGTTTGTTTGCAAACAGAGAAAGGACTATTGAATCTGTTTGGGGCAGGCTTGCATTTGTCAACATATCATTAGAACTGTCCTAAGAAGAAATATGAAGGACTTGAACCTTGAGTGCCTCCATTGAGCATAATTCACATGTGCAGTATACAGGGATCGGCCGATCCTATATTGTGTGTGGATGATGATTGAGTGAGGGTGTGTATGCATCCAGGAGTACTCCCGTTACAACTATTGCCCACATCTAGTGTTCTTAGGGGTTTGGGGGACAGTTATACAGCTGTCACACTTTTTTCTACCAATAAAGTATTTTGGCATATAGTTCAGCGAGTGGCTGAACTATAGTGGTTGTTCATGCGTGTATATTTCAAGTTTTTCAGCCAGCCTTCCCTCTAATTTTTTGAGGTGAACTAAGCCTATTAAGGGGCCTGTGCACCGGTTTGAAATTGTTGTAATTTAGTAATTGTGTGTTAGGGTTAGAAAAAGTGGGCGCAGCCAACACCAGCCAAATACATACCCGGGCAATGCCGGGTCATCAGTGGACGGAGACAAATACAAATGTTACTGTTAAAATGTAAACTGCAGCCATTCTTACACTGTTAATGGCAGGGTTCTCAAACTTTGCACAGTTGGTCACTAGGTGGCTGGGATTCATATTCATAAAAGTGGGTGGAGCCTACAACAGCCAATCAAAATTCACCTACTGATTTTCAAGGAGAATATTTAATTGCTGCCATTTTTGCACTGTTAATGGCACAAGCTTCAAACCTGGTACAGTTGTCATTGGGTGACTGGGGTTCAAATTCAAATAAAAGTGTGGAGCCACAAACAGCCAATCAGATTTTTTTCATTTCAATGCAAAATATTGATGCCAAAGACCACAAAGTTCACAAACTAGGTCATTGAGCAACTGAGTAATTGTGCGTTAGGGCTAGAAAAAATGTATGGAGCCAACACCAGCCAAATTCCTCAGCTAGTAAATATATATATATATATATATATATATATATATATATATATATATATATATATATATATATATATGTATATGTATATATGTATGTATGT
Organism: Hyperolius riggenbachi; assembly: GCF_040937935.1. NCBI lineage: Eukaryota > Metazoa > Chordata > Amphibia > Anura > Hyperoliidae > Hyperolius > Hyperolius riggenbachi. The sequence continues at coordinate 193,559,913 of NC_090653.1, read as the reverse complement.
ATGTATGTATGTATGTATGTATGTATGTATGTATGTATGTATGTGTATATATATATATATATATATATATATATATATATATATATATATATATATATACATACATACACACACACACACCACTGCGACCAGCCGCCGCCTATCAGCGTTGGCTGGTCGTTAAGTGTTAATGTACTTGTGAGCATGTTTTCATAACATTGGCTCATGTTTACCCTGCTGCAGCCTGGAGGTCTGTACATCTCGGCCTGATAAGCCCTCCGGCCTTGTGTAGTCAGAAGAACAATGTTCTCCAGTGCTTCTGGAAATACTCTTTAAAGGGAGGAGACTTTGCTGAGCAAGTCCTTTTACTAGGCCTCCAAATTCAAGCATATCATACTTAAATTTAAAAAGAATGCAGGGGGGGGGGTGGAATTGAGGCAGGAGATTTTACGTCGAATGTTGGCTATGTTGTCAGTGAAGTGGGTGGACAGATCAGTAGCTAAAAGGGCAGAGGTGGGGGAAGGGGGAGTGGTGGGGTTAAGGAGGGAATTGATGGTAGCAAAGAGGCGCCATGGGTTAGAGGCTTGAGATCCAATAAAGAAAGCAAAGTATTTTTGTTTGGCATCCGATAAAACAGAATAGAACAGTTGCAGGTTGGCCTTGTACTCCAAGAAGTCGGAGTTGAGACAGGATTTCCTCCATTTGTGTTCAGAGGCTTGTGTCTTTGTTGGAGGTTGTGAGTGTGGGTGTTGTGCCAGGGTTGAGGGTTCTTGGGACAACTAGGGTGGAAGATGGGGGTGCAGCAATGTCTAGGGCTGATGAAAGGGCTTGGTAGTATTGGGCCACAGCGTGGTTTGGGCAGGTAATGTTGGTGAGGATGGACACGAGGGAGTGGAGGGGGTTAGCTAGTGCAAGGTTACACAGATCTCTCTGCCACCAACCAGAGGGGGAGGAGGGTGGGGAAAGCAGGATGGGGTGATAAAATGGTGAAAGTGAGAAGGTTATTGTCAGAGAGGGGGAAGAGTGTGATGATCAGGTTGGAAAGGGTGGTGGATTTTGAGAGAATGAGGTCGAGAGTAGGGTCAGTGCGGTGGATAGGGGAATTGGTGTGTTTGGAGAGGCCAAGGGAATTGGTGCGGGATAGTAGTTGAGAGGCAGTGAGGGAGTGGTGATTGTCCATGGGGATGCTAGAGTCCCCTGTTTGGCTTCTCCTGTCGCCATGGCGACGATCGGGATGACGTCATGGACGTCAGCAGACGTCCTGACGTCAGGCGCACCCGATCCAGCCCATAGCGCTGCCCGGAACTCATTGGTCCGGGCAGCGCAGGGCTCTGGCGGGGGGGGGGCCCTCTTTCGCCGCTGCGTGCGGGCGATCGCCGCAGAGCGGCGGCGATCAAGCTGTGCGCTCGGCTAGCAAAGTGCCGGCTGCGCACACAGCACTTTGAATGGGGCGAATCGCCCCAGCAGAGCCGGAGAAATCCTCCTGCGCGGCATAGCCCGTGCTCAGCTCGGGCTTACCGCCAGGGAGGTTAAGGATGATATGGGGAGGTCAGAGGAGAGAACGTGTGGGAACCAAGAGGCCATGTTGTCCAGCAATTGTGTAGTGGAGTTGGACAGGGAGCAGTAAAGGACTGCGATGAGTGCCGAGAGTGGATGGTAGATGCGGATAACATGGGTCTCAAAGGAGGTAAAGTGTAAGGAAGGGGGTGACATGAGAACACAAAGTGCAGGATGGGTAGAGGAGCAGGCCTACCCCACCCCCGGGTCAGTTGTCGGGTATGGGTGTGTGGCTGAGGTGTAGTCCCCCCTTATGTTTAGTGTATGCATAATACTTATCCCATCTTTGATACATTCCATATAACACATTTTTCTGATCATTATAACATTATTATTCCATGGTTGCCATTGTTATACCTTAATGCCATTGAAATTATCCACAGCCAATATGGTACTTCTCTGATCTTCATAACACAAAAAGCAGAATCCACGAGAACGTCCAGATACTTTATCACGGACCAGATTAATATTCACTATTTCCCCATATCTATCAAAAACAAAAAAAGCAAAAAAAATAAAAGCACATAAGGAACTGTAATATTCTACAGTCAATTTCATACACATTCTAATATGACAAATGGACTAGCAAAAGTCATCTTGTTATCAGTTGATCCCCAAGCGTTTCTCTCGCTCCTCTGGCTCCGCCCGCTTAGTTTCGTCAATTGACTCATCAGGAGCCAGAGGATCGAGAGAGACGCTAGACGGACTTCAGGAAAAAAATTTATATGCGCATGTTGCTTGGAAATCTGTAAGTGCACTACTTTTTAATCTGTTATTAATAAAAACTGAATTACGCTATGTCAAGCCTTGTTTGAATCATAAGACCACTGATGTTGGAGAAACTGAACTATTGGCATAGGAAACGCTGGTTTGCTGGTATGTGCTAGGTCAGCATATGCATCTGGTGAGAGGCTTGAGTGCTTACTTGGTGAAGGCTCACTGGGTGCTGTAGCTGAAAGCTGGGGAGCACTGGTGTCATTATATGCTGAATGGTCATACAGTATCACACTATTGCTGTGTATTTTTCTTTTCTGTATATATGGAGCATTGAAGATCCTCGGAGGATACATGCAGGAGATGTGCTAACTGGAAAGGCCACACGCGTGTTTGCTGATCGTATTTGGTCGGTAACCCAATCTGGTGAGAGTATACTGTTACTGTTATTGTAAGAGGTTGTTTATGTAGACTGCATTCAAGAAAGATTGAAGGGACTCTGAGAACATTACTAATGAATAACTTTATTATTTTTTAGTATAGTATTTTATAGGGCTGCACGGTTTTGCGGTTTAAAACCGAAACCGTGATTCACATGCAGACGATCTTGAGATCGTCAGTAGCTTCGGTTTTTTGTGCTACTAGCTGCTCTGCTACCTCCCGCCGGCCGCCGCTAACCTGGCTTCTATGCCGCCCCACTCTGTCTGCACTGCATCTCCCAGAGACAGCGTATCTGCTGACCTCATAGCCTCTGCGACGGGGGAGGGGCGCTGTGCACAACTTATGCCGGGAGACTCAGGAGAGTGTGGCCGCTCAAGCAGAGCTGTTTCTGCTGCATCCGCTGCTTTCGCCCTCCCTGAAAAGGATGACAGCTAACAGCTCTATGGAGAGAACAGGCAGCTCCAGCCGAGAGAGTGTGGGATGCTCTCCCCCCTCCTTCCTCCAGGAAACTTCAAAGGCTGCCCCGTGAAGTAACTTTTTTTTTTTCAGCTGTGTGATTGCACGGAGGTGGGGGTGGGGAGATGAGTGCACAGTGTTTGCCTGTGCCAGTGTGTGTGCCTGTGCGTGCGTGTGTGTGCCAGTGTGTGTGCCTCTGTGTGTCTGTGTGTGTGTCTGTGCTTGTGCCTGTGCGTGTGCCTGTGCATCTGTCTGTGCCTGTGCGTGCGTCTGTGCGTGTCTGTGCGTCTGTGCGTGCGTCTGAGCGTGTGTCTGTCAGAGCGTGTGTCTGTGTGTGTACGTGTGTCAGAGCGTGTCAGAGCTGCACGGTTTTACGGTTTAAAACCGAAACCGCTGCCCGGCTTAAGCACTCCGCAATACGCCGCACATTGTGCAGCCCTAGTATTTTATCAGTTTGAGGCTGGTTTCACAGTGGGACGTTGCGTTTTAGGGGACGTTATGGTCGCATAACGTGCCCCTAACGCAATGCCTGGTGGTGTTGGAGCAGGACGCTGCCAAGAGCCGCGTTACAAGCAGCTCTTGGTGCGCCTGCTCTGTCGGAGGCACTGCGGAGACCACGTGAGCGGAGCTTTCCGCATCACGTGGTCCCTTCAGCCAATCCGCGGCCGCTCCAGGATGTAAACACTGCAAGTGCAGTGAAAAATAAGTAGCCATGTGTCTGGCTACGTAGCGGCCTCTCCCCGCCTCCTCTCCGCCCATAAAATGAAAAAAAAAAAACCCTACCGAGCATGTGCAAACAGTCTAACGTGTAAGGGCCGCGTGTAAAGTACTGCATGCAGTAAGTTATGTAGACGTGCTGCGTTACAATGTAACGCAACGTGGGCACTGTGAACAGCCCATTGATTTTTCATTGCTGTGCGTTGGGGTGCGTTACAGGCTGCTCTAACGTGCGCCTGTAACGTCCCACTGTGAAACCAGCCTAAAGGATGGAATGTGTCCTCTCATAGTGTGAAACATACTCCTATGTATACAGTGTGAGCCAAACACCCCTATAAGTGGATATAGTGTTAACAATTTACTTCCGGCCATTGTTGAGCGCACTGCATTTGTGCAATTCTATCAATTAACATTTTTTATTCAATTGAGCTAGGAATAGTTTGGAAAGTGCTGCTAAGTACTGGTGTATACATTTGAATGCTTATCTCTTTGCTTACTGTTATCTAATTCCTTTCACACTTCAGTGTTGCCAAAACTGAGGCTGAGTGAACCATGAGGGGAGGGGGATTTCCTCACAATACATCTGTTAACCCTGTGTTAACCCTGTGTACATCTGCAGAGAGCAGCAGAAATGTATCTTATGTGCAGCATAAACATTTGTACTAGTATGTGAACTCCACTTTAATATTACACTGTTATCATGTCAGACTGCAGAGAATCACCTATGCAAAATGAGACATTCCAACCAAACTAAAATCTACACACAATGAATTACAACTTTTGGCTCTGATATTTAACATGAAAAGTAAGTCAATGTTTACACAGCTACTTAGACATTATTTGTACATTGTCATTTTAGAACACTTAGTTTGATAGTGTTCCTTTAACATTGAAGATGTCTTATGAGAAAGGCATTGCAAATCCCCCTGTCAGCACCTCCACCAATGGCAATGATGAGATAACCATGTCTTTTTTTTATTCATTTACCTGATCCCATATTCCTGTATTCCAGTTGTTAAAAGTAATAAACTCCACGTCCTACTCCATAGAGCCACATTAATCCACGCCATGCACTGATGAGGATCAACCAATCCGAAACAGCCTGCATGCATGCATGTTGGATTATTGTGGCTCTGTACAATTAACAAGCGGACACATTGCATTCCAGCTGTTCTGGAGGCGTGGCTATCTTACAGGGACAACAAGGGATTATTTGCATACTCACTAGTGGTGCATCGTGGGAGACATCATATGCTCACTCCAACCTGAATTATTGCAAATTCCTTCTGCTTTAAGAAGGCTAACTTTTGTTTTGCTAAATATTTCAGTAAGAGGGATTTTTGGTCCTTCATAGCCCATTACACACTCCAATGAGCTCTGGTTCACCATGAGGATTGCTGGGTAGTCTGTAACTAAAAGGAATAAAAACACCCAAACTGAATGTGTTACACTTTTACTCTAAAGATGCATACACACCTTCAAATTCTGCAGCCTGCTGGGATCAGGACTCAGTACATCAGATAACAGTTTTGGGGCCCATGGTTCTCAATAAAGTGGCACGGAACAGACAGGGTGAACATGAAAAGAATACTGTTGACCTGCTCTTGGCCATCCACCAGGCCAATTGTCTACTAACGCATAAATGGGGCTTGGTGGCCACTATACACACACACTGTGTTCCCTGCAGAGGCGGACCAACTGGCCGCCTTGGCCAAGAACCATCTAGCGTATGTACAACGCTCAATTTCTGTTCTTGCTTGAATTCTTCATTACATCAATTCTTCTGAAACATCTTCAAATGTCGATTGAGGTATCCTAATATTAGTGGCAAGGTTCCGTTTAAAGTGAACCTTAAGCCAGAAAAAAAAAATGAGTTTTACTCACCTGGGGCTTCTACCAGCCCCCTGCAGCAGTCCTGTGCCCACTCACTAATCCTCTGGTCCCCCGCTGCCAGCTAGTTTCGTTTTTGCCGACAGGCCCATCAGGACTGGCCACACGTATCTTTCTCCGCGAGGGCACAGGACTGCTGCAGGGGGCTGGTAGAAGCCCCAGGTGAGTAAAACTCATTTTTTTTTCTGGCTTAAGTGTCCCTTTAATGATTAACTGTATAATTTTCTTTCAAGATTCAGAAACTTTACTTTCCCTAATGACTCCATGGCAGCATAGAGATGGGCAGTTCTCTTCTTCTGCCATTATTTCATTTTTCCTCCTCACCGCTGGATAAGTAACCGGTAAATGTTTTCACCTTACTTTTGTATTTTTTTTTTATTGCACCAATCAGTCTCCCTTATACCTCTCCTAATTATGTTCCTATTCCTCAGGGACATAAATGAGTCCAATGAGGATAGGAGCCTTGCATATAATGGCAGGCTATCTTATACTATCTAAATGATCGCTTATTTGGTGCATGTCAGATTGTATGTTAAACTGTTTTTAGATAAAATGGGAATCTGCTCTAGAACCAAAATACTCACCGGTGTAAGTCTCAGGGGATCTGTGACCATGCCGCTTTCCTGTATAGTGAGGCGGTATCTGCATTATAGTACAGTAAAGCTGTACTAATTTCAGCTTTCTGAGAGGTCTGTTATGAAGGCGGCTTCATCTAGCGCCCACCATGTTGTGATTGGCAGATTAGGAGATGGAAGAATGCTGGAATTCATCAGTGGCCATATTGGATATAGCGTTGCGGATCCGTCAAGCACCCACCATTTGGTGGTTGGCTGCTCAAAGGAAGGGAGCACACAGGAATTTTCCTTGGTGGTGGGCATAACGCGGACGTCATTAAAAGATGCCAGGAAGTCAGGTAGCTGCCATCTGTATAGGAGGTGGTCATCGACAGAGCGATGATCTGAGGTGTGACGGTGGGATCTTATCTTAAGCCTTAAAGATGGGTGATGACAGAGTATCATGCTTGTTTACTGTGTTACTGAAATACTTAAATAGTGTAGGGACACATTTGTAAAACGACATTACATTTCCTTTCAGCTGCATATTTCCATTAAGAATCATCCAAAAAGCATTGATGAAAAGATACTAGGTAAGGGTGGTGCCAAAAACCTGTGTGGTTCTTGCCTTTTGCATGGTGGCTAACTCAGTAAAGGATCAAGCCTTTAAAGGACCGCTATCGCGAAAATCATAAAATGTAAATACATACAAATAAAAAGTACGTTTCTTTCAGAGTAAAATGAGCCATAAATGACTTTTCTCCTATGTTGCTGTCACTTACTCACTTGAAAAAATAGCATAAAAAATAGAGATGGCTCGAATCTCCGATTTTCGGTTCGCGAACCTCGAACCGCAATAGACTTCAATGGGGAGGTGAACTTTGAAAACTAAAGACATTAATTCTGGCCAGAAAAGTGATGGAAAAGATGTTTCAAGGGGTCTAACATCTGAGTTTTTGCATGGATGAGTGGGATACACTCCAAAAGTCCCGGGGAAAAATCTGGATTTGACGCACTGCAGCATTTTAAGGGCAGAAATCACATTGCAATGCTAAATTGCAGGCATAAAGTGCTTTAAAACATCTTGCATGTGTATACATCAGGGAGTGTAATTAGTGTCCGGCTTCACACTGACACACCAAACTCACTGTGTAACGCACCGCAAACAGCTGTTTGCGTAGTAACAGCCTTACTGGACTGGTGTGCACCATGGGGAGAGAGCGGGCCATGGCAGTTTTCAAGCCCATATGGTCGCCGGGCTGTGGTAGCTCAATGATAGAACAACAGTGTGTGTGTGGGGAGTCGGGACTGACTTAGGCTCAACACACACCATACAATCTTGGTTGTTCAATCTTACCACTTTCATGTAGTATAAGAGCTTATCCAATCAATCATTCAAGGTATTTTCCATATGTTGGCCCTTATACTACATAGATTTGGTAAATTTGTACAACCAAGATTGTATGGTGTGTGTTGAGCTTAAGTCTTCGGGCAGGCAGTAGCCCCCGGAATACATGTCTCATTCCTTTTAATAAAGGTGAGGTACTGAACACTTTTTTTTGAAGTAGGCGACTGAAGGTCCTTTCTAGGATGCTTGAGGCAGGGCAAGCCAGAAGTTGGATGGCAAATTGTGACAGCTCTGGCCACAAGTCAAGCCTGCGCACCCAGTAGTCCCATCGTTGCTCATACTGTCGATGGTTTTTGCTCTACCATTGTTAAAGAAAGCGTACGGCCGGGGTGTCTGGGTTCGATTACGGTCCAGAGTGGGAGCCTGAGAAACGGCTACCACCATACATCCAAGGAAGGCAGCAGGCACACTGTGGGCAAAGGAGCAGCAACGGCTACCACACATCCAAGGAAAGCAGCAGGCATGGCATGCAAGTCCCGAGTTAATGACAAAAAAAATCAATACAGGAGGACTTTCAAGGCACTGCTGTATATGAGAAGAATCAACTTTAAATCCTTTAACGAGAATCTATTATGGAGGGCAAGTCTGCCATCCATTCAACTGTGTGACTGATAAACAAGTTTCCATATTAAAGGGAGGGGGGACACCAAGAGCCCAATAGTGTGATATTGTATAGATGATAATTAATAATGAGTAATATAACAATTTAATACTCACAAACCAGGGTTACCATTAGGCAACCACTGTGAAGGCAGGTGGGGAGATTAACCTGACCCCACTCAGGATTAAAAGTTGCTCTCTGTAGATGGGAAGAAGATGGGTACAACCCTCCACCAAGGGTGGACTTAGCAATATGTAGAAGCTTTCCAGAGGCGCCAATAGAATAAAAGTCACTTAAACGAGCTTAAAACCGATGGGGCAGTGGTGGGCCTATCCCATCCATGCAGACAAAGCAAACAAAGGAAGGACTGTGGCATCAACAGTCAAACAACAATTTATTTATACTCCACAGTAAAAATAGGCAACGCGTTTCACGGGCTCAATCCCGCTTCATCAGGCCAATCAAAAAGGAGCATACAGCTTAACAGCATCAAAACCACACTGAGCGCCTCTGGAACGCGTTGCCTATTTTTACTGTGGAGTATAAATAAATTGTTGTTTGACTGTTGATGCCACAGTCCTTCCTTTGTTTGCTTTGTCTGCATGGATGGGATAGGCCCACCACTGCCCCATCGGTTTTAAGCTCGTTTAAGTGACTTTTATTCTATTGGCGCCTCTGGAAAGCTTCTACATAAGTTTCCATATTACTTTCTCAGTACCATGGTGACCACGGGCAATGGCTGGGGAATCAGGGTTCGATTCCGGTCCGGAGTTGGAGTTTGAGAAACGGCTACCACCATACATCCAAGGAAGGCAGCAGGCACGCTGTGGGCAAAGGAGCAGGAACGGCTACCACCACACATCCAAGGAAGGCAGCAGGCACACTGTGGGCAAAGGAGCAGCAACGGCTACCACACATCCAAGGAAGGCAGCAGGCATGGCATGCAAGTCCCGAGGTAGTGACAAAAAATAACTATACAGGAGGACTTTCGAGGCCCTGCTGTATATGAGACGAATTAACTTTAAATCCTTTAACGAGAATCTATTATGTAGGGCAAGTCTGCCATCCATTCAAATGAAAGGTATGCACTGACTGCCAGGTATATTACAATGTGCAGTCACGGATGCAGTGAAAGGTATGCAGTGACTGCAAACAGCTGTTTGTGTAGTGACGGCCGTGCTGGACTGGTGCGCACCATGACGAGAGTGCAGGTGATGGTGGCTTTCTAGCCTATATGGTCGCCGGGCTGAGGTAGCTGAATGACAGAACAGTGACTGTCCAGCTGATCGAATTTGGTCTGTCCACAATGAAGCAACGACCTTATTATCTTGGGTGTGCCCCCCCCCCCCCCCAGAGACACACAGATATAGCCATCGGTCATTGCATCATTGTGATACGCAAGCCCCTTCACCGCGGCAAGGTAACGATCACGAAGGGGAATTGACACATGTACATGCCTTTTGTTTTGTTGTTGCAGCTGCAGCGCAGCCAGAAAAATTAGGCAGGCATGTACACGCACCAGAAAAATTATTGTAGAAATTCAGGAATCCGCCTGGTGTCCTGGACCCAGTTGGTGGTGGCGGAGAAGGCAGTCAAGTGGCCTTGAGGCAGAGATGCTGTGTGGGGAGAGACTTAGTCTTGGGGCAGGCAGTCACACCACGTGCAGGCAGAGATGATGTGTGTGGGGCCTGACTTAGTCTTCGGGCGGGCAGTAGCCCTCCGGGATCCATGCCTCATTCATTTTGATAAAGGTGAGGTATTGAACAATTTTGTGACTATGCCTCCAGCTGCGCTGAAGGTCCTTTCTGACAGGATGCTGGAGGCAGGGCAAGACAGAAGTTGTATGCCAATTTGGGACAGCTCTGGCCACAGGTCAAGCCTGCGCACCCAGTAGTCCAAGGGTTTATCGCTGCTCACAGTGTCTACATCCACACTTAAGGCCAGGTAGTCGGCTACCTGCCGGTCCAGGCGTTGGTGGAGGGTGGATCCGGAAGGGCTAAGGCGAGGCGTTGGACTAAAGAATGTCCGCATGTCCGACATCACCATGAGATCGCTGGAGTGTCCTGTCCTTGCTTGCGTGAACATGGGAGAAGGATTACTGGCAGTGGTACCTTTATTCCGTTGTGCTGTGACATCACCCTTAAATGCACTGTAAAGCATAGTTGCCAGCTTGTTCTGCAAGTGCTGCATCCTTTCTGCCTTTGGAAACATCTCCGCCACTTTGTGCCTATACCGAGGACAGCATGAAAGACACCATCTACACAAATTTGGATCCAGACGTACTATCCATCTCCTCTTGCTCTTACTCAGTGACGTCAGGTAAGTTCTCCTCATCCACCCAGCGGCGAACAATACCACGGGAACGTTGAGCAGCACAAGCCCCCTGCAACGCCTGCTGTGGTTCTTCTGCCGCCTCCTCCTCCAAAAAAAAAAAACACCCACCTTCCTCATCATCTGAGTCTGACTCCTCTTCCCCACATGACTCTTACGCCTCCTCCTCCTCCACCCTCTGTGCTGCCGCAGGAGATGAGGAGCGTACGAGTGAGAACGGCGCAGGAGATTTGGACGCAGGATTCAGCCGGTATATGGCTGATCCTGCTAGCGCACAAGTCCCGGACGTATTAAATACTATTCCCCCCCCCCAGGTGGGGAATGAAATAATTCGGCTTCCAGCAATTGCTGGAAGCCAAATTATTATGTTTTAAAAGTAACTTCAGCTCTGTCTTCTGACGGCACCGAAGTTACTTCCTGTGCGCTGCTATAGCCGTAATTCCTATTACGGCCTGTGGTGGCACCGGCTGCGCCCAAGTCTCCTGCGCTGATTTCAGCGTGTTCGGTTGAGGAAACATCTTGTTCTGATGAGAATTGATCCCACAACTCTTCCTCCTGTTCCTGTTCACGCTCTTCCACAGCTTGATCCACCACTCTACGCATGGCACGCTCCAGGAAGAAAGCATACGGGATCAAGTCGCTGATGGCGCCTTCACTGCGACTCACCATTTTTGTCACCTCCTCAAACGGCCGCATGAGCCTGCAGGCATTTCGCATGAGTGCCCAGTTCTTTGGCCAGTACATCCCCATCTCCTTAGAGTGTGTCCTTCTACTGTAGTTGTAGAGACACTGGGTGACTGCTTTCTCTTGTTGTAGCAGACGGTCGAACATCAGCAGGGTCGAAATCCAGTGAGTCAGGCTATCGCAAATCAAGCGTCTCACCGGCAAGCTGTTTCTCCGCTGATTATCAGCAAAGCGTACCATGGACGTGTAAGACCGCCTGAAATGCCCACACAACTTCCTGGCCTGCTTCAGGACGTCCTGTAAGCCTGGGTACTTCGACACAAATCTCTGAATTATGAGATTCAGCACATGTGCCATGCATGGAACATGTGTCAAATTCAAAGCCGAAATGAGATTGCTGCCGTTGTCACACACCACGTTGACAAGCTCCAGTTGGTGCGGGTTCAGCCACTGATCCACCTGTTTGTTAAGAGCGGCCAGGAGAGTTGCTCCAGTCTGACTCTCCGTTTTGAGGCAAGACATGTCTAAGATGGCGTGACACTGTCGTACCTGGAATGCAGCAAAGGCCCTGGGGAGCTGGGTCTGTGTAGCTGGAGAGAAGATTGCAGCACCAGAAGAGTTGAACTGCCACTCAGCCGAGGAGGAGGATGACGACAGGGAAGAGGATGTAGCAGGAGGAGAGGAGGTGGCAGGAGGCCTGCCTGCAAGCCGTGGAGGTGTCACAAGTTGGTCCGCTGCACAGCCATGTACTCCCTGCTTGCCAGAGGTCACCAGGTTTACCCAATGGGCTGTGTAAGTAATGTACCTGCCCTGACGGTGCTTGGCAGACCAGGCATCCCATGGTCAGATGGACCCTTGACCGAACGCTGTGTGCCAGAGATGACACCACTTGCCTCTCAACTTCATGGTACAGTTTGGGTATCGCCTTTTTAGAGAATTAATTGCGGCCTGGTATCTTCCACTGCGGTGTCCCAATGGTCACAAATTTACGGAAGGCCTCAGAGTCCACCAGCTGGTATGGTAACAGCTGGCGAGCTAACAGTTCCGCCAAGCCAGCTGTCAGACGCCGGGCAAGAGGGTGACTGGCAGAAATTGCTCAAAGATTTTCCTCACAGACACCTGACTAGATCCGAAGTTTTCAAAAAAACATGGGCAGATTGGGAGATGTTTTGAGAATCAGAAGAATTTGATTCACTATTACAATACTTATAATATTATTACTTACTGAGTTGTTCAAAGTCACATACTTTTTGGGCCAATTTATTAGGGAAGGAGGTTGGTATAGGTGCATTCAGGGTGTTAAATAAGTACACTGGAACCGGTCATTGGCTTTCTTAGTTTAATTGGTTATACTAGTTAGCGGTTTCAGCTTAGTTTTCTGTAAAAGCATAATAGATGGCAGTGTTCTCCCTAGCCTCTTTTAGCCGGGTGCTCCACCCAGCTAGTTTTGGTGATCACCCGGCTGTTTTCAGCTCACCTCCTCCTATGCTGTAAACAGAGTTGCACACAGAAGCACCGGCCCTGTATTCTCTAATCTTGCCCTACCCGGCTACTTTTTCTTCATGCCCAAATTCCATATGAATAAATACGGGGCTTTAAATGAACAAGTTAGTCTTTTATTCTTCTTCAAATATCTTCACGATTGCGGACACACATGTAAACACAATTTCGGATTCCAAAGCACAAAAGAACGACTGCCTGACATGTGTTCCTCAGAAGCATACAGTATACACACACATCAACTGTCGACCCTCGTACGATATGAGACCGCAATCTGGACATAATCAAAGGCTAGTAAACATCAACAGATCCTGGACGCCGCAGCTAGTCCAAGGAAAAGCAAAACTTTTTAATGCCACCCGGCTGGACATTTTTTGGGGGGGACAACACTGGATGGATTCAATAAGTTACATGTGCTGCATACCATTTCATTCTACAGCAATTTATAAAATAGTATGGTTATATATAATGCAATGTGTATAATTGAAGAACTAAGATTTCTCACATAATATACACTTCTATGTATTTAATTTATGAGGCTACTTTCTGAAACAGATACAGAGGAAGTGTTGGTGACTTTCGTGTCGGTGACAATAGAACAGACTAACCATTTCTGCCGCCCGGACGTGAAGCTCACGTCCGGACGGCTGCTCTGCTGCGGTGCCGTGCTCCATCGCTGGTGCACCTCCGTGCTGTCCCCCGGTAGCCCTGGGATCAGTGAACGGGAACATGGTTCCCGATCACTGATCCGTGTCCCCAGCAGAAAAACCCAAAGCGCTCTTACAAGAGGCTTCAGTCTTTCTGCACGTAAAATCTTCCGCGTCATCCTTGTGCTTCCGCTTAGCGAGAAGCACAAGGAGAAAAAAAAATTCAAGTAAAACTACATCTACATATTTTTTACATTACAATTTACACATATAATATTAAAAATTAACTGTTTATTTCCCACACCAAAATATTACCCAAATAAATTTTTTTAATGGAAAACAAAAATTACAATGAAAAAAGAAAAGAAAAAAAAAAGACATAAATAGTTACCTAAGGGTCTGAACTTTTTAAATATGCATTTGAATGGGGTATACTACAAACATTTTTACAATTATAAGCTTGTAAATAGTGATGGATGCAAAACGGAAAAAATGCAACTTTATTTCCAAATAAAATATTGGAGCCATTCATTGTGATAGGGATCAAATTTTATATCATAACGAGACAAACGGGCAAATAAAATACATAGGTTTTAATTATGGTAGCGTGGATTATTTTAAAGCTATAATGGCCGAAAACTAAGAAATAATGATTTTTTTAAAATTTTTTCTTATTAATCCTGTTAAAAAGCATTTATAAAAAAATAATTCTGAGCAAAATGTACCACCCAAAGGAAGCCTAATTAGTGGCGGAAAAAACAAGATGTAGATCAATAAATTGTGACAAGTAGTGACAAAGTTATTAGCGAATGAATGGGAGGAGAAAATTGCTCTGATGCATAAGGTGAAAAATCCCCGCGGGCTGAAATAGTTAATCCAACCAAGGTTGAACATGATGCATTAAGGCAGTTGAGTCAACAGACAGATCACTATCCGCTTCGCTGACAAGGGGGCGCAGTGGTCATATTAGATAGTACATATTACGAGCAGGAAAAACTGTCGCAATTGGCTGAACAGGATGTATATGTTAAGGTGGAGGGTGATCTGTTAATGATGGTGCAAACACATATTAAAGTGATTATTGATGATGCAAAGAGTAATAACATAATTGATGATAACCTTTACAAATTCCTCCAACAGGATTCACAGAGAACACCTACTTTTTACACCTTACCTAAAATACACAAGAACCAATGCCAGCCACCGGGGAGACCCATTGTGGATGGCGTGGGTTCTGTGTTTGTGCCTTTGGCACAATATGTGGACCAGTTGTTGCAACCAATTGTCATCTCTTTGGAGTCTTATATCAGAGACACTGACATGTTTTTGACCAAATTGAGATCTATAGGTGAGATTAATGATGACGTCCTCCTGGTTACCCTTGATGTTGAGAGCCTCTACACCTCCATCCCACATGAGGCTGTTGAATGGTATCTTATGCAATTTGCTGACATGTCTGGAGGTCAGAGGAAATGTATTATTGATTTGCTTAATGTTATTCTGAGATGTATTTTTTTTTTCATTTCAGGGCTCTCTTTTCATTTAGCAGCGAGGAACAGCTATGGGGTCAAATGTAGCCCCCTCCTATGCGGGTTTTATTATGGGTCAGTATGAAGACAGTTTTGTGTATACCCATCCGCTTTTCCACTAACACGCTTAGTGTTGGTGGAGATACACAGATGACATTTTTGTTTGTGGGCGGGGCCACATTCGACCCTTATTCATTTGGTTTCCTCTTTGCATCATGTTCAACCTTGGTTGGATTAACTATTTCAGCCCGCGGGGATTTTTCACCTGCCATCAAGCTCCCGATGCATGCTAGCACCCAGGAAGCTGTTTTTCTCGACACTCGTATTAAGAATCAGTCAGGCAAGCTTATAACTACCCTTTATGTGAAACCCACAGATAGGAACTCGCTTCTGCATTACAGTAGTTTTCTTCCCCCCCTCAGGTAAGAACACTATCCCTGCTGGCCAACTTACACGTGTTGAAAAAATCGTAACGGATGACGTGGTTTTGGAGGAACAAAGGGATACATTGAAAAGGTACATTTTTGGCGAGGTGTTACCCTAAGCATTGCCTCTCGCCGAAACGACGCAATTCCTGACGTGATTGTAAACAATTCAGTATGCCCTTTGTGTCGACATACAACACGTGTAGTGAATTGGCTGGTATGGCTATCCGCAATCATTGGCATCTATTGCAGGATGTGCAATAGAGTGCCAGAATTCCGCTAACTGCCATTAATGTCATTCAAAAAAGCTCCCACCATAAGAGATAATGTTTTTCACCATCATGTTCCTACAGAATCTCTTCCCAATGATAAAATTGGTACCTTCCCGTGCCTGAGCTGTCATTTGTGTAGCCATACTGCCAAGGGTAGCTCTTTTACCCACCCATCAACTGCTGCTCGATTTTCTATAAAGGGCCCTTACACGTGATTCAAATTACGTGGATTACCTTATCAAATGCCCTTGTGGCCTTGGCTACATGGGTATGATGACTAAGGCTTTGAAGGTAAGAATGTCAAGTCATCAAACAGCGATCCGAAATAAAGCCACTACACAGGCAGTTTCTAGTCACTTTACTGAGGACTTTGGGCCCCTTAGCGCAGTTAGGGTGCAAAAAAGTGCTGCACATGTGATATCTCTGTACTCGGGAGAAGTAGTATAATGTGTTTTGGGGTGTATTTTTACACATACCCATGCTGGGTGGGAGAAATATCTCTGTAAATGAGTTTTGGATTTTTTTTTTTTTTTTTTTTTTTTTTTTACACACAATTGTCCATTTACAGAGATATAGTACGGCGATACCACGTGTGACACTTTTTTGCAGCCTAGGTGCGCTAAGGGGCCCAAAGTCCTATGAGCACCTTTAGGCTTTACAGGGGTGCTTACAATTTAGCACCCCCCCCCCCCCCCCAAAATGCCAGGACAGTAAACACACCCCACAAATGACCCCATTTTGGAAAGTAGACATCCCAAAGTATTCAGAGAGGGGCATGGTGAGTCCGTGGCAGATTTCTTTTTTGTTTGTCACAAGTTAGCAGACATGGAAACTTTTTTTTATTTATTTATTTTTGTCACAAAGTGTCATTTTCCGCTAACTTGTGACAAAAAATAAAATCTTCTATGAACTCACCATGCATCTTAGTGAATACTTTTGGATGTCTTCTTTCCAAAATGGGGTCATTTGGGGGGTATTTATACTATCCTGGAATTCTAGCACCTCATGAAACATGACAGGTGCTCAGAAAAGTCAGAGATGCTTCAAAATGGGAAAATTTACTTTTTGCACCATAGTTTGTAAACACTATAACTTTTACCCAAACCAATAAATATACACTTATTGGATTTTTTTTTTATCAAAGACATGTAGCACAATAAATGTGGACAAAAATGTATATATATAAATTTTACTTTATTTGAAAAATGTCAGCACAGAAAGTTAAAAAAATCATTTTTTTGACAAAATTCATGTCTTTTTTAAAGAATATAATAAAAACTAAAAATCACAGCAGCAATCAAATAACACCAACAGAAAGCTGTATTAGGGACAAGAAAAGGAGGTAAAATTCATTTAGGTGGTAGGTTGTATGACCGAGCAATAAACCATTAAAGCTGCAAAGGTCTGAATGGGAAAAAAGTGTCTGGTCCTTAAAGAGGAACTGAACTCTGAATATGAAAACAGAGCATTGCAATCCATGTTAAACATTGTAGGCAAAAACAGTACAATATATGTACAAAAATATGTGAATAAACTATAATATACAATTATATTAATAAGCCACACCCCCTGTGACTGCTGTGGCAAGCCAGGTGGTAACTGCTCAGGCTCCCAGAGATCAATGGGAGACTTTCTCCTGCTTATGCAAATCCCGTGCAGCTTTGCTTGTTGACACAGCGAGTCATCAGGAGGTGCCTGTGAAAAGAGAATCCTGACAGGGGGCTGAGGGACTGTAGAAACTTAAAGAGGAACTGTAAACAGAAAAAAAAATCCTCTCAGCGATGTCCAGTAAAAATGCCTGGGACGAACCATTTTTACTCCTGCCAGAGTAACAGTTTTTTTTTTCTTTATGCCAGCAGTTGTAACTGTTATACAGTGAAAGCTGTAACCACCTTTTTTTTTCTTTTAACTGACTGATGTCATCAGAAGGCGCCCAATGCATGTGTGTAGAGAAGTTCAGATAGAGAACTAGGAGGCTAGTGGTTTGTCTGTATATACAAACAAAATTGAATGGCTGTTGTGAAGCAGTTTTAGTAAAGTAATTGCAGCAGGGTAAATGAATAGAAAAAAGGTGGTTTATTGTGATGAATGGGGAATAGAGAAGATCAGGTCTATTTCTGCACTGTGAGAATCAAGTTTCAGCCTAGAGCAGTGATGGCTATCCTTGGCACTCCAGCTCTTACAAAACTACAAATCCCATCATGCCTCTGACTCCCCGATGTATGCTTAGAGCTGTCAGAGTATTGCATTGCCTCATGGGACTTGTAGTTGCACCACAGCTGGAGTGCCAAGGTTAGCAATTACTGGCCCTAGAGGGTGGGGCATAGAAAGTTTCTGTTTCATTGCTCCTCACGCAATCTGCAAAAAGCAAATACCTCCCCCATCTTATGCCTGCTACACATCATGCTATTTCCCGTCTGATAGTCGGGTAGAATTGATTATTTCTGACAGATCCAATCTGATTTCCGATTGTTTTTTTAGTCGATTTTTTCGATCACTTCTATACAAAATCAATTGTGGATGTGATTGGTTACCTTTGGCAGCTGCAGGATGTGAAGACTGTTTTTTTTTTCTTTTTGACTTGGATACATTTTAAATCAGGTAGTGCAGTTTTTGGTTCTTTGACTTTTAACAGGTCCAATGTTTTTACTGTAAGCTGTGTTCTGTCAGTAAGGGCCTGAGTCGACTGACACAGTTATGTCAGCTTTTCAGTTACACACCAATGTTACACATGCTGAAAAGCAGACAGAAGCAGACACAACTGCATTAGTGGGCTCAGGCCCTTAGGCTCCTTGTACACTATGGGGTTGATTCACTATAACAAATAGCGTGCCTCATCAGTTAACATACCTTATCAGAGTTAGTTTGCCTTATCAGAGTAGCATAGCGATCGCTACGAACTTATGCCTGCTAATTGGCAACGATGAGAGCTCCACTCGTCCTGCCCTGAGCCCCTGCGGGTCCAATCACTTTAAAGGACATTATCCCCGCACTTTGATTGGCCCAGCAGCCTGTCAAGTTCCTTGTGAAGGGCTGCCTATTGGGCAAATCAAAGTGCGAGGATAATGTCCTGAAGGCTGGGTGCACACTTAGCAAAAACGCAAGCGTTGTGCAAAAACGCTGCGTTTTTGAAGCAAATGGAAGTCTATTGGCTGCAGGAAAACATGCATATCAAAAAACGCACATGCGTTTTTGCTACATGCATTTTCAAAAACACTGGTTTTGTTGCATAGTGTTCAAAAACGCATCAAAAACGGACATAATGAAAGTCAGAGGAAACGCAATGGTGTTCGTTCTCCATGTGTTTGTATGCCTTTTTGATTAAAAAAAAAAAAAAAAAAAAAAGAAGTTTTCTGATGTATTTCTGCTTCTTGTTGTCTTCCTAGTAATTTGCATAAAACACAAAAAAAATGCACAAAACGCATACGCGTTTTCTTTTTTTTTTTAAAGGTAAGTTTTTATTGATTTTTCTTTTAATTACAACAATACAACATGACATTTGGGTAAAACGATCAACACATACCCAATAACAACAAGTTACAAGTAGGTCAGGGGCAGAGAAGAAGGGAGGAAGTGAAAAGCAGAAGAGAAGAAAAAGAGGAGCAATCTCGATCAAACTGGTTTACAGTGCATTATTTGGAGAAAGAGAAAGAAGTTAAAAGAATCTGATCAGTATTATGTCACATGTACCATTTTATGACATCACTTGTATATAGTGTTTGTAAATATCATTTTAACCCAAATAAAGGCAATATCATGGTAAATATGCACATATGGAGTGGTTATAGTTCAGTAAAAAAAAAAAAAAAAAAAGGATACAGTAAATTGTATTTGTTTCAAACATGAGTATTTAAACATCTACCGGGAGATTCCGACAATGTTTATCACACCATCTGGACCAAATGTTATCGAATTTTTTTGGGCAGTTTCTGCTTTTATATGTCATCTTACATAAGGGTAACATAGAATTAATAGAAGAGATCCACTCAGCCTTAGAGGGTATCACTGGTTGGTTCCAGTGTTTCAGAATTATTTTCCTAGCTACATGGCATAGTGTGAAAATCATGGTCTGTTTATACTTATTGTAGCTGTTTTTATCAAAAATTCCTAGCATTACCATTTTTATATCAAGGTTAATTGGTAGATCAAACACCCACCTAATAGTTTTTTCCACCTGTGTCCAGAATCTTTCCAGTTTTGAGCATGCCCAAAACATGTGTAGATATGTTCCCACTTGTATTCCACATCTTGTACAAATATTGGGGTGAGCGTTATTAATTTTGTGTAATCTACTTGGGGTGAAGTACACTCTGTGAAGATATTTTAAGTGTATTAGTCTATCCCTGGATGAGATCAAGATCCCAGCTCCCCTGCCCACCACCTCCTCCCACTCTTCATCTTCTATTTCGCCCACATCATTTACCCACTGTGTATGAATTTTGTCAGTGTTGTGACCCATTTGAACAAGAAGATCAGCATATATGGCCGATAGGGGCTTTTCTAGGTTTTCTTGTATGAGCAGAGACTGGATCCGACCCCAACTGCACACCCTCCCCACCAAACTGGGCTGCATAAGCATGTGATAGCTGAAGGTACCTAAAGTGCATCTGCCTAGGGATAGTGTAAGTTTGTCTAAACTCTATAAAAAGCATTAAAGTTCCTGTCTTAGTAATGTCTTTTAGCAATTTAATCCCATATTTTGCCCACAGGGATGGGTTAGGTATGGAAGTGAAGTGTGAGATATTAGGATTACCCCACAGAGGAGTGTATGGAGACCATTTAAGTGGTATAGCTAGTTTTTTTTTGCTGCCAGGAAGTAGTAAAAGAAATTAGGCATGGATAACCCTCCCTCTGAGGCCGGGAGGGTCAACGTTTTTAAGGACATACGTGGTAGTTTGCTGGACCATATATAAAAGGGGTCAGGATTTTATTGATTTCAGTGAAGTATTTTTTGGGAATCCAAACTGGGGAATTGCGGAATATATACGTAAATTTAGGCAGCAGCATCATTTTTATTGCATTGACCCTACCTATCAATGTTAATGGTAATTCCTGCCAGGTATTGCATTTATCTCTAACCTTTTTGATAATAGGGAAAAAGTTATTTGTTAGGAATAACTTAGTATCTTTATGGATCACTATTCCCAGATACGTAAATGTGGTTGACCATTGCAAGCCGGATCCACCGGAGTCCCCTCCAGAGGCGTTATCTAAGGGGAGCATAGATTTTGTTTTGTTTATTTTTAGTCCTGACCATCGACTAAAGTGTTTTATTTTATTGAAAGCTGCCGACAGGGAAGGGCCAGAGTCTGCAAGGTATATTTTTTTTCCTCCAGTCTCCCCAGTTTTAATCCCTTAAACCCAGTAGAATGTTTTAGCATTATAGCTAGTGGTTCTATAGCAATAGCGAACAGACTCGGCGAGAGGGGACACCCCTGCCTGGTACCCCTGGAAAGTGAAAAAGGTGGGGATGTTTTGCCATTGATACGCAATCTGGCAGAGGGTTGTTTGTATAGTAGTTGTACCATTTTAATAAAGTTATTTCCTATGCCAAACTTGCCCATCACCTTCCAGAGGTATCCCCACTCCACCGAGTCGAACGCCTTTTCGTTATCCAGTGAAGCTAAAACCCTGTCCCCTGTATTATCATGGTTAGCGACCAGATTCGTATGCAATCTTCTAAGGTTAATACCGGTACCTTTTCCAGGCATGAATCCTGTTTGGTCCTGATGGATTATGGTAAGAATACATTTATTTAGCCTATTAGAAAGGGCTTTTGCTATTATTTTCGCATCAACATTAATAAGCGATATAGGCCTATAGGAGGTGCATAAAGTAGGGTCCTTACCGGATTTCAATATTAGTGTAATTAATGCTTCCGACCAGGAGGTAGGGGGTGCATCATTATTAAATGCTGATTTCTGAGCCGCCAGCAATTTAGGTGCTAGAACAAGATGATAGTGCTTATAGTATTCAGATGGATACCCATCAAGGCCAGGAGTTTTCCCACACTGCATTTCTGAGATAGCATCAGTGATCTCATCCAGGGTAAGAGGTGCATCTAAAACTTTTATTTGTTCTTCATTAAGGGTAGGAAACGTGATATTATTTAAAAACTCATCCAGCTGTGAGGAAGAATAGTCCACCTTAGAGGAATATAACTGTGTATAGTATTGTATAAAGGTATGCTCTATAGTGTGTTGATCCTCATGCAAACAGCCATCCTCGGACCTGATCCCTGGGATTGCGGTATTTGACCTTGTGTCTCTCAAGAGCCAGGCCAACAGTTTATCATTTTTATCCCCTTTGGCAAATATGGTTTGGGATTTAGCCAATAGGGCACGTTTGCAGCAATCAACTCTAAGGAGTTCCACTCTATTAAGGGATGCCTGCCAGTCCTTATAGGCCTGAGAGGTTTTGGTAGTAACGTAGGTATTTTTAGCTTGAGTGGCCTGCTGTTCAGCTGTCTGTAAGATAATGTTAGCCTGTTTTCTAGCATTAGACATTTCAGCTATGCAATACCCCCGAATACATGCTTTTTTAGCATCCCAGACCACGTCCGAAGAGGCTGATGTCTCATTGTCCTTCCAGTAATTTTGTAATGCCTTGGTGACTGCAGCATCGACCTTTGGCTCCACAATCCAAAACCTGGATAACCTCCAGGATCTGAATGTCAGAACCTCCTTTATGTTTAATGTGAGTAATGTTGGGGCGTGATCCGATATCCCACTAGGCAAGATATCTACTTTGTTTATCATGGGTAGTATATCATTTGACGTATATATAAGATCTATGCGGGATGAAGTTCTATGCGTAGCTGATGAACACGTATACTTCAATACGTCCAGGTATTTCCATCTCCATGTGTCTGTTAAGGAATGCGTTTCTGCCCATTCACCTAGATTGAACCTTTCTGGTCCTGTGCGTTTAAGTCTGTCTTTAGTGGGGTTTGGTGCTAAGTTGAAATCTCCTGCCCATATGAGTTTAGCAGGTGGAAGCTGTGATATTATACCTATTAGTTCATTAAGCAGCTCAGTAGATCCAGTAGGAGGAAGGTATAACCCCACAATAATAAACTGTATTCCAAAGATAGTTGCCTGCACCAGTACATATCTGCCAAAGTTATCCAGTTTGACCTGCTGTATCACAGTGGACAGGGATTTATGAAATAGTATACTAACTCCTCTGGAATGAGTAGAATACGTGGATTGGTAGTATGTGCCTACCCATGGCTTTTTTAGTGCCATAATAGTTCTTCCAATAAGGTGAGCTTCTTGGAAGATGCAAATGTGAGGGTATTTTTTTTTAATTTTTTTTTCACATATAGAAGTATTTATTTTATTGTTTTTATCAATTAACTATGCACAGTTAATAAACAAAAGGAATTCTTAATCAAATCAATATTTGGTATTACATACTTTGTCATAAAAAGGTTTCAATTAAGTGAGATGCACTTGCACACAGTGTTTTAAGGAACTTGACAGGTAGGTTATTCCAAACCAGGGATGATTATTCAAAGCAAAATGTTAAGAGTTTGGTGTCACGGTGAATTGGCTTCAATCTGATTTTGCGAAAGCCTCGCAAAATCAGCAGTCAAGGTATTTTATAATGATCACAGCAAGCTGCCAATGGATGTGGTTTCTATTAACCTTGACATTTTTATGACACAATCACTACCGCCCGCGTTGCATGAGCACTGCGGCCACGAGGAAAAGAGGACCTGGAGGTGTATGGTGGCAGGCGGTTGCAGTGATCAGCAGTTACAGGAGAAGAGGATTGTGTTTACAGCAGCTGGAGCAAGGGGGAGAGTACAGTGGCAGGATCAGGTGTAATACTGAGGTGTTAGTGTAGTATAGTGTTGAGGGTGGTATTTTTTAAGAAAATCAAAGACCAGGGATCGTTTAAATTTGGAGTTGAGACCCCTAACATTCCACAAGATACAGGTCAAACTGGACGGCCTGTCAGCTCGTTGAACAGTTGCCATTATGAGCATAAAGTAAATAAATACGTACATGCGACATCATTTCGAGATATGAAGGCCCAAGAGAGGGCCGAAGAAAAAAATAGAGTGTGCAGGAAGGTAGCATTCCTACCCTTTTAGAACCTAGAGACCCCATGACCTACTACCCCTTAACCCAACGCCCACCCTGCTACGTCTACCAACTTGTATTGTAGCTCAATTCCTAAACTTCCCAGCCGTCCCTTAGCTATCCGCCCAGAGGAAGGGCAATAACTATTCAACTAGTGGGTAAAAAGATTACACACTTATGAGCGGGAGTGGTCTGATGGGCTCGCAGCTATTGCTAGGAGGTATAAAACTTAACTATGTCCCCCCCCCCCCCTCTCCCGGCTACTAAATAAGTCAGTAACGATTGAGGTACACTGGCGCAATCTAGATATCAGAAATGTATTTATGAAAAGTGTCAGAATCATATATAGGGTAACAGGGTGATTCTCAGTATTAAGCTGATAAAGAGACATACGGATTAGCCACTGTGTGTAAAACGGCAGTGTTCCCTGTCTATAGGGCCACTGAGATCTAGAAATATATATTTTAACATAATGTATAATATGAACCCAAGAGATCATAGTGATCCGACATTTTGTAGGGGCTACCCTTCCAATGTAATTTCACTGTCCGTCCTAAAGCACCATCTAGTGGCAGAAAATATTATAGAACAGAGTATCTGAATAAGCTGTTTGAGAAACATATCTGTCTATCCATATGTAGTGTTATGATAGCGTACCGTTGACCGTTCCACTGTGGTGAGAGTCTCCCAAGTGCAGAGTCTAAGTGACCACGGGTCTTCACCAGAGCACCCCAGGAGGGGGTGATTGGCCGCAACCCCTAATGGGCTACGGACTACTTAGCTGCCTAGTGCCCACCAGGTTGCACCCAAGGAGGACTCCAACAGTGGTCAGGAGAACAGATGACACCTCGATGTGGAGGATGAATGATTGGAAGATGATCCGGTAGTACTAAGGGATTAGAGATCCGGGATAACTGTGACAGAGGAATCCAGGTCCGGATACAAGCTGAGGTCAGGGCAGGCGGCAAAGGTTCAGGTCCGGTAACAAGCTGAGGTCAGGGCAGGTGGCAAAGGTTCAGGTCCGGTAACAAGCTGAGGTCAGGGCAGGCGGCAATCCAGGAGAGAAAGACGAGCCAAGGGTCAAGCCGGGTAGATCAGATCAGGAGTAGAAACAGGCCGGGTCGGTAACAAAGATCAATCAGGAAACGAGCAGAGCTTCAGGCTAACACACACACTAGCTGACAGAGGAATCAGCGTGGAGTGCTGTGAGTCACCACCTTTTATACTGGAGGAGGGCTGGTCTTCCAATTGAATTGCGCGCCACGCATGCGTACTAACGGCCGCCAAGACCAGCGCATGCGTACTGTCATCTTGACGCATGCGTACTTTTGTCCGCCAGGCATGGCGCATGCGTACTTTGTTTGCCCACAGTCGCGGCTTGCACTTCCGCCCTTCCTGTCCCCGGCAACCACCATGATGACGCGTCAGTACACGTTCCTTCACCCGGAAGTGCTGACTCCCAATTGGGCACGGAGTCCCGTGCGTCCTGCATCGGTAAGGCCCGTCTGGACTGCGGCTCACCGGAGGATGACGAGGCCATGAAACCACCGACCCGTGGTAAGATTTCTGCGTGATCCTGACATGTAGTACGTGTTCGAACTAATGGGTCGGGTTACACTTTCCCTGCCTGTAGTATTACCAGTATTATAGACGTGCTGTAATCACTAATCCACTTGTATTTAGGCCCCATAGGTATTAGAAAGACAGCCATTATATATAGTACAGAATATAGCAATAGACAGCTGTATTATAATGCATACTATCATCCACCATAGGGGCAATAACATTGGAACCAATCATGAACATTTTAACATAAAACAATAGGCATATAATCGTGTATTTTAGATGCACATAATAAGATGCCAGTGTTCCGAGCAGGACATCTGCTGAATCTTCATTTATAGTGTTGCATCACCATCTAGTGGCGAGAACATGACGGTGCAGACTAAGCAAAATATATTATATGAGGTCATCGTTGCCAATATCATTAAGTACAGTACTTGTAACGGTACGATCAACAGTGGACAAATGTATTGCCCAAGGGCTCCTATGGAAAATTAGGACCTGCACATGGTTCAGTGCTATATCCGCCTATAGGCTATCCCGGTAAGGCGAGATTCATAACACAATATTCATAGAGGGAACTAGAATATTCCTTAGGTATTCCTGTGGGTTATAACATTGTGCTAGTTCCTCATGAGCTTAACCAGGAGTTCCAAACAAACAGTGAAAAAGTCCCGATGTGGGAGTTTTAATAACAAAAGTCATAACTAGAATGAAATATTATAGTGATGCTTGTAGTCTTGTAGATAGGAGGTACAGATTAGTAAAACTAAGGGCAAATGCATCGCCATCCAACAAGGTAGTAATATGAGTAGGTAGCTGCAGAAGCAGTAACTTTTACCAGTTACCGCCAGTGTGATCTCTTGGTGCTTTCCCAACCGCAGGGAAAAAACAGAGCGGGAGATTCAAAAATAAACAGTTTATATAGCAGAGCCAACAGTAGAAAATTTGAATAAAAGAACTTGGAAAATAGAAAAAAGGCAAAGCAAAGGTCTTCCGCACAAGTTCTGCTATTAGTGGTGTCAGGTTCTCCCAGCACTTTGTAAAGTCATAAGCACACAGTAGGGCATATTCGCCATTAGGTACTCACTCGTTTTGAGGGTAAGGCATCCAGCCACTTCATGACATCAGCAGGTTTATCAAAAAAATGCACCGCTTCGCCGTCCTGTACCCTTAATTTGGCTGGAAACTGCATGGAGTAAACGATGTTTCTTTCTTTAAGCTTGGTTTTAGCATGCTGGAACGTCTTTCTCAGCTTCTGGGTCTCCACTGTATAATCTGGAAAAATCATTACCTTGGTATTCTCGTATTTCAGCTCTCCTGCCTTTCTTGCTGCTGTCAAGATGGCGTCTCGATCTCTAAAATTGAGCAGTTTCAGTATGATGGGCCTGGGAAGTGATCCAGGAGGTCCTTTACGTGAAGGCACCCGGTGGGCTCTCTCTACCACAAAGTGGTCAGAGAAGGTATCTCCTGGGAGCATCTGGTGAAGCATATTTTCAATAAAAGTAGCAGGATCTGAGCTTTCAGCCCCCTCCGGTAGCCCTAGGATTCTCAGGTTGTTGTGCCTGTTACGATTCTCCGCGTCTACAGCTCTATCCTCTAGATGTGTGAGACGGAGCTGCATTCCCGGGATCGCCACGCTATGAGCCTGGGTGGTATCTTCCAAGTCAGAGGTGCGGTGCTCTAGGTCCCTCGTTCTCTCCCTAAGCTTACCCACGTCTCCCCAGAGCAGGCTCAAGCCAGTGTCTAGGTGGTCTATCTTGACCGTCAATGTGGTTTGGCAGGTGCGGATTGCTTCGAGCAATTCAGCAGAAGTCGGCATACCCGGGTCATCTTCAGCGTTGTCTTCATGCCCGCCGCCATTTTTACCATGCTTTCCTCTACCCGACCTTTGTGGCAGGGGAGTAGCTGGAGGCTGATCTGCAGGCTCTGTTGCATCTTCCTTCTCCCTGCTAGCTTTATTGGCTTTCGGAGGCATTGCAGGGTAGGGTGTAGATCTGTATGTCGACTTCGGTGTGCGTTCCGGGCCGACACAGGAGTCCCAGATGGCGGGCTGG
Source organism: Hyperolius riggenbachi (assembly GCF_040937935.1). Taxonomy (NCBI): domain Eukaryota; kingdom Metazoa; phylum Chordata; class Amphibia; order Anura; family Hyperoliidae; genus Hyperolius; species Hyperolius riggenbachi. The sequence goes on along the minus strand of NC_090653.1, from coordinate 193,532,498 downwards.
TAGTCTGGTTGTGCCGGGGTCGAGGGTTCTGCTTCCCTTCCCTCCTCCGGCGGTACGGCCCGCGAGTCCTCCAGTGTGTACTTGAGGGAATATAGATTATCCCCAGGGGTAAAAAGCGGTTGTTTAATCACTCGGAAGCTCGGAGTTCATCCACTAGGGAGATGCTGGGCAGCGGAGCTCTAAAAGAAGCGACCGCTCACAGCACCATCTTGACCACGCCCCGCATAAGCGTTTTCTGTATGCGAACTGCAAACGCATTAAAACGCACGCAAAACGCTTGAAAAACGTATTGACGGTAAAAAATAATAATAATGCAAACACACCAAAAACGCGCACTGCGTAAAAAAAACCGCATGATATAAAATGCAGCCTTTCATGTTATGTGTACACCTACCCGAAAAGTGATTGGACCCACAGGGGCTCAGGGCAGGACGAGTGGAGCTCTTGTTATTGCCAATTAGCAGGCATAAGTTTGTAGTGCTCACTATGCTACTCTGATAAGGCACACCAACTCTGATAAGGCACATTAACTCTGATAAGGCATGCTATTTGTTATAGTGAATCAACCCCTATATGCAATGTGATCCGTCATAACACACAATATCGTGGCATCCCAATGCGATGCAATGATGTTTCTATGGGGCTAGTAAACTGTGCACATTGCATTGCAATGGGTTATCTGGATAATGCACTGCTTTACAGTGGCAGTGAAGCATACTTTTAGTTATACTGTATGCATTGCAACGCATCGTATGTCTAAGGTATGATGTGACTTTTTGGCAGCATTGCGTTATGATTCTATCATAACGCAACGTACATAGTGTGCAAGGAGCTTTAGCGTGTGGAAAGGGTGATGGGACATTTGGGCACCTGCTAGCAGCAGAAGTTTCAGCACCACCGTAGGTGGCCATTGAAATCCGCAGTGAGGTGAAATTTGGGCACCTGCAGCTCCGGTATTACAATTGGCACCTATGGTGGCATGGTGGTTAGCACTCTAGCCTTGCAGAGCTGGGTCCCTGGTTCAGATCCCGGCTGGGGCACTAACTGCATGGAGTTTGTATTTTCTCTACGTGTCTGTGTGGGGTTTCCTCTGAGCACTTTGGTTTCCTACCACCTCAGACAAGATGGCTTCCCCCTAAATTGGCCCTAGAGTACGATACATACATAGACATATGTCTATGACAGGGATTAGATTGTGAGTTTACCTGAGGGACAGTTAAGTGACATCTGTCATTTGTCCTGGAATCTCTCCCGCTATTTTGACCAGTTGCACACTTCTGTGCATGCGCGGCCTCGTCCATGGGCCCACGCCACGCTCCCGTGCCCTGGAGCATAACGCGCATATCCCTCCTGTGCACAGGAGCGTGCAGGAGAGCGTGGCTGATGGACAGCGAGGGAGCCCACATAGGGCTGGACGAAGCCCCAGGTAAGTATAAATATGCCCATTACTGTTATCTCAGGTTCCCTTTAAAGTGAACCTGAGATGAGACATCTCAAGCTTTATACTTAGCCCCCTTAGAGCCGATCAGTCCCTCACTACTTCCCTGGGTGGCTCCTGTCCCCCACAGTATGGCCCAGTAGCCTGGCCCATTGAACGTATTGTGCAAGCACAGAACGTTCCCAGCCACAGGAGCATGCCTGGCCCGAGACACGCATGTGCGACGAAGCAAGACTCGGCCATGCTACCAAGCCATGCGGCGGGGCAGGGGAGGACTGGGACCTTTTGGCCTGGGGGGGAAACACAAACCAGAGGCCCGTTATCATGGCAGCCCCAGCCCAAATGACGTCACACACGCACCCCACATTGTATATGCCAGTAGTCACGTGGAGCACCAATGCGGAAATACAGTGCGGAAATACAGTACATTTTGAGGGACAACGGCCGGGGTTTACTTCGTGTCTTTCATTCGTGGTTATTGCATGCCGTGATTATCGCACCTGACAACCATATTGGCCTGAGATTTCACAACATCTCAGATTGATACATTCAACCAATTTCCACCCAAAATTTTTAGCGGATTCGATAATATCAAAACGGATGGTCGATCGATCTCACACACACACACACACACACACACACACACACACACACACACACACACACACACACACACACACACACACACACACACACACACACACACTTTGCTACCATCTCTACTAATCCCTCAAATATGCCCCTCTTCCACCTCGGATATCCCTCCCACTTTACCAGACACATCCTTACTGACCTTCCTGCTGGCACCATGATCCCTGCCTCATTAATGCTAATTTAAAAGATTTCACAACCCTCCTTCCATCTTTTTTTATTTCCAGATCAATACTCTCATCACTGTTTTAACCCCCCCCCCCCCCCCCCCCAACATCCATGCCTTGCTTACCTGCTTTTTATTGGTGGTCACTGGCAGTAAATCACTGCCTACCCACGACCTACTTCACTATAGTATGAAACCCTATAGGCTACATCCATACTCAGTACTGACAGGTGGAAAAGCCATTATGATTCGATCATAGTGAAAGAATCTGTCCGTAACAATTGATGCATGTATGGCCAATTTTAGATTATGGTTTCTAATAACAAGATTGAAGAGAGGAGATAGAAGGCAAAGCAGGTGGTTTTGGTGCACGGCGCTCAGCACGGTTACCCAAACCAGGAGCCCCATAGCAGCAATAATATGCTGCGCGGGGCGCGTAAGGGAAATTCGGGGCTCCAGTGATCGCCGTACCCCTAATTAACACCGCCAAGGAGTTTAGTGGCAGCAGGAAGAGCCATCATTCGGTGCTCCTGGCGCTCAACTTACCCGCAGCATACAAATACTAAGCGCTCAGACACACTATAAGCGATTTTATGAGCACTTTTTAGCCATCAGAACTTTGAGAGCTTTTTAAAAGGGGCTCCCATAGACTTACCGTATGTACTCGCATACATGCCGAATTTTTGACCCCCAAAAAGGGGGCCGAAAGTTGGGGGGTCAGCTTGTATGCGAGTCATGTTGGTCCACGGGTTCCCCCCTCCACTGGTCCGCGGGTCCCCCGCTCCCCCCGCAGCCGCTGCTATTACCTGCCCGCATCTTCTATTCCCCTCTCCGTGCTTGTAAACATTCACAGCAGCGCGCCCGGCGCTGCTACTGTGACGAGGCAGGAGGCAGGAAAGAGCGCGGCTTCCTGCTACTATGGGAACCGCTTTCCTGGCTCGCCGTTCGTCACAGTAGCAGCGCCGGGCGCGCTGCTGTGAATCTTTACAAGCACGGAGTGGGGAATAGAAGATGCGGGCAGGTAATAGCAGCGGCGGTGGGGCCGACTATACTACCTACACTGGGTACTTTACTAGCTATACTGAGCGCTATACTGAGCACTATACTAGCTAAACTGGGGCACTTTACTAGCTATACTGAGCACTATACTAGCTAAACTGGGGCACTTTACTAGCTATACTGAGCACTATACTAGCTAAACTGGGGCACTTTACTAGCTATACTGAGCACTATACTAGCTATACTGAGCACTATACTAGCTATACTGAGCACAATACTAGCTAAACTGGGGCACTTTACTAGCTATACTGAGCACTATACTAGCTATAATGAGCACTATACTAGCTTTACTGGGCACTATACTAGCTATACTGGGGCACTACCTACCCGTACTGGGCACTTTACTAGCTATACTGGGACACACTAGGGGAATAAGGCGGCCAGCATTTCCTACCCCCGGCTTATATGGGGGTCAATCATTTTTCCCTGGTTTTTCAGGTAAAAGTTGGGAGGTCGGCTTATATGCAAGTATATACGGTACATTAAAATCATGGTACAATCATGATTGCGGTAAAATCGTTCAGAAAAGTGCCTATAGTGTGTCTGAGCCCTTATGTAGAGAAGGGGAGAAACGTTGAGGAGAGAAAAGCTGAAAGAGAAGGAAGATAGTTAAGTGACAAGACAATATGTTCTGTACAGCACCGTGGAAGATGGTGGCGCTATATAAATACTAAATAATAATATCAATAATTTGCCTCACCAGGATTGCACTCTTATTTAGCTTTCCTGTATGACAAGAAGACACAGCCAGCTCTAGGGGAAGAGGGAAACAAAGGTGAATGAGGGAGGGCTGCTGCACACCAAGAGAGCTTCTGAGCGTTTTTCAAATCGACAGTGATTTGAAAAGCGCTTGACTAATGGTACCCTATGACGGTGTTCTCACAGCAGCGTTGTGATTTTTTTAAAATTGCGAACACACTGCATGAAGCATTTTTTTGAGCGATTCATTCAAAAATCGCTTTGAAAATCTCTTCACAAAATCGCACTCGCAAATTGTTAGCGACTGCTATTGCGATTTTGGCGTGCACTAGCCCAGAGAGAGGAGGAGTGGAGAGAAATTGAGAATAGCCTGAGATGGAGCAGAGAGCTTATCTGTATTGCAGTCCCACATCAGACAGGCTACTTGCCTATTATATGACTTCTGTCCCTGCCAGTCTCTCACACAAGTCAGAAAGCAGCCCTCCTGGAGTCTAGGGACTGTCAAAAACTTTTCAACTTGTATAACACCTTATCCACACATGCAGTCATTATAGCATAGGGGAGAGACCAGACAGATGTTTGCCCACTGACCCTCCAGGCAAGCTCTGCATCATGCTGTGTATATTTACCAGCTTGCCTGCCCTCTAATTGCACTTTTATCAGCTAGCCTAGTGTTTCACATTGCCTTACAACAACAAACCTGAATACACCAGACACTGGACCGGCACTAAATCACTGAATGAAAGGTGGCCTGGGGGGAGATTGCCCCCCTTCCCCCCTTGGACAGTCCGCCCCTGTGACGGGGACAGGAGCCACCTGCAGACTGCGAGGGAGTGAGCGGCCTCTAGGAAGCCCCAGGTTACTATAGTACCTGAAATGTCTTTCATCTCATGTACACTTTAAAGGACTTCCGATGTGACAAATATTACTCACCTGGGGCTTCTTCCAGCCCCTAGCAGCAGTCTCAGTCCCTTGCTGCAGCCCCGGTCCTCCGCATTGTCCAGCTGGTAAAGATCGCGACCCCAGCAACGGGTTGCCCACGCTTCCATGTCATCTGGAACGTACTGCGCCTGCACAGTACTTGTGCACAGGCGCAGTACGTGTCAGATGAAGTGGACACGCAGCCCAAGCAGGTGCAGAAGAGACCGGGTCGCGATCTTTACTGGTGGCCAGTGGGACAACGCAGTGGACCGGAGCTGCGGCAAAGGACTGAGACTGCTGCTTGGGGCTGGAAGAAAGCACAAGTGCGTAATATTTGTCACATCGGAAGTCGTTTAAAGGGAAGGTTCAGGGACTATCCGAAAAAAATAAAAATCCCCATCCACTTACCTGGGGCTTCCTCCAGCCCGTGGCAGGCAGGAGGTGCCCTCTGCGCCGCTCCGCAGGCTCCCGGTGGTCTCTGGTGGCGCGCCCGACCTGGCCAGGCCAGCGGCCAGGTCGGGCTTCTTCTGCGCTCCAAAATGTGCCTCACGGCTGCGCGCTGACGTCATCAGACGTCCTCCAGGCTGTACTGCGCAGGCTCAGTAGTTCGGATAGTAGTTTTTCGGATAGTCCCTGAACCTTCCCTTTAAGCCCCTGCAATGAAGCAGTGCTGCCTGAGCCATTACTTGAAGGAAAATCATCAAATGCCTGCTGTACTACATGTACAAAACAAACATAGTGAGAGGGTCATGGCCAGCTATGCAATGGGAAACACTGGGCTAGCTGATAAAAGTGCAATTAGAGGGCAGCATGATGCAGAGCTGTGCATGGAGGGTCCATGGGCAAAAATCTGTCTGGTCTCTCCCCATTGTTATAATGACTGCATGTTTGGATAAGGTGTTAAACAAATTGAAAAGTTTTTGACAGTCCCTAGACTCCAAGAAGGCTGCTTTCTGACTTGTATGATACTGGCAGGGACAGGAATCACATTACAGGCAAGTAGCCTCTGTGTGACATGGGACTGCAATACAGATAAGATCTCTGCTCCATCTAAAAGGTGGCCATACACTGGTCGATTTGCCATCAGATTCGACCAACAGATAGATCCCTCTCTGATCGAATCTGATCAGAGAGGGATCGTATGGCCACCTTTACTGCAAACAGATTGTGAATCGATTTCAGCCTGAAACCAATCACAATCTGTGGAGCTGCCGCGCCCCCCCCCCCCCCCCCGCATACATTACCTGTTCCGGCCGGTGCGAGTCCCCGCTGTCTTCTTCTCCGCTCCGGGCTCCAGACCGTTCCTGCAGCTACTGAACTTCCTGTCCAGGGGAAGTTTAAACAGTAGAGGGCGCTCTACTGTTTAAACGTCCTGCCGGGACAGGAAGTTCAGTGTAGCTGCAGCCGGTCCGGAACCCAGCGCGGAAAGAATACAGGGGGACCAGGGGACTCGCGCCGGCCAGAACAGGTAATGTATACCCGCTGTATTGCGTCGGGCATTCGAACACCGCTATCGATGCACTCCCGACCCGCCGGCGATCGAGAAAAATCTTCCGCACGGATGGATCAACGGGAGTCGACGGGAACAATTGATTTCGGACGGAAATCTATCGTTCTGTCAGTGGTGTGCGCAGCGATTTCATGGCCGTTTCGATCACTGTGATCGAAACGGCCGTATATCGGCGGGAAAATCGTTAGGTGTATGGGCCTCTTTAGGCTATTCTCAATTTCTCCATATACTTTTTCTTTCTGGACTAGTGCACGCCAAAATCACAATAGCAATCGCTAGCAATTTGTGAGTGCGATTTTGTGAAGCGATTTTTGAATGAATCGCTCCAAAAAATGCTACGTGCAGTGTGTTTGCGTTTTTGAAAAAATCACTTCGCTGCTGTGAGAACACCATCATAGGGTAACATTAGCCAAGCGCTTTTCAAATCACTGTGGATTTGAAAAACACTCAGAAGTACTCTTGGTCGGCACCAGCCCTCCTTCATTCACCTTTGTTTCCCTCTTCCCCTAGTGCTGGCTGGCTGTGTCTTGTCATACAGGAAAGCTAAAAAAAAGTGCAATCCTGGTGAGGCAAAATGTTTATTATTATTTAGTACTATCGGACCTAAGCCCGGCTGTTTTTCGCCGCGCGTGTCCGCCGCCCGCTTACCCGGCCACGCGCGTCTGTCACCCGCTCACCTGCCGCACATCTGGCCGTCCGCTCACATGCCGCCCGCTCGGCTCCCTGGCCCCGTCCTCCTGTGTGTGAGAGGCTGGGTCCGTGCTGTGCACATGCGCAGTAGCAAAAAGCACGGACCCAGCTACACAGAGACAACTGTCCCTGCTGTACGCAGGGACAGTTGCCTATTATTATATAGGATTTATATAGCGCCTTCTTTCGCAGTGCTGTACAGAGCATATTGTCCTGTCACTTAACTATCTTTTTCCTTCTCTTTCAGCTTTTCTCTCCCCACCATTTCTCTCTTCTCTGCATAATGGCTCAGACACACTATAAGCGCTTTTCTGAGCGATTTTACCGCGATTTTAATGTAAGTCAAATGGATCCCTTTTTAAAAAGCTCTCAGAAAGTTCTGATGGCTAAAAAGTGCTCATAAAAGCGCTTCTAGTGCTTCACAGTGTAAAAAGGACTGAACAAGTTTTTCCCAGAAAAAACATGCATACATATATATGCTTCACTGTTAATGCTTCACTCTATATAAAACTAAACAAATGTCCACTAAAAACATAACAGACCTTTTTACACTGTGAAGCACCAAACCTCTCAGTGTGTATGTAAGCTGATAACGAGAGAGGGACATTGTGTATCTAAAAGGGTTGCTTTTTGGCAAAAAAAAAAAGTTTTTCCTGAAATTAGCAAGAGTGAAGTAATATCAGTGAAGCGCTTCAGTGTAAAAAGGACTGAACAAGTTTTTTCCAGAAAAAACATGAATACATATATATGCTTCACTGTTAAAGGGACTCCGAGCAGTACAGAAACTATGGAAAGATGCATACCATTTTGAAGCTCTCTTTCTCCTCTTTCCAACGATATATAAACCGCCGCCCTACGCCTTTTACTTTTCGCTATTTTTGCGATCGAAAACGTGGCTGCCGCGATTTCGATCAAGAAAATAGCGAAAACTAAAAGGCGTAGGGTGACGGTTTATGTGTCGTTGGAAAGAGGAGAAAGAGAGCTTCAAAATGGTATGCATCTTTCCATAGTTTCTGCACTGCTCGGAGTCCCTTTAAGGCTTCACTCTATATAAAACTAAACAAATATCTAATAAAAACATATCCTTTTTACACTGTGAAGCGCCAAACCTCTATTAGTGTGTATGTGAACTAATAGCGAGAGGGGGGAGATTGTGGGTTGCTTTTTGGCAACAAAAAAAAAAAAAAGGTTTTTCCTGAAATTAACAAGAGTGAAGTAATATCAGTGAAGCATATGCGTGCCTGTCATATTTTTTTAGTGGACATTTGGTCAGTTTTATAAAGAGTGAAGCATTAACAGTGAAGCAAATATGTTTATGATTTTTGGGAAAAACCTGTTCAGTCTTTTTTACACTGAAGTGCCAAACCAAAAGGGTTGTTCAGTAAGCCAGCACCTATTCAGTAGAAGACCTTAGGCAAGTCTCCCTAACACTGCTACTGCCTATAGAGCGCGTCCTAGTGGCTGCAGCTCTGGCGCTTTGAGTCCGCCAGGAGAAAAGCGCTATATAAGTGTTTGTCTTTGTCCTTTTTTTTGGCAAAAAATAGTTTTTCCTGAAATTCCCAAGAGTGAAGTAATATCAGTGAAGCATATGCGTGCCTGTCATTTTTTAGTGGACATTTGGTCAGTTTTATAAAGAGTGAAGCATATATATATATATATATATATATATATATATATATATATATATATATATATATCTCTTAATGTGTATAAGAGCTAGGATGATCACCGACCTGAATCATGAGCAATCACTGGTGGTGACATAAGAGGGGGATTCCCTCTGTCAAGCTACCTACAGGGGAGGACAAGGGCGGCTGGATGATGTAAGAGGGGATTCCTCCTGCGTAACACCTACAAGGAGGAGAAGGGGGGGCGGGGGTGTTTGACATAAGAGCGGATTCCCTCTGCAGTGTTACCACCCTACCTCTGCCGGACAGGATACGAAAGGGGAGAGCTGCATGACTACAGGACAGGATATGGGATCTGGCACAAAACGAATGGGAAGAGCTACAAGATGACAAGCAGACAATCTCACACTGCAGGAGGCATAGTTAGAGAAAAAAAAAATACTTTATCAAGGCATGTGCCAGTACAGTGCAGGGCAGCAGCAGAATCCACAGCTGTCACTTTCCTGTAACAGGGCGACTGATGATGACCTCATGACACTGGGCTGCAAATCTCATTCTGTTGGCGTGAATAGGCATGTCTAACTCCAACTGTAACACCGCCCACAGAATCAGACTCTGCACCTCCCATGGAGTGAGAGCAGCAAAATGGAGGGAGAGAGTTGCAAGATGGAGCATGCCATTCTCTTTTATTCATAGTTGTATTGCACAAATAAATCTACTTTTATATTGCCCTTCACAAGTGTCTTTCATTTCAAAGGGATAAGGAGGCTCAATTTAGTGACTTTTTTTTTGGTTCAGTTCCTCTTTAAGGGGTTTTATGACTGCAGTCCTTAAGTGGTTAATTATATGAAAACATATAGCCCTCATATTTGTGTGTTGATCGAATCCCATCTTATGGGAGACAAACTACTACCTCTTAACCACTTAAGCCCTCGGTCGTTTTCACTTTATGCATACGAGCAATGTACACCTCCCATTCATTAGCCTATAAATTTATCACTACTTATCACAATGGACTGATCTATATCTTGTTTTTTCCACCACCAATTAGGCTTTCTTTGAGTGGTACATTTTGCTAAAAGCTACCTTACTCTAAATGCATTTTAACAGTAAGAATAAGAAAAAAAAAACTGAAAAAATCATTATTTCTCAGTATTCGGCCATTATAGTTTTAAAATAATACATGCCTCCATAATTAAAACCCACGTATTGTATTTGCCCATCTGTCCCGGTTATTTCACCGTTTAAATTATGTCCCTATCACAATGTATGGCAACAATATTTTATTTGGACATAAAAGAGAATTTTTTCCGTTTTGCATCCATCACTATTTACAAGCTTATATAAAAAAAAAAAATAGAAATATTTCATCTTTAACCACTTCAGGATTCTGCGTACGCTTAACTACGCCCCTGAATCCTGAAGTGGTTTCCATGGAAACGGCCGCTCGTATGAGCGGCCGTTCCATGTCAGTTCACGGAGGGAGTCTCCGTGAACACCCTGCGAGCCGCCGATCGCAGCTCGCAGGGTAAATGTAAACACGCGGGGAAGATGTGTTTACATATATACGGCGCTGCGCAGCAGCAGCGCCGTAGAGGAGATCGGCGATCCCCGGCCTCTGATTGGCCGGGGATCGCCGGCATCTGATAGGCTAAAGCCTATCCTATCCGGCGCAGGACGGCTTTCCGTCCTGCGCCGCACACAGGAGACGGGAGAGGGAGGGAAGGAGGCAGAGGGAGGACTAGTGCTGCGGAGGGGGGCTTTGAGGAGCCCCCCCCCCCCCCGCTAGGCACAGCAGCGCGGCGGCGATCAGACCCCCCCAGCAGGACATCCCCCTAGTGTGGAAAAAAGGGGGGAGGTCTGATCGCCCTGCCTGATTTCTGATCTGTGCTGCGGGCTGAAGAGCCCCCGCAGCACAGATCAGCCAAACCACCCGGTATCCGGAAGTGGTTAAATAGATATTTAAAAAGTTTAGACCCTTAGGTAAATATTTATGTGTTTTTTTATTGTAATGTTTTGGTTTTTTTGTATTAAACATTTTATGTGGGTATTTTTGGGAGGGTGGGATGTAAATAGTATTTGTTTGGGGTAAATAGATGTGTATTTTCATTTCTTTTTACATTTAGATGTAGTTTTACTTTTTGGCCACAAGATGGCAACCTTGAGTTTGTTTACATGACGTCACTCTAAGCATACAATGCACGCTTAGAAGGACATAGGAGGCACAAAAAGCGAAGCTTCCGAGAGAAGCTGTCGCTTTTTCTGCGGGGGAGAGGAATCAGTGAACGGGCACCAAGGACCGATTCATTGATTCCTGGGCTAACGATCTGCGTGCGTGCATCTGATTGCACGGGAGCGCACATGGCCTCCTTGACGTAGTTCTACGTCAAGGAGGACAAAGTAGTTAAAAGACAGTGGGTAGGGCAACACTATCATTCCACCTTCTCTTCTTTAGAGGAGTTAGCCTTCTAAAACACAAATCAATCCCTCTCCACGTTACACTATAATGCAGATGATAAGGGCCAATATAAAACTATTTAACTTCTCTATCTTTGGATTAGAAAATGTTCTGGCAGGTATCCATCTTTCACCTTCCTCAGATATACAATTACTAACTGAAATTGTAGATGTTATAAGTCAGTGAAAGTGCAAAAAATTATTCTGACATTCTGATGGGTGACTCACTCAAACCTGAATTATCGCAAATTCTTTCTGTTCTAAGTAAGTAAACTTTTGTTGACTATAATATGGTGATGCATTAAAGATAGTGACTGGACCACACATTGATACACTATCCTCCTCTTGTCGCCTCCACCTAAAAAACATCTCCCCCATCCTCCCTTTTCCAACACAGTACACTACCAAACTTCTGGTGCAT